>NC_139217.1:467168324-467495824 GCF_055691185.1 Crinia signifera | reverse complement strand
AGAATAAGGTCCATGCTGTGGAAGCAATGATATATTGGTTTACATGCTTGCTGTTGTTACATTTAAGGTTGAATTCCAGCTGTATTTAAGGCAGGTCCTGGAAGAGTCACTAAGCCGAAATACTATACATGAGGTGAGGCATTAAAGCTGTGCCTCAGCCTCGCTTTCTTTCTCCTGTTTGGGCTACTTCATCTTTGTCAAAAACCCTTATGGATTTTTTTAAACCAGCAGCGAACGTCCCTCTGGGGAGCACTGTAAAATCCATAGTAGTTATTTACAACATTCTTGTCTCTCTTCACTCAATTACATTATTGACCAGCATATGCATGCATTCACTATGTATTAAAGAAACATTATTAGAAGGAGAGAGCTTTTCTCACATGATTGTGTCTGCGTGAAATGGGAAGGGTGGTTACAGGGGACTTGCAGGAATTCCATCGTTGGACCCATATTGTACGTTTATCTCTCAGACGTATTTAAAGGGAGAAAAGTTTGTTATCTTGTTTATTTGCATATAAAAGTAATATTAATAAGTGCCTTAACGGTTTGGTATTAATTGTGTCTTTGTGTGTTTCTCAGATGATTCTGTATTTATTTATTTTTTTATAAAATATGGGCCTGATTCAAGTTGACTCAATAAACAGCATAAATTTGCCACTTAGCGAGCACTGTAAGTCCACCCACCGGGCGAGCGAATGTCCATTATCCGCTGCAGTAATGCAAATGTTTAGTATAAACATCCATTTGCTCAGGAGCGTACGGGGCAAATATCATTTGATGGTGATAGGGAACCGATAATTTAGGTTGCAGAGGTGGAGGGGGGGGGGGGGGCTGGTGCAGATGCTGTGCGGCGAAAGGAACATACATAAAATCTAAATAAACAAAAATCTGAATGTAACTAATCTAAATGAAATGCAAACATCTGTTGTTTTCCATTGTAAAAATGAAATGGCAATATATTTTCCAGCAGTTGTCCAACTGGAAATGTCAATTAAATAATGTGAATAAATGGCTTCCATATAATGTTACGGCACTGAGTTACGCCGGAGGGGTCAGCTGATCAGGGGCCGCAAGATAGTACTTTGAAATCATCAACATCATAATGTAGTGTTCTATTTATACTCATAGAGATACTCATTCTAAAAGGAGCATCTACTAATTTACTGCAGTTACACTAATGCTCTTTACTCAACATTTTCCCATCCGACTTGGAGAATAACATGTTTGAAAATGTTTATGACAGGAAGCGGTCAAAAGGTTCACATGAAATAGATCGAAATTGACAAAAAGTGAAAAGGTCAACGTGAATTTTTCAATTGGAAATAGTAAAGACTTGTTGTATGTCAACTTTTTGTTTTTGACTTATTGGTTGCTTACCTAGACACAGAAAAAAATATTTCAATCCTCACCCATCTATATGCAGGGCTGCCACTAGAAATTGTGGGGCCCAGTACTCATCTCAAGTCGGCCCAACCCCCTGCTTACTACCTGACTCTGCATGGCCACCCCCCTTCTGCTGCCCCAACTGAATACCACTGCTTCCACAGGACAGTCTTCTCCTCCACCTCCAGAGTCCGGATTCTGGCAGCCATTTAAAATATGGCACCGACTTGTAAGCCAATTGGGGCTCGTGGCCCAGCAACCAATCAGAGTGACTGCCGGTATGCGAGCTCTGATTGGCTCATCAGACGATGCCGCATTTTAAATGGCCGCCAGCATCTGGAGGTGAAGGAGAAGCCTGCACTCTGGCAGCAGTGGGATTCAATGGGAGCAGCTGAGCAGAGGCAGTTGGGGGGTGCGGGGGGCGATATGAGTGGCCCAGGCCCTTTACTCTCTGTCATAGTGGCTGGACCCGAGACAGCTGTGCCCGCAACACCCCCTTACTGATGGCCCTGTCTATATGCATAAAAGGCTAACTACAGTACTCCTCACTTCTATGAGGTGAAGTATCACCACTGACCACTAGAGGCCAATCGGCAGACCAAATTACTCCTTTGATAAGCTGAAAGTGAAAGTAAAAACTGTCACAGCTGAAAGTGAAAGTAAAAACGGTCACAGCTGAAAGTGAAAGTACATTGCAAATACTATAATTTGACTGGCCTTTATCTAGTACTAGCGACCCGCCCCTGCTTTGTACAGCAACCCGCCCCCTCTAGTAACAGTGATGCTTGTAAATAAAAAAAAAAGATAGTGACATATAACATTTCTCTATAGATCACATTTGTCATTTTTCCTCCCGGACGTGATTATAAAAAGGTTTTTTTTTTTTTTGTAAAACGTGAAAGGGTCACATGAAGTTGGCCATGGGTAAAATGTTCCCCATTTAGGTCACCTCCAGCTACAGCAAGTGTTTGACCTTGTGCTTTATTTATGGTCATGACAAAGCAAACTGTTATTGGGAGCTGGACTCGTTTAACATTAAATAATAATGTGAGGGAATCATCAGGATTCTGGGTATTAAAACAGTGTCTCCAGTTCCATAGCCAGTAAGAATATTACCCTGAGAAAGTTTTTCAGTTTAAATTTGTAAACTCCAGTCCCATCACACACCCCCTGCCTCAGCCACAACACTCTGTGTCCCCTAGGATTCAGTATTAAATCCCGGCGGTCGGGATCCCGGCGTTCAAAATCCCGACGCCGGAATCCCGACCGCCGAAATCCCGACAAGGGGGGAACGTGGATCACCCCCCCTTGCGGGCTCGCTGCGCTCACACTAATTTATTCACCCTCCGAGGGTGTCGTGGACACCCACAGAGGGAGAAAGTGTCGGGATTTCGGCGGTCGGGATTCCGGCGTCAGGATTTTGAACGCCGGGGTCCTGACCGCCGGGATTTACACTGCATCCCGTCCCCTGTTCCCCAGTGCATACTCCCTGCTACCCATAACCCACTCCTCTGCCCCAGCTGAACCACTCTATGCAGTGGCGTAACTACCTAATGTGTGCTCCCATGCCACAATTTTTTTGGCCCCCGCCTCCTCTAGCATCCTCAAAAACTGTCTGCAGTATGGGGGCAGCCATTTTCTAAGTGTCACATTTAATAGCAGCAGGAGCCGGCGCCGGGAAAGACGGGACCGTGACGGCAGGCCAGATACCGGCAGACAGCAGCGGGTAACTATAGCCCCTCAGACCCCCAGTGCCCACACTTTCTCTGCACCTCCCCCCCACCATGGGGGCTGCGGAGCTATAGTTACGCCACTGACTCCATGCCCCGTCTCCCCATAGCACACCCCAATAGCCTCCTTGTGCCACAAAACACAGTGTGCTCCTGACATGCCCCCACCCTGTCACATACTCCTCTGCCCTCTGTGTCAGCACTCATCACTGGCCACCCACTGCACCCCAAATCCTCCATGCATGCACCTTTCCACTCTCTTGACACAGCATCTCATCCCCACCACCCCCATCCATCTCCGGTCTCTTCCTCATGTCTATGCTGACAGCGCTGGACACGTGTGAAAACTGTCCTTGATGCTGCCGATGGCCAGCTACACTTGCAGAAGGGCATCAAACCCAGGTCCAATCCCCCAAACACACAGTCTCCGGGGCCAATTCAGTTCCCACATGCAGCTGCAAGACTCCCGCTGGATCTCAAACTAGACCCCTTGGCACAGTTGCCAGCCAGTGCCAGGCCTCCAGCCTCTGTTGGGTCCTGTTCCAAGTTGGAAAACACCACCAACTATGACCAGGATGTTATTATCCACAGCACTGAGCGGGCCAAGGAAGGAGGAGATAAGCAACCCCTGAACCTGCATTATGCAACACCGTAGCACAATGCCGTGGCAGGGGCGTATGGCATAGGCGGGTTACAGGGATTAGTGTAGTGTATGTGCCTGGAACATGAAGATGCTTAGAACAGTACAAATGCAGCTAATAAAATAAACAAACCATCTCTAGATGTAACTCTATATGGTTCTACGGAGTATATTACAATATATTGGACATTTCATAGCACAATCTAAGATTTGTTTAATGAAGGACGACGAGGTGAAATCCCAACGCTCGGCAACCATAGAACTTATACTACATATATAATTTACCAGGGCAATCAGCGAGATATGATGATGATGATGAAGTTGAATGCGAAGATGAAATGCTGAGTAATTTGCTTTTAGCATGCCAGGAGCTTCTGCAAAAGGTTAAAGAACAAAGGTCTATGGCTCCTGGGAGGTTTGTTTCATTTGCACATCAGCCAACAGTTAATGGCTATTAAACTGTTGTTTTCCTAACGGACATAACAGAATTGATTTAGTAAATAAAAGTGACAGTCGGTTTCAACAGAGGTATCAGGAAATCAAACAGCACCTGCTATTTGCAAATCATTAGCTGCAATGTCATTAACTATTACAAACCCATCCTGAAAGGGGAGAAAAATAAACTCTCAAAGTGATGGCGCGTCCTTTATAGATCTGCATCAAGGACAGGAAGAGAAGTTGGAGGTGATCTATCAGGATTTTCAGCTCCCGCCTTACTATACTCTAGAACCATTGAGGGGTCAATTTAGTAAAGTTTCTAAGGGGGTGATTCAGACCAGCTCTCTGCGGGATGAGTTTACTCCCCTGTCCGATGTTTGGGGCTTGCGTATGTGTTTCACACTCACCGAAGTGCTCAATCCAGGATGGGTGGGCAGAGGGTGGGCAGGGGGGCGGGATGCCTGCTTGGGGCAGGTGGATGAGGTCACATGACACCGGACGTCAGTCTAGACTGACTTTTATCTGTGAAGAGGAAACAAACTCCTGTGCGAGTGGATCTGTATGCAAATGCTAGTGCGGGAATTAGCTCGGCTGGGGGGGGGGTGCATTGGGCGGGGGTGACATTTTCCTTCTCGTTATGCAGGTCTGAATTAGGCCCTAAGAGTGAAGAAACGGGATTCTGTCTATCATTTTCTAGGATGCAATTAAGAAAAGACAGCGAAAATTTGATTGGTTGTTACGGGTTACAACACCCTTTTTCACTGATTTGAAACAATTAATGGTTTAACCTTCGATAGGACAACAAAAAACACACTTGGAGTTGGCCACAGACCGTTGATGTTGCAAAGCCTTTTATGTTCAATGGCCAACCCTAATGTCCAGCGCTATTTATGCTGATGGTACTCAACAATACAATCTACTGTCATTTTCAATTCTTATAACTTGTTCCAGAAACGAGCAGAAATTTGTATCTACTTTCAGGAGCGTAATAAACAACCAACCAATCAGCTCCTATCCCGCCATTCGCCAGCCTGCAATATCGCCAGCCAGTGGACGGGCCCCATTCTCCGCTATGGCCGCACAAGCGTGTGAGATGCCTGCTCGTCCATGTTCGACGGCCTGCCCTCCGTCAGCTACTAAAATCTGGCACGCTGGCGGAGAGAGAGAGTATGACCCCATCTGTATTTGTGCTCATTTAAATATTACTCCATAATTTATACTTCCCTAAATTATATTTTCTCTTCTGCTTCTCAATAATTGGAGGTTTAAAATCCTTAAAATCTCAGTTAAGGACCGCCCCTGAGGAGCACCTGATACCCATAGATTCGAACACTTTGAGTGGAATCGATGTGTTAGTGAGTGTTTAACCTTGGTTTACCATATGGGGAAAATTAATTGAATAGCTCCAGGTGTGAAACCCAGGGCTAACTTCAAGTGGAAAACCTTATGCCTAACTGAATTCCCCTCTTATTTTTATGTTTTCCCTATGATTATCTGAGTAAATAATAAGAAAAATAAGTTAATATAAAAAAAATTAGAATAAGTATCAATAAACAAATACATCCTTAGTAATAATAAATAAAAAAAGACCCTGCAATAAAAAAAATAAAATAAAATATGAGATTTCCCCATACATAGCACAAACTAATAATAATAATATTTTTATTATTATTATTATTATTATTATTATTAGTAGTAGTAGTAGTAGTAGTAGTAGTAGTAGTAGTAGTAGTAGTACAGGTTGAGTATCCCTTATCCGAATATCTATCCAAATTATTCTGAAAACCATACATTCCAGAAAGTGTTTTTTTTTTACTAAAAACTTACTAGGGACATTTGTAACAGCACTACTGAGGACATGAAATGTAACTGGCACTACTGAGGACATGATATGTAACTGGCACTACTGAGGACATGATATGTAACAGTACTACTGAGGACATGATATGTAACTGGCACTACTGAGGACAAGATATGTAACTGGCACTACTGAGGACATGATATGTAACTGGCACTACTGAGGACATGATATGTAACTGGCACTACTGAGGACATGATATGTAACTGGCACTACTGAGGACATGATATGTAACTGGCACTATTGAGGACATGATATGTAGCAGCACTACTGAGGACATGATATGTAACTGGCACTACTGAGGACATGATATGTAACTGGCACTACTGAGGACATGATATGTAACTGGCACTACTGAGGACATGATATGTAACTGGCACTACTGATGACATGATATGTAACTGGCACTACTGAGGACAAGATATGTAACTGATGTAACTGGCACTACTGAGGACATGATATGTAACTGGCACTATATATGTGCAAGAAAACGATTGCTTGGTTTTCAAATTCAGTATCTGAGATAGTACACAAACTTTGTTTCATGCTTTGAAATCTTGTTTTTTGAACAAATAAAATATATGTGTGTGTATTTCATGTGTTTGATGTGTTTATACAACATAAGTGCAAGATACTTCAAAATTCACCATTAAAATATTCAAATATTCCGAAATTCGGACTAATTCGTTATCCAAAATTCTCCAAAAACGCACAGTGTCTATTCCCTTCAGGCTGGTGGGACTCCCAACTGCTCCCCCCCCCCTCCCACCGCTGGACACTGCCGGCCCCCAGGAGGGATACGGGCCATCCCTAAAAAATGGGACGGTCCCGCAAAAAACGGTACAGTTGGTAGTTATGGTAGTAGTAGTATTTTTTGTGTTATTATAAAAAAAATTGTCATTGATATTAGTACTAGTGGTAGTAGTATTTGTATAATAATAATAATAATAATAATAATAATAATAATAATAATAAGTATCCCTTATCCAAAATGATCGGGACCAGAAGCATTTTGGATAAGGATTATTCTGTATTTTGGAAGATTTTTATATTTGAATGAGCTATCTTGCATTTATGTTGTATAAGTACATTAAACACATAAATACACACAAATATAATTTAGTTGTGCATGAAACAAGGATTTAAAACATGAAACAAAGTTTGTGTACAATCTCAGGCACTGAATTTGAGTGCCAAACAATAATGTCCTTGCACATATGTAGTGCCAGTTACATATCATGTCCCCAGTAGTGCCAGTTACATATCATGTCCCCAGTAGTGCCAGTTACATATCATGTCCTCAGTATTGCCAGTTACATATCATGTCCTCAGCAGTGCCAGTTACATATCATGTCCCCAGTAGTGCCGTTACATATCATGTCCCCAGTAGTGCCAGTTACATATCATGTCCCAGTAGTGCCAGTTACATATCATGTCCCCAGTAGTGCCAGTTACATATCATGTCCTCAGTAGTGCCCGTTACATATCATGTCCTCAGTAGTGCCAGTTACATATCTTGTCCTCAGTAGTGCCAGTTACATATCATATCCTCAGTAGTGCTGTTACATATCATGTCCTCAGTAGTGCCAGTTACATATCATGTCCCCAGTAGTGCCAGTTACATATCGATGTCCCAGTAGTGCCAGTTACATATCATGTCCCCAGTAGTGCCAGTTACATATCATGTCCTCAGTAGTGCCAGTTACATATCATGTCCCAGTAGTGCCAGTTACATATCATGTCCCCAGTAGTGCCAGTTACATATCATGTCCTCAGTAGTGCCAGTTACATATCATGTCCTCAGTAGTGCCAGTTACATATCATGTCCCCAGTAGTGCCGTTACATATCATGTCCCCAGTAGTGCAAGTTACATATCATGTCCCAATAGTGCCAGTTACATATCATGTCCCCAGTAGTGCCAGTTACATATCATGTCCCCAGTAGTGCCAGTTACAGATCATGTCCCCAGTAGTGCCAGTTACATATCATGTCCCCAGTAGTGCCAGTTACATATCATGTCCCCAGTAGTGCCAGTTACATATCATGTCCCCAGTAGTGCCAGTTACATATCATGTCCCCAGTAGTGCCAGTTACATATCATGTCCTCAGTAGTGCCAGTTACATATCTCGTCCTCAGTAGTGCCAGTTACATATCATGTCCCCAGTAGTGCCAGTTACATATCATGTCCTCAGTAGTGCCAGTTACATATCATGTCCCCAGTAGTGCCAGTTACATATCATGTCCCCAGTAGTGCCAGTTACATATCATGTCCTCAGTAGTGCCAGTTACATATCATGTCCTCAGTAGTGCCAGTTACCTATCATGTCCTCAGTAGTGCCAGTTACATATCATGTCCCCAGTAGTGCCGTTACATACCATGTCCCCAGTAGTGCCAGTTACATATCATGTCCCAGTAGTGCCAGTTACATATCATGTCCCCAGTAGTGCCAGTTACATACCATGTCCCCAGTAGTGCCAGTTACATATCATGTCCCCAGTAGTGCCAGTTACATATCATGTCCCCAGTAGTGCCAGTTACATATCATGTCCCCAGTAGTGCCAGTTACATATCATGTCCCCAGTAGTGCCAGTTACATATCATGTCCCCAGTAGTGCCAGTTACAGATCATGTCCTCAGTAGTGCCAGTTACATATCTTGTCCTCAGTAGTGCCAGTTACATATCTTGTCCTCAGTAGTGCCAGTTACATATCATGTCCCCAGTAGTGCCAGTTACATATCATGTCCCCAGTAGTGCCAGTTACATATCATGTCCCCAGTAGTGCTGTTACATATCATGTCCTAAGTAGAGCCAGTTACATATCATGTCCCCAGTAGTGCCAGTTACATATCATGTCCCAGTAGTGCCAGTTACATATCATGTCCCCAGTAGTGCCAGTTACATATCATGTCCTCAGTAGTGCCAGTTACATATCATGCCCCAGTAGTGCCAGTTACATATCATGTCCCCAGTAGTGCCAGTTACATATCATGTCCTTAGTAGTGCCAGTTACATAGCATGTCCTCAGTAGTGCCAGTTACATATCATGTCCTCAGTAGTGCCAGTTACATATCATGTCCCCAGTAGTGCCGTTACATATCATGTCCCCAGTAGTGCCAGTTACATATCATGTCCCAGTAGTGCCAGTTACATATCATGTCCCCAGTAGTGCCAATTACATACCATGTCCCCAGTAGTGCCAGTTACATATCATGTCCCCAGTAGTGCCAGTTACATATCATGTCCCCAGTAGTGCCAGTTACATATCATGTCCCCAGTAGTGCCAGTTACGTATCATGTCCCCAGTAGTGCCAGTTACATATCATGTCCCCAGTAGCGCCAGTTACATATCATGTCCCCAGTAGCACCAGTTACATATCATGTCCCCAGTAGTGCCAGTTACATATCATGTCCCCAGTAGTGCCAGTTACATATCATGTCCCCAGTAGTGCCAGTTACATATCATGTCCCCAGTAGTGCCAGTTACATATCATGTCCCCAGTAGTGCCAGTTACATATCATGTCCCCAGTAGTGCCAGTTACATATCATGTCCCCAGTAGTGCCAGTTACATATCATGTCCCCAGTAGTGCCAGTTACATATCATGTCCCCAGTAGCGCCAGTTACATATCATGTCCCCAGTAGTGCCAGTTACATATCATGTCCCAGTAGAGCCAGTTACATATCATGTCCCCAGTAGTGCCAGTTACATATCATGTCCCCAGTAGTGCCAGTTACATATCATGTCCCCAGTAGTGCCAGTTACGTATCATGTCCCCAGTAGTGCCAGTTACATATCATGTCCCCAGTAGTGCCAGTTACATATCATGTCCCCAGTAGCGCCAGTTACATATCATGTCCCCAGTAGTGCCAGTTACATATCATGTCCCCAGTAGTGCCAGTTACGTATCATGTCCCCAGTAGTGCCAGTTACATATCATGTCCTCAGTAGCGCCAGTTACATATCATGTCCCCAGTAGCGCCAGTTACATATCATGTCCCCAGTAGTGCCAGTTACATATCATGTCCCCAGTAGTGCCAGTTACATATCATGTCCCCAGTAGTGCCAGTTACATATCATGTCCCCAGTAGCGCCAGTTACATATCATGTCCCCAGTTGTGCCAGTTACATATCATGTCCCCAGTAGTGCCAGTTACATATCATGTCCTCAGTAGTGGCTGTTGCATATCATGTCCCCAGTAGTGCCAGTTACATATCATGTCCCCAGTAGTGCCAGTTACATATCATGTCCCCAGTAGTGCCAGTTACATATCATGTCCCCAGTAGCGCCAGTTACATATCATGTCCCCAGTAGTGCCAGTTACATATCATGTCCCCAGTAGTGCCAGTTACATATCATGTCCCCAGTAGTGCCAGTTACATATCATGTCCCCAGTAGTGCCAGTTACATATCATGTCCCCAGTAGTGCTGTTACAGATGTACCAGTGGGTTTTTAGCAAAATGAAAAGTACATTTTGGATACTATAGTTTTCTGTATAATTTGGATAATGGATATTTGGATAAGGGATGTGCAACCTGTAGTAGTAGTAGTAGTAGTATTATTAGTATTATTGTTCTGATGATGATATCTGTCTGTGACCAGGTGTTAGCTATTGTTGCAAAAGTGTACCTCATGCCTATAAGTTGTGTCCAGTAGTGTACCTCATGCCTATAAGTTGTGTCCAGTAGTGTACCTCATGCCTATAAGTTGTGTCCAGCAGTGTACGCAAAATAAAACATCTATTGTACCAATAAAGGCCATGTAATATATCTTGGCCATTGCTGTACTTAGAACTTGATCTACTATAAAATCATACATTGGCCCTTATTCAGATCTGATCACAGTACAAATTTGTTCTAAAAAATGGGCAAAGCCATGCTGCACTGCAGGTGGGGCAGATGTAACATGTATAGAGAGAGTTAGATTTGTGTGAGTTATTTTGTTTCTCTGCAAGGTAAATACTGGTTGTATTATTTTTACACTGCAATTTAGATTTCAGTTTCAACACACCCCACCCAAAGTTTAATCTCTCTGCACATGTTACATCTGCCCCACCTGCAGTGCACATGGTTTTGCCCATTTTGAGAACAAATTTATTCTGCGATCAGATCTGAATAAGGGCCTTAATCCAGCTCTAGTTCGACGTGAGCTTTTTACGGCATCATTATAAATGTTGACAATTTGCTGCTGCTCATGAGACATTCGGACCAACCTTATTTCCCATACATATAAAACATATTGCAAAGTGCATATTTTACGAAGGGCAATTATTTATGCATTTCCCAAAAAACGACCAACAATCGCTATCTGTCTCTGTAGGACATAACTCTACGTTGTGCACGTTGTATTAAAATGTTGCTTGACTTTTTAAAAGTTACTTTTAATAGGTTTAGGGATGACCACTTTGTCAGCCGTTGCTGCATCAGTTATAACACGAGCAGATCAAGGATCCAACCTTATCTCTCTGTTTTGCTGCTTCTGCTTTATCACAAGCCACAGTATGCTCCTAAATAATTGATTTGTCCCTGCTTGCATTAGCGGAAACATCATTTAAATATTATTCTCAGTTGTGAAATGTCACTAAAGTTATGTATCTATGCGGAAAAAGTTGCATCAAACAATGAATCCTCCCAGAGAGAGTGCGGCGCCATAAGGTGCGGAATAATAAAATACCAAGAAATATGATGAACTGGTTGGCAATTTGTTGTCATTTCCTCTCTCGGGGCCTCAGTCACAACCATCCACCAAGACGGAAACGCTGAGCAGCTGCTATTCAATTAGTCTGAAGCGTCAATGTATCTTCTGTTACAGCTCGTGTACAAACTTGTATCGAGTGCAACTTCAGGGGAGGTGAGATAACTTTAATGGTAATGTGTCTGCGAAGTTGTTTAGTCAAAGTCTTATTCACTGTATGAATGATTTACAATTATGTATCACGTAACAAACTGCATGCAGTATTATGGGGGTGATTCAGGCCCGATCGGTGCAGGACGAATTACTGATGGGCGGACAGGGGGAGAGCAGGGGACCACCAAGCATTTTATGGGTGCGCCAATAGAAATGCTGGGCATACCTCTGCAAACGTAAGCATGTTGATGCCTGCTTCAAACTGAATCAGACCCAATGTACCTGATTTATAGTTGCGCAGTTGAGAGATTACAGTAGTCTGCGCATTCAATGTACACTTGTGACAGTTCAATTTCAAATACGGACACATTGACAATACTTTTGCAAGTGAGTGACAGAAACTGACCAATTTGTGGGAGGTAACGGAATCATCGCAATAATGTAGGCCTTTTTTGGGGGGGACATCTTTGTGGTGTGCCTCAGGCAGTGTCGGACATTTTATCTGAGTACAAAATGGCCGACACTGCCTGAGACATGGCCGGAACATGTATACATTATTGTAGTTGCAGCTCTAATGCTGTGTGACCGTACATTCGCTCAGGGAGTCGATGTTTGGAATGATCTACAACCGATACTATGTACAGTATGTGTATTCAGTTGCTGGCAGCTGCATTGGCTCCGGTAGGCATCTCAATACAAGTTGTGGCGGCTGTGCTTCATTGTTTACCAAGACACAACATTGAGCAAAGTGGCCGGCAAATCCCAATACTGTCTCTGTCTTAATACACAATTATGGGTTGGTTACGGGATATAGGCGCCGACAATGAGGGACATGAGAATACTGACCCAGGCATCCAGACAGCCTCATTTCCAATGGGTGTGGTATGGGACTCCGACAGTCAGGATCCTGACAGTCATTATCCCGACGTCGGGATCCCGACTGGCCGGAGTCAGACAGCATGGCAGTTTACATCGGGTAAACGACTGTCGGGAACCCGTCCGGCACCAGTTCCAACAGTTATAGGGAAATTATTCTTAGCTTAACCCCCTAATCCTAACCCTACTTTCTCGCCACCCAAATCTAAAGGCCCCATACACTGATCCGATTTGGTCTGATTTTGGCCAATTCGGTTTTAAAACAGATCAAATAGGCTGTCCCTGACATGCCGTCGGGTCTGATGCGCGATGACCTGTGTTGGGTGGTCGGACTTGCTGGCTGTCCGACAACCAGACCTTGGACCTCCGGGTCGGCGGGCAACAGGGATGCATGCGATCCAACACAACAAATTGTGATGGATCGCATGCATCCCTGCCGCCCAGGAAGGTCCCGGCAACTCGCAGGGTATCGGGTGTCCGTACACTGCTGCGAGACATTGCAGCAGTGTATGGGCACCATAGCTCTCTCTGCCCATGTTATGTTTACCCCACCTGCAGCGCAGCATGGTTTTGGTGTGATTTTTTTTTCTACTTTGCTAGCAAACCTGCAAGCTCAAACAGTAATCCGATTGGGTTTATTGAGCCAGCACACATACGGAACTAATCTTTTACAGTAGCCCATAATTACCTAGACAATAGCTCCTAATTTCAAGAAAGGAGACCACCAGGAAACCAGCTAAGCAGGAAGTTAAAAGGAAAAAGGTTGGGAGAAATTATTAATAACAGTCAGTTTTAATTAAAGAAAGCATTTAAAGAGTCTTTAAACTACTTCAGAACAATCCAAACAATATTAAAAAAAAATGCAAGCCAGCAAAAAGATGCAGTTACGGTCGTCGTGGATACAGTAATGAGCGGTAATGTCTGGTAATTATTTACAGTGCTAAATGCACTATCTTGTAGTGTTTGAAGAGTAGCTGACACAGCTGTACACAGCCCATTATGATAGCGAAGGGCTCCGCATTACACACGCGCCATGTCATAGACCACGGCGTCTGGCGACCCATCCGTCAGTCGTGAGAAACGGCTACACTAGTGCAAGGAGATTAAAAAGGGCATAGTAAACATTTGGTCTTGTATAATATACGAATTAAAAATGTGTGAACACTCACATCTGCATAATTTACAAATTAAAATGTGTAATAGCATAGCATTAATTAGTGACTGATCAATTCATCCTTAATTGCAGGCATGCAAATGAACTTTCAGAGGTCCAAAAATGAATTTGTGAGAGAACCATTAACCTTGTATCTATAACAACAGTTATGAATCAAAACTGGGGGAAAAAAAAAAATCTTTTATGTTTTTTTGTGTTGAAGGCTGTTTAATAGTACGGTATTACAATTAAATGCATCTGATTATTCACCGTTAAGTTATATTTATAACACCCAAGCATATTCTTTCGCTCTATCCTGTAGGGAATTGCCAGCGAAAATATAAAAATAAAAGCTGTTAAAGAAAATTGGGTCATGCATTTTGTACTTTAATTAGCCGGTAATCTACATATTTTACACAAAAGCCTCACGGTAACTTATTACCTGAATATTATTTAGTAACTTTTAAAACCAATCGTTTTCCCATCTAGAAATAAATGATAGGTCCCTAATTTAAAGGGCCAAACATTGTTAGAATGGTATACATACGATATCCCAGTGGTGGGTCTACCCGCAGTCAACAGACCAACATCAGCATCCGATCTCGATACAGAGATTCCCAACAGGAGCTCTGTAAGTGTCCTAACCATCTCCCCCTACTTGCAACCTAACCCTAATCCGCTCACAGCCTGACCCTAACCCTCCCCACTAGTGCTTACCATAACTTCCATCAGTGGCGTACCAATAGCTCCACAGACCCCGGCAGTGTCTTGGAGCCGTCAGCTAAGTTTGGATGCCAGGGGGCAGCTATTGATGCTTCGCTAATGGGGCAGCCGCTGTTGCCGGGTCTGTCGCTGCCGGCCCGCTGGGACCAGAAGATCTTCCTGTCTACCATTCTTCCAGCTCCTCCTGTTTCCATTATAAATCCTCACAAAATGGCTGCCTTCTTCATAACACAGTTATTGAGGATGCATGAGGAGAGCCTCCTCTTACATCACTGTCTGCTGTGAGGTGTCAGCCATTTTGCAAGGGACATTTTCACTGTCAGACAGGACTGTAGACAGGAAGATCTGCTGGCCCGGCAGGCTGGCAGTGGAGCAGCAACGGACCCAGCAGTGGCAGATGCAGCGGTGAGATGGGGGGGTGTTGAACATGTTGGGGGTGGGGGAGCTCACAAATTTTAGTTACAACACTAACGCCCGTACCCGCCACCTATACCTAACTCACTGCCCCACAGCAAAACTCTAACCCCCTTTTCTAAGTGTCTATTTGTAACTCTCCTCTCCGCAGCCTAACTCTAACCTCCCCAGCAGTTTAACCCTTAGTCATACCACTAGTGCCTAAACCTAACCCCCATTTTCCAGCCGCACGCTAGCCTGCCCTGCATACATGATACATTCGGCATTCCGATAGTCAGGATTCCGGCACCGGCATCCTAATTGATGTTAGTATTCCGGCATCAAAATACTTAACACCGGCATCCTGACTATCAGTACAGATTAGCAAAATTGCGATATTTATATATGAACTTTGTGATGTTATGTGGTGCTTTGAATGCACTAAATGCGTTAAATCTGCCTTGTCAAAAAAAAAAAAAAAACACATAACAGCCAAGTTAGCTAGACAGTATGATTATGTGAACTCTATAATTCACTGCCACAAAAAATAGAGGTGGTTATGGGGTAAGGGGTATGGGCTGAGGAGAGTAAGATGTCTACATTTGCAGTTATAGGTACTGTAGTTTAAGTATAAAATTCAGAAAAAAAGTTTACAAAAAATGTAATTTATTTTGGGAGATTTCAAATTTGACATTTGATCCTGCTGCAGAGAAATACTGCTGCCCAAATAGTACAGCCTACACCTAGACGGCAGTCCATGCAAAATCATTCCTAGGAGAAGTTATGTGTCTTTGGTTTAGTAACTGCATTACATTTATAGTTCTCTATGACAATTCTACTCTATTTAATACGTTTTGTGACATCAGAGAGAGGACAGCTGGTCATTGTCACACCACTGCTTCTTCACTTGCCAACCGTCTCGCTTTCACTCTTGGTTCTTGTATTCTTAAACTGTTCTAACATCAGAGGTCTTGTGTTTGTAATGCATTGATATGAACGGTTTGCCTTAGACTTATATCGCATTTACTGAGCTCTCCTGAGCAAGGTCTTCCTTACCCCTACACTATCCATGCAACCTGTGCTCTCTGACAGGTGTCTCTGAGTCTGCTTCAGAGGGAGTATGGATCATTAGGTCTACAACAGAATGGTCGACAAGCATTGGGTCAACACCATTAGGTCGACATGCAGCAAGTTCGACACAGGTCGAGGTCGACATGGGTCTAGGTCGGCAGGTCATTAGGTCAACACCAGCATTAGGTTGACATGGGCATGGTCGACAGTCAAAAGGTCGACATGGGGTTTGTCACTGTTTTTTTTACCCGAATTTCGACACAGTTGACATGGAGACAGGATAAAGTGCACAGTGATAAAGATAACTGATAAAGATAACAGTGAAAAAACCCATGTCAACGTTTTGACTGTCAACCTTGGCCATGACGACCTAATGACCTGTCAACCTAGACCCATGTCGACCTAGACCCATGTCAGCCTAGAGCCATGTTGACTTAGACCCATGTTGACCTTGCAGCATGTCAACCTAATGGTGTTGACCCAATGCTTGTCGACCAAATGCTCGTTGACCTAATGACCGTACCCCGCTTTTAACGCTGTACGTTGCTCCTACATGTCTCC
This sequence comes from Crinia signifera, assembly GCF_055691185.1. Classification (NCBI taxonomy): domain Eukaryota; kingdom Metazoa; phylum Chordata; class Amphibia; order Anura; family Myobatrachidae; genus Crinia; species Crinia signifera. The sequence goes on along the minus strand of NC_139217.1, from coordinate 467,479,147 downwards.
ACTTACGCCATATTGTATTAAAGATATATCAGGTAATTCTGTCAATATCTATACTCCTATTATTGCGCTATAAATCTTTGTGGCACCTTTAATTAACCCTTTAACATCCACGCGTTACTTATTCGTGCCCCGATGAGCTCTCCCGTGACCTCAAATGTCCTTTACAAGCAGAAAAGCTCCTTCGTGGTTAGTATTCAGTGTCCATGCAGATACGGGACATCGCTCCACTGTAGCTATCTATATACAAACCTGACAAAAGCACAAAGCGGATTATAGTAATAAACACATTAGCTCGTACTCCAACAAGGCTTAAGAGAAACTAAAGAAGAGAATGTGACTCTGACAGAATCCCGAGGGGGCAGAAGGACAGAGGCGCAGTGATTCCAACAGAAATAAATATGTATGCGGATATAGTTTTATGTTCAATGTTAAGGTGACATTATTTCAGATGGAATATAATGTCCTAATCTCAGCTGGATAAAGAATAATACATACAGCCATAGGCGTGCGCAGCCCGTTTTATTAGGGGGTACACCATTGGAGGGGGCGTGTCCATCACTATCTACTGGGCGTGTTCATCATCTCCTATTATTACACATAATGAAACACACTAGACATAATGTCACGCACAATAATGCCCATCACACATGCCACACACCGTAATGCCCATTACACATTATGTTAGGGCTTAAAAAAATATTATTAAAACAGGGACAATAGGGACTGTGCACGTCGAAGGCGCGCGCCAAAAATGAACACATACTTACATGCATATTACACATCACACAGCCATTACATAGTATACCACATTCCATAATGCCCATTACACGTTGTACGTGTAATTCCCATTACATGTTACACCTCACACCATGATGCCCATTACACGTTACGCCTCAGACTGTGATGGCCATTACAGATTATGCCATGGGGGGGGGGATGTGAAATGTTCTTTGCCAGGAGTCACATGCTCCCTGGGAAGGGGGTGGTTAAATGCTCGTTGACAAGGGGAGTTTCATGCTCATTGCTGGGGGTGCGCATTGCACACCAGCGCTCCCGTGAATCCGCACTTCCGGGTAGCGCTGTGCACTCTTCTTATAAGATGCCCACCGGAGCCGCAGCCTCCTTCCCTTTTGAGCCGCTGGCCGGATGCTGCACGCCGCACACTGAAGCTACTTTACCTGTCAGCGGCAGGCAGCATCTGGTCAGCCGCTCAAAAGGGAAGAAGGCTGTGGCGGGCACGGGACACTTGTACCCCAAGTGCCCAGGGGCAAATGCCCGCCCGCACACATAGTATACACACACACACACACACATACAAACAACAACAAAAAAAAACGGTTTAACCTCAATATCCCTGGAATCAAATAATCCATATGGATCCGCCTGGTATCAGATTGAAGGCCCAGCGATTTGGGTTCGACTGAAATCAACCTCGAGCTTCAGTGATGCCGAAGGGGGAACTGGCAGCCATTGAACTGGGTGGGGGTCGGAATTAGCGGGTCCCATGTTATCCTATAGGGAAAACGTTCCAGCTTTGTATCTCCGGTTCCCAGGGGGCTAGAGACACGGGGCTGGGCTCGTTGGAAAGCCCCATCCCTCAGCTATGATTAGGAGGTGCCTGTGCACCCCCGGCACCCCCCTTGCGCACGCCTATGCATACAGCGGACTATCACTGACAATCAGACAAAATGCACACATCTTGTGTAATCTTAGCTTTCGTACAAGGGGGGCCGATCCGGACCCGTTCATAATGGGCCGAATTCGGCACCGTCCTTGATGATTGAGGTTCACATATGTGCGAATATGCAAATGTGCAAACCCCCATTCCCCCCATAGTGGGTAGTGGGCGGGCAAGAGGCCCATTAAAAACATTGCGCGCACCTCTGCAGACACAGGGGTGTTGATGCCTCTATGAGGAGAAGTACTGCCACTGACCAATAGAGGTCACTTGACGGATCAAATTACTCATTTGTGTGCTAAAAGAAAGTGAAAGCAATATTTGCAGTGACACTAGTATGTTTCAAACTTCCCCGGATATGAAGAGAGGGAGATATGAAGGCTGAGATTGGAGGTAGGAACAGATACTGTACGGACTGGGGTGTGGTTTGTGGTCTAAAAACTATCACAGCTCAAAGTGAAAGTACATTGCAGAAGCCGCCATTTTGATGGCATTTTAAGTCGTTGCTTTATATTGCGCCACTGATATTTTGCTATGCACATTCATTTCCTTTTACACCTATATTGTTACAGATTTGTTTATTCCATATTCCATTGAGTCATTCAGAAGCTGCACTGTGATTGTTGCTTGAGTCATCCTAGTCACGGGTGGCATTGTTGCTATGCGAGCCTGCCCAGAACAGGGAGATGTGGCATCAAGCTGGTAGAAGGGCATTTGATCGTGTTTCAGCACCTTGGACAGCGCATCCTGAAATCATAATCCATACGCAATTCCCGAATCATCTAAAGGTTTTTGCAGTCCCTGCAAATGTGAGTAACTGAGGCGTCCAATAATCAGCGATAGAGGAATCTAAAGAGTACATCAATGTTAAATTGCATCTTATTTACAAGAGGGACATCTCTCTTGCTTAGCACAACACATACATTGGCTCCTCCTCCATAAAGTATGGCTGCCTTCAGTCCGGCTCCTGATGATTGGCATTGTATCTACACTAATCCTCAGTACAATGCCCTAGGTGAGGGATATAACTAGTCTAATAATAATACAAATCTAGTAATATGACTAGATTTGTGTGCACTGTGTGATAACAATATCTCCTCCGACCACCACCAGACTGTGGTCCCTCAGGCTGAAGGCCTACTGTATATGAATGACATGGCGTAAGTACATATCCCATCCTTGTTTCACTCTTCGTCCACCTTCATCCACCCTGCTTGTTTGTGACTTTCTACTCCTCGTAGGGGTGCCCTGTTCTAACCCACTTGATTGATTGCTCCAGTCTGACTTCCTGGCCAACAAGGGGATCTTGTAGTCATTTTTATCACCTTCCCTGGATTCCTGCATCCTGCTCCCAGGGTTATTCATGAGGCTTTCTGTATGCGGCCAAACATGCTGTGGTGGAAGATGCCTCCTGCACAGTTGCTCTGTCTGGGGTGCTCTGATGAGTCAGAGGTGATCTTCTCAGGTTTGTCCTGTTGGCCATTGGACTCTACCTTAATGTATGTGTATATAATAATTCCCCGTCTGCTGTGGTGTGAATCCTGCATAGGTGATAGGTTCCAGCTGCATCCTACCTTCCAATGCGAAAACTGGTTCACTACTATCGCTGCCTTCTTCTGCTGAACACCAGCCACACCACACCTGCTGCCAAAATCAGCATGTATGGAGCTGATATCACGTTCTTGCTGCACTGCTGCGGATTGTTGTCGCTGCGCTCTATGCCCTGCCCTGGTCCCTTTCTGGCCACCTCTATCTAACCTGCTGCTGAGGGTTCCTTTTGGGCATGTGGCTCTGCACTTCTCCAGATCTTCTTCTGCTAGAGTCTGGCTACCACAGATGGAGCCTCATCCCTTGGATGGAAGCTTGAAGGATTTCATAATATCGAGCTTAATGGGGTTGGTTTTGACAACATAGGCTATACTGTTGACCGAAGAGATGAACATCGACGGTCATGATGTTGAAACCACAATTTCGAGCATTATGATGACAAGATCATTAAAATGTTGTCAGCACGTCAACATTATGGATAGGTTATCTGCAGGAATGTTAGGGGTAGGGATAGGGATTACTGCAAGGGATAATGGATAAATAGCTGCCATGACACCAAAGGTTTAGAAGTCTAATCTGAAAGTGATGGTCACATGACCGCTGCAGAGAATATACCGCTGGACCTGTTTCACTCACCGGGAGAAGACAAGTCACCACTTGTCCACCAGGGATGATATTGTTGACATTCTAGCATGTTCACATTCCATCACTGTCTACATGATGCATAACTGTTGACATATTGGGGTTTATTTACTAAGATGTGAGTTCTATTGAAAATCAGATTATATTTATTATATTTTAGAAGGTTCTAAATAAATAAGAAGTAGATTCTGATTGGTTGCTATGGGCAACATCCCATCTTCAATAGAACTCCAATCTTCGTAAATAAACCCCAAACCATGGGGGTGATTCAAGTTGGCTTTTTAAGCAGCATACATTTGCTGCTTACCGCGCGGTTGGACACCACCCGTTGGCCGTGCAAACTCATGCACTTCTTCCCCGTAAGAACAAACGCATTTGCATGCGCAAGGATTTCTACGCTCACACTTCCATTAGCATGCAAGTGTAGGGGGGAAAAATCATTTGATGGCCAGCGACCATCGTATAACTGTTCCACCCATTCACAAATAAAAGTAGGTCTAGGGGGGTTGGGATTGGGTGGGGAAAGTCCAATTAATGAGTGCAGATGCATTTAATGGTCATTACATAGGCTGTGGCCGAATAGGCTGTGTGCATGGTTTAGCTGTGTGCATAATAGTTTTGAAGTGCATCATTTTTAAAGTGCGGCATAATTTAAATATAACTGTGGCGTTATACTGGCGTTACACTGAAGTGAAACAGAAGGACAGAAGCAACAAGTGAGAAAACCAAAGACTGCTTTGAGTGAGTTTAATTTATTCTCACAACATACTACCTGTGGCTGCTTAATCTGGCAATTCAACCATAATATCATCATTTTTACATCTGCAAACAACTTTTACTATCATTGTTAATGCTTGTATTTGCACTGTCAGTTTTGAAAATGCCAAGCTGTACCTCTAATGACCTCACCTCTCCTGCTCTTCCATTGATTTTAGGTGTACCCCAAAATTTTATTCTTGGCCCTCTTCTTCTCTTTCTCTATACGTCCTCTCTGGGTGAGCTTATGTGCTCACTCGACTTCCACTATCACATCTATGCTGATAACACTGAAATCTACCACTCCTTTCCTAATCGCTCTCCCTCTATCCTCACTCATATCTCCAACTGTCTCTCTGCTGTCTACTCTTGGATGACCCAGCTCTTTTTTAGACTTAAAATATCAAGGACTAAGCTGACCCCTTCCCACCCTCCTGCATAAAACCTGACCATCTCTCATACTAACCTGTTTATGCCCACTTCTTTCCCTTCTGTGTCACCCCTGTCTGTCTAACCCTCCCCTTTAGAATGTAAGCTCTCACGAGCAGGGCCCTCTCTCCTCATGTGCCTTTCTTAGAATATATAAACCACTGCCACCCTGATGATTGCTTCAGTGTCCTGTCCCCTGATGCAACTATCCATATTAACCATGTACTTGTCCTAAATGGTCTTGTGCTGCAATTTGTTATGTGTTTTTACTAATAACTATGCTCTGTAAAGCACTGCGGAATTTGTGTGCGCTATATAAGAAACTGTTAATAAATAAAATAAATAAATATTTACGAGCACATGGACATAGATGGGGAGGACGCAGGCTTCAGCACGTCGGCATTCACATGGGGACACCCAGCGTTTTTCCTGGTGGACCCACCATTTTTGAGGGAACACCCAGCAGATGGTGGGCGTCATCATGTTCCAGCACTCTGTCCGCACCGATGTGTACGATGCCTCGGTGAGCGTAATACTCGCTAAAGGCGTTTGCACTGCGGGTCTGCACATGTGTGTCCGGACCGAATTTGTCTCTTTACGAACATGAATCACCCCCCCCTGTGTGAACCATTAACAATATATTTGTAAAATATAAGTAACCACAGCAGTATATTTTCCACCTTTATTTGGCTCTACTGTACATCCTCAACCATCGGAATAAAGAAATGTTCATATTTCTGATCTCTGTATAGAGGACATGAAATGAATCACAGAGCAAGAGACCCCCGAACCACAACTGCAGAATACATTATCTCTTGTTACAGTGGTGTAGATTTATGATCCGTCGATCAGGGGAATATGCGTTATGGCAAGGGATATTGCTTCCCCTGATGTATGACACCCGCGATGCGGGTGTTTAATGGACGGCGCCATGGGGGAGGAGGTCTAGCACTGCTACTATATTTTAAAGAGAGCTTCTGGGCCTTAATGGATGCATTATCCAGCGATGGGGGGGGGTGCTTCGTTCCTTATGGAGCCCCGTCGCGGATCATCAGCATTTTTCTGGCGCTGCGCGTCTCCAGCTTCTAATGTTCAGCGCCTCTTGCTATTCTCCGACATCTTCAAATTAAAACGCCGCTGTTTTAATTTGAAGATGCCGGAGACCAGTAAGCGGCACTGAACATTGAAAACACAGCGCTAGATATAAAAACCGGCGCATGAACAGTACTACAAGGCAGGGAGAAGACCACAGTCAGTATGGGAGGAAGCATATCCACGTTGGGTCGGGATAACACATTACCATAAAGAATACTTAAAAGTTAATACATGCATGTGATGTGCGGGGCCTGCTTCACCACGATAAAGTGGTGAAGCAGAACGGGGCTCATAATGAACAATAAAGGAGGTATGATAAATCTACCACAGTATATGTCTTTAGCGTGGATTTTAACCTCTAGTTTTTGTTTTTTTTCCCCACTTTAAATAAGGAGTAGTTAATTTTTGATAAAGCACTCACATAACATTTAGTTAAAAGTTGAAAGTTGTAATTTAATCTCCTGCTCACCACTATCCGGAGTCCTCCTGTGCACTTACAGCATTTAAGTGTTTTAGTGACCTTTGAAAGATAACACTACTTAATAAGTTGTTAAAAAACTTTAGAAGGACACTGTCGATACAACACATAAAGCTGTAATTAATCACATATACTTTTCATTTACAATGTTATTAATATGTCTTTTGATGGTAATGGGAATCTTTCTTCACGTTATATAAGTATAAAAGTGTCACAGACCAGTCCCAAGAGCGTTTTCGCCATTAGGAAACATTAGGTGAGAACGGGATTAAGTCAGGGGTAGGGGACATAATTCACTGCTCTAAAGAACGTCGTCTAACATTTTGATATGTGAATCAAATTATAGTTTTATAATATCTTCCTGTGATTGGAAATGTTCTCCGGCTTATTAAATCAATAGAAATGTTAAAGCTCGGTGGAACCCCAATTATTGCTTGGAGCTAGAAGGTTAGCAGCTGGGTCTGCAATGGACAGGAACAATTGCTTTTTTTCTCCGAGCTTTTTGACAAGTAAATGTCATCGTGTAACATCTTCTGCTCGTCCTCAGAGTGGGGCCAACTGTAATAGAATGATTATATGTCCTGCATGTGTCCGAATCTTTGTCATCTCAGATTTGATACATACAGTAATTACTTTTGCTTCGTACATCCATTAACCTTGAACTATCAGCATGTGTTTTACGTTCTACCGTTAAATATATATATTTTTAAATGTACTCGCTTCGATCCAGTAGTAAGTGTTCTGAAGAAGTAAATGAATATAAACAAACCAAACTTAAGCTGGTTACACATTAGATAATATTCGTAATGATTATGCCGATTACAACTGGTTGGAAAGACAGAATCAGAATATTGTCTAGTGTGTACGCTTGATGTTGCTAACAATGCGTGCTCCTGAGTGTCATCAGTGACAACCCGCAGTTGGCCCTTCATGCGAGGCAACAGAAGACAATGCTAGCTAGGGTCATGCAGCAGCCAATTGGCAAATGTGTATGTTCCCCGTTGCGCAAGATGTCAATGGGTACACATATTGTCTAATGTATACCCAGCTTTAGGGTATTTTGCCAATAGATCTTAAAAGATCTCTTCTTCTATTGCTAGGAGGCACAGCATACAAATGTTACAGCATTCAAATCAGGTAGAAGTACTATGGTCTCCAACCAATCAGCTTAAGTTCCAGAGATGAGCATGCGTTGGGTACATGCACACTCTGCATTGTTCTTGATGGACAGAGGGGAGTGGTTACTCCTCTGAGCCACAGCCCACCTGGGGGGCTAGGTACCACCCAGGTGCCGATCTGTCTGGCTAGGAAGCCTGCCAGGGGACCAACTGAACACCTCTGGCCCAGACATGAGCTCCAGAGATGAACAGCCCTGATCCCCTGCCCGGGTCTCCTGCCCACTGACGGAGAGCCCCATGGAACTCCAGGGAACCACTCAGCTTGTTAGAAAGCTGATGTTCCCTGCTACCTTCCCTGCAGCTCCCAGCTTGTAGGCTGTCTGGGAAAGCATTCCGTTTTTGGGGTAAAGACTGGGGAGAATACAGCAGCCCACACAGGACTCTGGATCCCCCTGGGACACAGTAAGTTCAGGGTTGCCGACCCTCCCGGAATTTCCGGGAGTCTCCTTAAAATCGGGTCCCCCCTCCCGGCTGCCGGAAGGGTGGGCAACCCTCCCGGATTAAGGGGGCACCCTCACTGTCCCCCGGATCGCGGCATTAAAATTCCGCAATCCTCGGGTCTTAGAGGAGGGGGCGGAGCTAAAATGACACAATCGCATCATTTTAGTCCCGCCCCCTCCATGGAGATCCGTAAATTTACTGGTTTTGCATCATGGGGGCGGGGCTTAGTGATGTCACGCTTAGGCCCCGCCCCCTGAACGGCTGCTGGGAAACTCTCCTCTCCGGGCTTCTCCCGGAGAGGAGAATAACAAAGTCGGCAACCCTGAGTAAGTTACAGTAAGCACTTTTCCATTAAAATACATTTAAAAGCACACATGTGTTACTCTGTACACACTAATCCTGTGCACTGCACAGGCTCCCAAAGCCACACAACACATTTCAAATACATTTACAATATATTTGTTTTACACTGTGCCCAGTGCTCAGCACTGGGCTGTCTTAATCCTGCAGCCCAGGAAAGCCCTCCTGGCCTTTCCCTGTGCTGGGAGCTGGCTATCCCCATGCCCTCAACCTGCTGACAGCCTGCCTCACTGTAGCCTCCGGTAATGAGCCGGGGCTGCAGCGCACCCACACCCCTGCTGCCAGCTTCCCATCTTTCCCCCGCCTCTGGGACACCGGGGGTTAAGTGTGACTCGCTGCAGCCACTGGAGCTGACCCTGGGCTGCAGCGTACCAGTGTCCCCGCTCTCCCGCCGCACGCCGGTACTCCCAGCATTAGTGCCGGACTATCCCCTGACTCCCTTTCCCCTGGGGGGAGACCCAGCGGGTGCACATGGAGGGTGGTCACGGCTGCCATAGAAGGACCTGTGCCATGGTGCCCGTTCAAAACAACCAGACTTGTACATATTTAAACAAGTGGCGGCTAGCGCAGAGTACATTTTGAATTTTGGCGCCAAGCGCCCTTTGTCCGTTTTAGCGCCGCGGCACGGAGGGTTAACCCCTTCAGTGCCATGGTGGCCATTAACTACATGTGCCGGGGTCTCCGGATACACACCCCTGTATATAACACATGTAACTGTCACAGGGAAGGTGGCCCCTCTCAGCTCTGGGCCCCATAGCAGCTGCACCCCCTGCACCTATGGTAGTTACACCCTGTATATAACACATGTAACTGTGACAGGGAAGGTGGCCCCTCTCAGCTCTGGGCCCCATAGCAGCTGCACTCCCTGCACCAATGGTAGTTACACCCCTATATATAACACATGTAACTGTGACAGGGAAGGTGGCCCCTCTCAGCTCTGGGCCCCATAGCAGCTGCACTCCCTGCACCTATGGTAGTTACACCCTGTATATAACACATGTAACTGTGACAGGGAAGGTGGCCCCTCTCAGCTCTGGGCCCCATAGCAGCTGCACCCCCTGCACCTATGGTAGCTACACCCCTGTATATAACACATGTGACTGTGACAGGGAAGGTGGCCCCTCTCAGCTCTGGGCCCATAGCAGCTGCACCCCCTACACCTATGGCAGTTACATCCCTGTATATAACACATGTAACTGTGACAGGGAAGGTGGCCCCTCTCAGCTCTGGGCCCTATGGCAGCTGCACTCCCTGCACCTATGGTAGCTACACCCTGTATATAAAACATGTAACTGTGACAGGGAAGGTGGCCCCTCTCAGCTCTGGGCCCCATAGCAGCTGCACTCCCTGCACCAATGGTAGTTACACCCCTATATATAACACATGTAACTGTGACAGGGAAGGTGGCCCCTCTCAGCTCTGGGCCCCATAGCAGCTGCACCCCCTGCACCTATGGTAGCTACACCCCTGTATAAAACACATGTGACTGTGACAGGGAAGGTGGCCCCTCTCAGCTCTGGGCCCATAGCAGCTGCACCCCCTACACCTATGGCAGTTACACCCCTGTATATAACACATGTAACTGTGACAGGGAAGGTGGCCCCTCTCAGCTCTGGGCCCTATGGCAGCTGCACTCCCTGCACCTATGGTAGCTACACCCTGTATATAACACATGTAACTGTGACAGGGAAGGTGGCCCCTCTCAGCTCTGGGCCCCATAGCAGCTGCACTCCCTGCACCAATGGTAGTTACACCCCTATATATAACACATGTAACTGTGACAGGGAAGGTGGCCCCTCTCAACTCTGGGCCCCATAGCAGCTGCACCCTCTGCACCTATGGTAGCTACACCCCTGTATATAATACATGTGACTGTGACAGGGAAGGTGGCCCCTCTCAGCTCTGGGCCCATAGCAGCTGCACCCCCTACACCTATGGCAGTTACACCCCTGTATATAACACATGTAACTGTGACAGGGAAGGTGGCCCCTCTCAGCTCTGGGCCCTATGGCAGCTGCACTCCCTGCACCTATGGTAGCTACACCCTGTATATAACACATGTAACTGTGACAGGGAAGGTGGCCCCTCTCAGCTCTGGGCCCTATGGCAGCTGCACTCCCTGCACCTATGGTAGCTACACCCTGTATATAACACATGTAACTGTGACAGGGAAGGTGGCCCCTCTCAGCTCTGGGCCCCATAGCAGCTGCACTCCCTGCACCAATGGTAGTTACACCCCTATATATAACACATGTAACTGTGACAGGGAAGGTGGCCCCTCTCAGCTCTGGGCCCCATAGCAGCTGCACCCCCTGCACCTATGGTAGCTACACCCCTGTATATAACACATGTGACTGTGACAGGGAAGGTGGCCCCTCTCAGCTCTGGGTCCATAGCAGCTGCACCCCCTACACCTATGGCAGTTACACCCCTGTATATAACACATGTAACTGTGACAGGGAAGGTGGCCCCTCTCAGCTCTGGGCCCTATGGCAGCTGCACTCCCTGCACCTATGGTAGCTACACCCTGTATATAACACATGTAACTGTGACAGGGAAGGTGGCCCCTCTCAGCTCTGGGCCCCATAGCAGCTGCACTCCCTGCACCTATGGTAGTTACATCCCTGTATATAACACATGTAACTGTGACAGGGAAGGTGGCCCCTCTCAGCTCTGGGCCCCATAGCAGCTGCACTCCCTGCACCAATGGTAGTTACACCCCTGTATATAACACATGTAACTGTGACAGGGAAGGTGGCCCCTCTCAGCTCTGGGCCCATAGCAGCTGCACCCCCTACACCTATGGCAGTTACACCCCTGTATATAACACATGTAACTGTGACAGGGAAGGTGGCCCCTCTCAGCTCTGGGCCCTATGGCAGCTGCACTCCCTGCACCTATGGTAGCTACACCCTGTATATAACACATGTAACTGTGACAGGGAAGGTGGCCCCTCTCAGCTCTGGGCCCTATGGCAGCTGCACTCCCTGCACCTATGGTAGCTACACCCTGTATATAACACATGTAACTGTGACAGGGAAGGTGGCCCCTCTCAGCTCTGGGCCCCATAGCAGCTGCACTCCCTGCACCAATGGTAGTTACACCCCTATATATAACACATGTAACTGTGACAGGGAAGGTGGCCCCTCTCAGCTCTGGGCCCCATAGCAGCTGCACCCCCTGCACCTATGGTAGCTACACCCCTGTATATAACACATGTGACTGTGACAGGGAAGGTGGCCCCTCTCAGCTCTGGGTCCATAGCAGCTGCACCCCCTACACCTATGGCAGTTACACCCCTGTATATAACACATGTAACTGTGACAGGGAAGGTGGCCCCTCTCAGCTCTGGGCCCTATGGCAGCTGCACTCCCTGCACCTATGGTAGCTACACCCTGTATATAACACATGTAACTGTGACAGGGAAGGTGGCCCCTCTCAGCTCTGGGCCCCATAGCAGCTGCACTCCCTGCACCTATGGTAGTTACATCCCTGTATATAACACATGTAACTGTGACAGGGAAGGTGGCCCCTCTCAGCTCTGGGCCCTATGGCAGCTACACTCCCTACACCTATGGCAGTTACACCCCTGTATATAACACATGTAACTGTGACAGGGAAGGTGGCCCCTCTCAGCTCTGGGCCCCATAGCAGCTGCACTCCCTGCACCTATGGTAGTTACACCCCTGTATATAACACATGTAACTGTGACAGGGAAGGTGGCCCCTCTCATCTCTGGGCCCCATAGCAGCTGCACACCCTGCACCTATGGTAGCTACACCCTGTATATAACACATGTAACTGTGACAGGGAAGGTGGCCCCTCTCAGCTCTGGGCCCCATAGCAGCTGCACTCTCTGCACCTATCTAATGTACCCTCTTGCTACCAGTATTTGGATTTGGCCACATCAGGAACATTTTCGCTTAGAACTCTCTCAGATGCACCAAATAGCCTCCAAAAAAATTATAATAAAAAACAAGATAGTTTATAACTTTTAAAACAAATGAGTTCAGCTGTAAAATGTATGTTTTTTTTTTGTTAGGAAAACAAAGCACCTATACACATCCAATTTTCTATAAGCCTTTCTAAGAGTCTTAAAAAACGATAACTCCACAGACTAAAATCGGATGCTTTATTAAGCCGGAGTAAATCTCAACTGGAGCCAGAATAAATTGCTGGTAGTCACGATTGATTTGATAATATCTGACTATTAAAGGAAAGAGCTACATGAGATATGAATGGGCCCGCCATTATGGGGAAGGATCAGTGTCAAGGCTATTTCATGGTTTTAATTTAAAACTGGATTATGGCAAAGTTCTTTAGTGAGAAGAAAATGGCAATCATCTTTGTAAACAAAACCCTGCGCGGAGTCAGAAAAACCATTATGTACAGGTATAAAGGACAGAGGAGAGTAATCTTTGGATTGTGGAACATTATCCCAGATGGAGATATTTTGCCATTTAATTAATAAAAAGAAAAAGTTCCTGTAAATAATCTGCGACAAATGTCTAGACAAACTTGAGTCCTTATCATGAGGTCTACTAACTCAAGGTACGGTGTTAATTAACCAAATACAAGTACAGCACATGTAAACTATAATAAGCGCCATACTGTACTGTAATAGGGCCTACACACATCCCGATTTTGGCCAGAGATATAGCATGCCAGATTTAGCATAGCAGATTTCCTTTGAGCACAAAATCATCTATATTGCTTAGAACGTGCAAAATGTGTCAACGATATGCCTCAGCGATTCTGCTTAGCGATTTAAGCATGCCAGATTCTTCTCAAGCATGAGAAAAAGAAAAAAAAACTCATTTAAATAAAAATGGGCAGTTCAAAGGGCTGGGGGAGTTCTTGGGGAGTTTTAAGGGGAGAGAAGTCAGGAGAAGTGTTGCAAAGAGTACCTGTACATAATAGCACCTTACCAGAGTGTTTGCAGTACTTTCTCTTCACTCCTCACCCCTTGAAAAAGATTATTTTTCAAGGGGAGAGAAGTCAGGAGAAGTGTTGCAAACAGGAACCATACCTGTACATAATTGAACTTAAAATTAACAATAAATAACATTTCGAAATGAAATGACACCATACCGTGTTTTTTATAATTTTTTATAAATACTATAAAAGTATAAAATTGAACACCACTGGGTTCATCAACAATATCAGGCCGAGAAATGCCTCTGGCCCAAAGACTTTTCAAACAAACAAAGGGATCAGGCCAACAAACTCACAACAGTATACTAGAGCCAACAGAAGTGATGACTCACAAAATGTGCAAAGAAGAGATAGCAAAGGTAAGGACAGTCTTCAGTGAAGGACACACAACAGTGACTGATAACGCATCATTCTGGAGTCAGGGCCTAATGACGTATACAAGCAGACATAATAGTCTACACGGAATCGAAAACGCATGGAAGAGCAATTTTTTCAACTTTTAAAATTTGGAATTTTTTTGGTTTTGAAATTTATAATGGATAATAAACAGCATCGTCCTGTCCTTGTGTACTCGAGAACGCTGAGTACATTCCACTGGACAGACTGCTGGTGGTGGCTGATGTGGGCGGGTTGGGTGAAGGGGCTCCCGTCGTGTTAGCTGGGGCAAGCTGCGGAGGATTTGCCGCCGGATTAATATAGGGTTGGTGGTAGGGATACTGTGGTGAGGGTCCGCCAGATGCGTAATGCATCGGGTCGCGCATTAATTTGAGGTCATCAGGAATGTTTTTATCCTGTGCCCGAATTATTGCGTCGTACACGATGCATTTGAATTTCCGACGGGTGTCGTCATCCATAGAACGCATCTCCGAGTCTACCGTGTTTGAAAATTGCCGAATTGAATCAATAGGCTTATTAAGCCTTGCCTCCGCAAATTGAAAAAATTGCTCTGAGCTGCCGGCTACAGATCTTTTGGCTGCCTTCTTCCTCTGCCTGGGTGGTGGCGTTGGCGTTGGCAGGGGGGTAGAGGTCGAGGGTTCCACTTCCTCGCACTCTAGATCTGTAGCCGCTGTAGTCTCGGACGTCTCCGCAAACAGCTCCGGAGTAGCATCCTGTAAAATAAAATACTTTAGGACCATGAATAATGATGACATGTAGCATATCTATATGTGTTCACACTTACCAGATCCTGGCTCTCCTCCTCTTGCCTAATTGGAGGCACAGGATCCATGCTATTCTGTCCATGCGTCTTCGATTCTTTCTCCAGCAGGAAGTGCATCTGGTCGTAGTACCATAACGTTGGCTTGTATACGTCATCGGCACCGGCTCCAGAACTCTGCGACTCAGTCACTTTTGCGTGCTCCTTCACAAAGACGGTCCTCAAATTCGCTATCTTCTTCTTCACACATTCCATGGTGGCATCACTTCTGTTGGCTTTAGCATAGGCCAGCAAAGCATTGTAGGCCTGATCCCTTTTCTGTTTGTTTGAAAAGTCTTTGCTTGTAATTTGCCACAGGCATTCGTGGGCCCGATATATGTCGATGAACCCAGTGGTGAATTTCTTGGAGCTATTCTGTTTTGCCATTTCTGTGTGAATAATATGGTATAAAATGTAAATACATAATTAACAAATAGGCATCCACCATTATGTACATAAACAGTCCAAACTAGGTCAGCTTACAATCTATTGTCCCTACCACATGTACATGCGCACACGTTCACTGTTTTTTTAGGGGGTCTGGTAAGACAATTTACCCCATCATAGACATGCAAGTAAACAACACATGACTAGCTTTTGCAATGTGCCAACACCCCAGAGCATGCATGTTCAAACCACATGACTAGCTTTTACAATGTGCCATCACCCCAGAGCATGCATGTTAAAACCACATGACTAGCTTTTACAATGTGCCATCACCCCAGAGCATGCAAGCAAACACCACATGACTAGCTTTTGCAATGTGCCAACACCCCAGAGCATGCATGTTAAAACCACATGACTAGCTTTTACAATGTGCCATCACCCCAGAGCATGCAAGCAAACACCACATGACTAGCTTTTACAATGTGCCAACACCCCAGAGCATGCAAGCAAAAACCACATGGCTAGCTTAGCAATGTGCCATCACCCCTCTCCAAACTTGCGCTGGGGTCAGCGGGCATCACATGACACCCTCACCCAGAAGCATGCTTTATTTTATGACATTGGTGGCACAGTGGGCGCCTCTCATCCCCCCAAACATCATTGTGCCCATATTCTTGCGCTGGGGGGGCAGCGCGCAGCGGGTGCAGCGCGCATCACGTGACACCCTCACCCATGCTTTATTTTATAACATTGGTGGCACAGTGGGCGCCTCTCATCCCCCCAAACATCATTGTGCCCATATTCTTGCGCTGGGGGTGCAGCGCGCATCACGTGACACCCTCACCCATGAAGTTTACATTGGTGGCACAGTGGACCCCTCTCATTACCAACCCACCCCACCTGTGATCAGTGCGTTGGTGGTGCATAGTGGAGAGCATAGTACTTACCAGCTCCGGAGGGTTCACAGCGCGTGGTGTCTGACAGCAGCAGCATGTGCAGAATGGAGAGGAGGGCTTCAGGGAGTGTCCAGATGAGCAAAATCGGTGGTCACTTGAGCACAAAAAAAAGACACCAAACAGAAGGCGCCCGATATGCAGGGTCTTGCTAAACGATTTTGCTAGATTGATGGGACATGCTCATTCTTCATCTTAATGCGATTTAGACGCGCGGGGCCGCGCATCTATATCGGTTTAGCCCCCACACACACACAGATGTATGCTTAGTTTCTAAGCGACCTTGCTAAATCGCTTAGAAAATGGCACAAAATCGGCATGTGTGTAGGCCCCATAAGTCTGATTATGTTACCCTGCTAATATACAGTAGATACATTATTGGGCTCTGCGCTTGGATGATTATACAATTGTTTAGTTGTCAGTGTATTTTGCTATTTCTTAATTAAAAATGAAAGTATTTTTTTATATATTGCTCTAGTTCTTGAGTTAATAAATGCCCTCAATAAATAGAATTTAGCTGGTTTTTAGGGTTTTTTTTACATCTCTTTTGCATTCTGAGCAGAGGCGTAACTCTGGTAAGCAATGGAGTCATCTGCCGCCGGGCTTCTGCTCCCAAGGGGGCACCTCTCCTCCCCTGCAAGTTTGAATCAGTTAATTGAAGCAATTGACATCGCTTCTATCGCTAAATCCCCCTCCTTACATCATTATTGCAAATGTCACTCCCTGTAATAGAAAACATGACCTGGGGGGGGGGGGGGGGGGACCACCGGGGGGGGGGGGGGAGCGGTGGTTGCTATCGCTACAGCCGGGTGGGGTGGTGGTGGTGGTGCGGACACTACTCACCCCCGCCGCGCCGACATCCAGCGGCCGCAGCTGCTCACACAGTGCAGCATAGCCCAAAACAAATATGGCCGCCGCATATGTGCATTTAATATATACATATATGCGGTGCCCATATTTGTTTTGGACAATGCTGTTGTTTGTGACAAGGCTGGGCTGCTACAGCTTCTAACCAAGGTAAGCGGCCCAGCCAGAGTGAAATCTGGTCCGGCCCACCGGGAAACGGCCCGGTTTCCCGGTGGGCCAATCGGCCTCTGACTGCAGGTGGGGCAGATGTAACATGTGCAGAGAGAGTTAAATTTGGGTGGGTTGTGTTGAAACTGAAATCTAAATTGCAGTGTAAAAATAATGCAGCCAGTATTTGCCCTGCACGGAAACAAAATAACTCACACAAATCTAACTCTCTCTGCACATGTTACATCTGCCGCAACTGCAGTGCACATGGTTTTGCCTATTTTCCAAACAAATTTGTACTGTGATCAGAGCTGCATAAAGGCCTGTGTGTGGTGAATGGTGTGCTGTCAATTGTATGTTATACCTCGTTCTCACTGCCGCAAAAACCCAGGTTTTTGCCAGGGCAAGCAGTAATTTCCCGTGTCGTGTCTCAGTGTGAAAGGGTCTTTGTGAAATTCCCGGATGTTATGCCCTGGGATTTACACACAAGTTTTTTGCAGGGTTTTTCCTGGGTAATACACGGGTGTATGCAGTGGTGTAGCTAGGTGCCACAGTGCCCGGAGCAAGGGCATGCTTTGCGCCGTGTCCCCCCACCACCACCACCCTATTACATTATTATACAGTATATGCACCCCCAGGCTGCTCCCCCTGTATAATAACAGGACCCCACAGGCTGCTCCCCCTGTATAATAACAGGACCCCACAGCCTGCTTCCCCTGTATAATAACAGGACTCCACAGGCTGCTCCCCATGTATAATAACAGGACCCCGCAGGCTGCTCCCCTGTATATTAACATGACCACACAGGCTGCTCTCCCTGTATCAAAATAACACCACAGGCTGCTCCCCCTGTATAATAACAGGACCCCACAGGCTGCTCCCCCTGTATAATAACAGGATACCACAGGCTGCTCCCCCTGTATAATAACAGCACCCCACAGGCTGCTCCCTCTGTATAATAACAGGACCCCACAGGCTGCTCCCCATGTTTAAAAATGACACCACAGGCTGCTCCCCCTGTATAACAGCACCGCTCAGAGTGCTCCCCCTATATAATAACAGGACCCCACAGGCTGCTCCACAGTATAATAACAGGACCCCGCAGGCTGCTCCCCTGTATATTAACAGGACCCCACTGGTTGCTACCCCTGTCTATCAACAGGACACAACAGGCTGCTCCCCTGTCTTACCCAGGGCCGGTGCAGGCCCGGTCAGTGCCCCAGACAATCCCCTCCCCCCTCCACTCCGACCCGGTCCAGGGAAGGGAGGTGGATGCGATGCGGCCGCCGACATACTCCACGGCACAGGGTTTTGGGGGCTAGCGGGCCATGGAGTTTGCCGTAAGCCATGGGGGGCAGCACCTCCTGGCAGCGCTGCAGTGGAAACTGGAAGCGCCGTGGACAGCCCTCCTCCCCCCCGGTGGCACTGGGTGGGCAGCGAAGAAAACGGACACGGACGAAAACTTCTCAGAAAGTGGTGGGTGGTTAGGGGGCGGTTGGCTCTGAATTGGCCTGGACAGTGGGGACGGGGGTGCGGGCAAAGCTGACCTGACTCCAGGGGGGTCCATGCTACAATGTGCCGCCCTCCATTCTCGATGGCAGCAGTCAAGATTCAAGTCCGTGGAACAAACACACAGCTTGCTTCCGGCCTCCTGTACTAAACATGTCCTCAGTGCAGGAGGCCGGCGGCCATTTTTCTTTAGACAGCAGGCGGGCGGTATACAGCAGGGCAGGATTGCCGTTTGCGGTGTGTGGCTCAGCGCCTGGAGATCACGCTCCACCGGCTCCGTCCTAGCTACACCTCTGGGTGTATGGCAGTGTGAACAGGCTTGACCCGGGTTTTTCTCACAAAATGCAAAAAAGCAAGTTCATTGCATTGCTCAAAGTTGCTTTTTAAACAGCCAATCAAAGATACTTTTTAAACATCCAATCAAAGCTGCTCTTAGATGCCACACACTTGATGGCAGGCATACCAGGGGAAGCAGTGTGAACGGGGCAGACACAGGAATTTCCCGGGTCTAAGGTTCAGTATTAATGGGGTCTGTAGAGCTGAGATCAAAAACCCGGGATTTTGCATGGGGCGGCAATGAGAACGCAGCATTATTCAGCAGTGAACTTTCCCTTTACTAGAGTTTTTTTTTTTCTTTTGTCTTTAACACTGTAAAATAGTTTTTTTTTTTTATTATTTCAGATGCCTTGGGCATCAGCTTTAGAAGATGACCGTAATGCAGCACTAGTTATTGTTTGCTGCTCCTGCTCTGCTCTACAAAGGCACTTATACAAGCATACCTGATGCAAAATATTTGGGAACCAGAAGCATTTTGGATAATGGATTATTCAGTATTTCAAAATATTTTCTTATTTCAGTTAGGTTTTTTGAGGACGGGACCCATGTGTGAACACAAAATGCATTTACAGTATGTTGTAAAACACATCAAACACATATAATGTAATATAAACATGTATTTTATTTGTGCATGAAACAATGTTTCAAAACGTGAAACAAAATTTGAGTACTATCTCATACACTGAAGTTGAATGCTAAACTATGGTTTTTAGTATCATTTGGAAAAACAGATATGTGGATAAGGGATACTTAACCAGTATTATTATGTCAACAAAGGAGCAGTTGAATACAGCACTCGCAATCTGTATAAAAAGCTATATTTTTTAAGAAAACACAAATCCACAAGCCAAACCGGTTATATTTATTTTGTCAACAGAGCTTGTATAAAATATTATTAGTTTTTTGTTGTTGTTGTTGTTTTTTTAAATTACAACAAAAGCATTGAGTAAAACTGCTTATATTTATGATTATGTCAATGAAGGTGCAGTGGTGTACAGCGCTCACAGCTTGCATACAAAAAATATATAAAAATAAAAAACCCTTATATTATTATGTCAACAAAGTTGCTGCGAGGTACAGTAGACATCGCTTGTATAAAAAAAGGAGCATATTTTATTTTTAAATGACAAATCAGTGAGTCAAAGGACTTATATTTAGTATGTCAACAAAGGCACAGTGGGGTACAGCTTGCGGAGTTTACAGTGCGGCACCAGTGTGACACATTTAAACAACAGAGATGACAAACTTCTGGTTCTATAGACCATAATGGACAAATGCCTTTGTAACTGCCTGTACTGTAACCTAGCTCAGACAATTTAACACCAAGCAGCAATGGAGTGGATGGACACAGTGGTCACGCAGATAGATCATCTCAGCAATGAAATAAGCAAGGCAGCTGAATGGGAGATACATTGTTCGATGGTCGCACACGTCAAAAGATTTTTCCCCCTTTCAGTAATAGTCTAGACTGGCTTTTCTTCTGGTGGCTTTCTGCCGAATTTGTGAGGTCAGCCGCCACCCATCGCCAAGCCTGCATTCATAGGGGAATGTCCAGCCTTTTTATGGGAACACCCATAAAATGTTGGGCATCCCCTGCTGCCTCCACCCGCCCACCCCTCCCTTCCCGCAATGAGCGGCTCAGCGAGTGTGAAACTCACCTGAGCCTTTGCTCCCAGGATTTGCACATGAGTATAATCACAAGTGCGCAAAGCCCGAACATCGGGGACGGGGACAAAAACAGACCCAAACAAACAGGTCTAAATTGACTCCCTTGTTACAGGCCAGTTACACGAAAAATATACGCCACAAACTGGCATTAACACTGCAGTAACCCCTTCATTTTATGCAGCGGCACTTTTAGACTAAGAAACACACTGACCTTCCTCATACAAAATCTCTATGTGACAGAACATGGGATATCAATGTTCATTCCTGCAAAACTAAACTTTTTGTTTTTTGTTTTTGGGGTGTCTGTTTTATCTTGTAGCACATGTAGTGTTCCGGCAACTTCTTCATTCCCAATCGTAGTCCACATGGATGGAAAGTACTGTATGAATTTTTTATTTTTTTTTGGAAAACTTTTGTAGACCATATGCTGTGTTGTCCAGTATATCGACCATTTGACCATGTTGACTTATTGAACGTGTCCACCTAACGCATGTCAACCAATAGTGGTCACCCTATCGACTGTCAACTCAAGATACCCATCGTAAGCTCAGAATCAGCAAGGAGAACCCTGTTTAATGTAGTTCCTCCCGTTGGATGATGCCATGGGCCTTATTCTGGTTGGAGCGTCCGGGCCGTACGCGTACGTCCCGGGGTTTTTTACGATCTGCGCATGTGCAGATACGCTAATGCGCCGGCGCGAGCACTCCACAACGCTTACGGCCGGTGTCTCAACGTGCGAAAAAACCTGTACGCGAGCGTACGGGTAATGGGGCGGCATAGGGGCGTGTTGATGGGAGCGGCCGAAATAATGAGGGAAAATGGGCGTAAATATGGGCGTACACGGGGGTGTGCACCCAAAATGAGCGGTGCTACTACCGCATGATAGACTAAGGCACCGTTCATTTCGGACACCAAACAGGCGGCCGCCAACCGCCAGCTAAAACCACCCCTACAGATACCGCATGCCAGCATGCGCCTGAGTTGGCTAATTAACGCTGATTACTACTCAAACACATACACCTGAATGTAATAAGCAATGCTGCAGTCTATTAACTCCAAACCATGATTTCACTGCCTGCAAGCCACACATGCAGCACGCAAACACATTGGAAGCTTATGTTTCTATACTTCTCCACATTTAAAGGTTTGTTTAATTTAAGGTAAGATTCTTTTTATACGCTAAGGTAGGTATTTGCTAAACAGACACATTCACTACCTGCTTTCATAGACTTTACGCAGTAGCACACTCAATCTACACAAGTCGACATGTGTCAACGTGTTCACTCTAATACTAACATAGGTTTTGTATTTAGGATACAATAACATAAACCACATCTAACACCTACAAAGGATGTTTCAGCAATGTTTGAAGCCCATGACCACTATTTTCCACACAATCTTTGTATAGTACCCAAAATTATGACCTGTACCACTATCTCATCTGCTATGATTTGGATTTCACTACACTCTGGATGTAAGATGCCACCAATCACATTATTGCACTCTCATCTCTCTAACAAAGGATTCCTACATCTGATTATGACACTGTCAAATCATATATATTTTAAAAGTTATGCATGTTTGTTCACAAGCTAATTTATCATGTTTGGCCCATTCACACATCTTTTTTTAGGGAGGACACATATGCATTCCTACAGAAATTTACCTTTTCACCCTTGTTTGTCTGCCTCACCCACTCCATGAGGAAAGCATTGTTCTGGACCTGCTTTTACCTACTACTGTAGGAGCTACCTCACCTGCACACAAACTGCTTTCTCACCTATTAAGTTGCTCTGCACATGTGCTGACACAAACTAATTAGCAGGGAAAAGTTGGATAGGAACATGGGAATGGCCATGGAGAGGGTTACACATGGGAAACTTCCACCACACTTCAACAAATGTTCAAAAATACCCTGGTCAGTAAGTACACATAAATCTAGTATTTGTTTCACACAAGAAATTACACATACCACAATTTTGTTTTAATTTGTAAAATAAATTTATTTGCTGTTCAGCATCACAGCTTGACACTTTAATGTGACAAATCAAATAAACAAATAAAATAGACACACAAATAATAAAACAGCCAGAACAAGAGGTTGCATATCTCCAAACATGTGTTACCCTGCAAATGCAATGGTGAAAGAAATGGGGACACCAGAATACGTACTGCAACAACCAGGGTGAATACTAAGCAAGATACACACCACCAAAAAAAAAATATCCTGCATTTGTAGAGGTCAAAATACGAACTTTCATGCCCATGGCACGCAAATGGATCGATGGGCAACTCAGGAAGCGGATGTCCAGTGCAATTTAAACCTTTGGCCTCCAACCACAGAGGAAGTGAACCAGGTCTCATTTGGGCCCTTTTTTGCCCCTTTTAGATGGGGCCTTGGGGACAGGGGCCTTTGGGTCAGCTGGCTTTCGGCGTCTTCCCCTAGTCGACACAGGAGGGTCAGCCGAGGTGGAAGGTTGGGGAGCAGCTTGGGGTGGGGCAGCAGATGGGGGATTGTCCCTTAGGGACCTGGCGGTGGACAGCTGCTCCGCAATAAGTTCATTCTGGCGGCTGAGGTGTTGGCCAATGCTTAGCATGCCAGCCGCCAGAGTTTCATTAATGCGGTTCAACGCCTCAACCTGCAGCTGGTTTGTGGCCTTCCACTCCGCCAGAAAATCCGCCACCTGCTGCTGACGGATCGCAGCATCCACCCCTTGCTGCTCGATCCTGTCCAGCGTCACCAACAGGCTCTCACTCAATGTCTCCTGTGGCTGGGGCTGGGGGCGACGTCTTGCTGGAGGCTGGACCACCTGCTCCACCTGTGGCTCTGCAGAGGAAGATGCTGCCGGTACATCCTGACTTTCTGCTTCTGCTAGGATAAGAATTGAAAACAATGTCACCATCACATACGCAATAAAAAATATCTTTCTAAATACAATGCATTACTGTGACTTACCATCAAAAGCAGCAGCAAAGACCTCCGCCGGGAGCTCACTGTCCATATTGGAGATCCCCCTGATCTCCCCCACATCGATGACGTCACAGGAGTCCAGCTCCAGGGGGGTATACTCCAAATGGTCAGGCATAGGACCGCTCCCGGTGGACATGCTGTGGTTGTACCGGTCAGTCATCTTCCTCTTCAGGGCACTTTTGAAGTCAGTCCACCTACAAGTTTAAAAATACAAATATCACCATGAGATATGTGCACCACTGTGCTACGTGTAGGGTTACCACCTAGTCCCTTTAATTCCGGACACATGTTACTTACACAGGTTCTGTGGCAGTTTAAAATTAGGTGAAGTGGAGTCTTGAAGTCAGCCAGCCACAGAACCTGTGTAATTAATATGTGTCCGGAATTAAAGGGACTAGGTGGTACCCCTAGCTACGTGACATTTCCTAGTGTGGGTGATCTTATGTTTTTTTGCCATGTGTGGCCAAATATTTCTTTGATGGACAAAACCATGTGCACTGCAGGTGAGGCAGGTGTAAAACCCCACCCAAATCTGATTATCTCTGCACAAGTAACACCTGCCTCACCTGCAGTGCACATGGTTTTGTCCATCTAAGAAATATTTGGCCAGAAAGAGTGAACTAGAATAAGGGCCTCAGTTCCTGCTGGAGACTGCTGAAAAATTGACCTGACAAACACACTAACCTTTTCTTCACCGCGTCCCAAGTTCTGACCACTGGTGACACCTGGTTCACTTCCTCTGTGATCTTGTCCCAAAGGTTTCTCCTTGCACTGGCACCCGGCTTCCTGGTTGCCAATTCAATCCATTTGCGTGCCCTGGGCACAAGAATTCGCATTTCGGCCTCTACAAATGCAGGGTTTCTCCTTCTGGTGGTGGTATCCTGCTCAGTCATCACCCTAGATGTTGCAGCACGTTTTCTGGTGGCCCCAGTTCTCTCACCATGCACCTGCTGGGTCACACCTGTTTGGAGAGATGCAACCTCTTGTTCTGGCTGGTTGCTTGGCCCTTGTGGAGCTGGTGGAGGTTCACCAGGGCCTGTTACTGAGGGGCCCGCTTGATCTTGCAGGCGACTCCTCTCTTGGGCCCTCCTTCTCCGCTCCTCTTCCCTCTTCTGTAATGCTTCAAGCAGGGATTCTGCTTGTGCTCTCTGCAGAGCGTCCTCTGCTGCTGAATCGTCAGAGTCAGACATGTTTGCAGCAATTGTGGGCTGCATCTGACTGAATATTTATATGTTAATCTCCCGCCACGAACAAGGGGGCGTATATATTTTCCCGCAAGGTAGATGCAAATTTACGCCGATATTTCCCGCCGATAATTGCCGCTTAAATTACGCAGGTCTCAATGCACCTGATCAATCACCCGTATATGTATATACACAGGTTGTGGAGCATTGTGGGCTACATCGTGAAATGTGTGCACCTGTCATTCCAATGATGAGTGTTGTCAGCTGGTATCTGTTGGAGTTCGTGTATGCTTTGTGAGTCACATTTCAAAACATCACGTTATCATGCTTGCCTTGCATATGTAATGTGTATGAAATTGTCATACAGCAACATGTTGCATTGTGGCCCTTTAGGCAGCGTAGTTATAAGTAGAGGGTTGCGTGTATTATTTTCCGCATACTGTGTATACAGTACTCCTCTCCATGCATATCGGTGTATCGTGCCCCCTTTAGGCAGCGTAGTTATAAGTAGAGGGTTGCGTGTATTATTTTCCGCACACTGTAAATACAGTACTTCTCTCTTCATTGAATGCATGCTGTTGGTTGTGGTGTGTGTATATCGGAACGGTCCGCGTAAGTTTCTATTCGCATCCAGTTTGTTAATGTAAGAAGGATTAATAAAGTTAATACCAAACAAACAATTTTTTACACCAATCAGCAAGCACCAAAAGTGATATATGTACCTGCAATTAATAACTGCGCCATTGCCACCATGACTTCAACCAGGGCTAGGGCGTTTTCTACCCAGGAGCTATTGGCCTTGGTTGAGGTCATGGACCGCCGCCTGGGGCCCAGGGGCCCTTATGTTTCAAATAGGGAAAAGCGGCGGGCATACAATGCTGCCCGGCGGCTAATTTTCGCCAGGACCGGCGTGGATAGGAGCCTGGCTCAACTGGAGCGGCGCTGGTCGGACCTGCGCCGGCGGCAGCCAGTGTTGCTCAGCACACTTCGCCGCCATATTGCCCGATGTAAGTTTTGATTACTAGTATGTCAGCGTTTTTTAGCAATGTTTTGTGTACTTTTTATAAATATGTTCCTGAGTATGGGGGTGTATATGGGGGTATATGGGTGTATATGGGTGTATATGGGTGTATATGGGGGGTATATGGGTGTATATGGGTGTATATGGGTGTATATGGGTGTATATGGGGGTATATGGGGGGTATATGGGTGTATATGGGTGTATATGGGTGTATATGGGGGGTATATGGGGGGTATGTGGGTGTATATGGGTGTATATGGGTGTATATGGGTGTATATGGGGGGTATATGGGTGTATATGGGTGTATATGGGTGTATATGGGTGTATATGGGGGGTATAGGGGGGGTTTAAGTAGTTGATCAGTTTTTGGGTGTAGGATATCAAATAGTTTGCATGATAAATGTCTGAAATTTCACAGCAATGATAATTTTGAAGGTTATGAGCATGACTAATGTGAATTTTTCTTTCCCCCTTTTTTATGAAACCCAATCTTCGATTTCTATGCCATCAACATGAACATTTCAGCACGGGCAAGGGCACGCATTGAAGCCCGGGAGCAGGCAGCCCGGGACCAGGCAGCCGAGGAGGAGGAGGAAGAGGAGGAGGAAGAAGAGGAAGAGGAAGAGGAGGAGGAGTAAGAGGAGGAGGAGGAAGAGGAGGAGGAGGAAGAGGAGGAGGAGGAAGAAGAGGAGGAGGAAGAAGAGGAGACCCAGGGTGCAGTTTGGACCCACACAATTTCCCCATCCCCTTCCCCCTCCACAACCCCAACCCCCTCCACAACCCCCACCCCCTCCACAAACCCCCCCCCCCCCACAACCCCCCCCCCTCCACAACCCCCACCCCCACCCCCCCCCCCCCCTCCCCACCCCATTTCCAACCCCCCTACACCTCTCCACCACCCACCCCCAAACCTCTCCACTCCCCACTCACACCCACTACCTCGGGCCAAACTACAGGACCATCCACCTTGCTCCTGACCCCCACAACCACTGCACAGCCAACCAGCGGCGACCAGGATGGCTCAAGTAGCCGTAAGTAAATAATGTGTCTAATGTTGACCTACACATTTCTACACATAAACAATCACAACAACCTTATATGTGTATCCAACATCAACATTAGTTGCAACATATCATTGCAGGCCGACCATGAGGTGTGTCCTGTCCTTCTCCAGGAACAAGGGTCCCCTTGGTGGTTTTTTTGAGTGTGGCCATGCCTCACCCCTTGAATAATTGACATAACAGTACATCCAATGAGATATCCGACATTAGTGGTGTGGTAGTAATGTGTCTCCAGGTGTTGGGTAACTCCAGTTCCCAGCATGATGTGCAACACAGGGCCGGATTATAATGGAGGCGCAAGGGGTCAGTGCCCCTGGGCCCCCCTCTAGCTAGGGGCCCCCTGTGGTTGTCATGTATTTTTTACAAATAACATGTTTAAGTTATGTTTTTTTTTTTTTTAGCTAAATGTTTTGTGCATGGGTGGGGTAGTGCTGCAGCTTCACCTATCTGCCAATGTGACAATGATTTATGGTGCTGAGCATCGGGAGCCAAGGCACACTGATTGCACAAGTGTGCAGTGCATTTCTGGGAGTTGACTAAGTCCCATGACACTTTGCACCAGAGGACAGAGGCTGAGAAGTTTGTGCTGAGCTCTGATTGGTGGAGCTCATTACATGCTTCTCAGGTCCATGGAGAACAGCAGCAGCAGCAGCTTAGTCATAGGAGGGTTTTTAATCAGAGGCAGCACTAGGACTGTGAGGTCTCCTCCAGAGTAAGGGGCAGAGGGACAAACACAGGCTTTTCATGTGGTGTGTGTATATATATATATATATATATATATATATATATATGGGGTCTATTATTATTCCGAGTGCCGCCAACCCCCTGTCTATATATATATATATATATATATATATATATATATATATATATATATCCCCTGCAGGTAACCATTGACCAAGTTTATTCTGCCTTTACTCTATGTTTTGACAATATAATATTCGCCCATGCAGTGTGCGGCCAGTAATGACAAGTGCAAGGGGGCCCCCCGCTCTAAAGTACCCCGGGCCCCCCAAAGGCTTAATCTGCCACTGGTGCAACTTAAATGTAGAGATTGTTTTGGTAATAGTGTGTGAGGCCATGCGGATGCATGCTTTACAAACATAGCTGTAGGCCTATAATTTGTACAGCAATGTCCTAAATTTAAAATAGTAAGGAGTGCTTAAGCCACAACAATGTCATAACCCTTAAATAGCACAGGCTAATTGTGTGGTTAGAGGAGAGTCACCCAAAACCAAAGTACCAATTGGGATACAGCATACATTCATTGATGAAGGAGTAATTGAATTAATGTTATTTACTATGTACAGTATGTGTGTGTTAACATATTTTTTTTTAGTACTGTGTTTACAGCAGACCCATCTTCAATGTAGTTTCTAAATGTATGTGGCCTTCACACATAACTCTGAACTTTTTATTATGTACAAATACAACAAACATTTGTGTATATTCATTTTTTGTTTTATCCCTTCATTACAGACACTGAACAGCAGCAGGAGGAGGTGGCCGCAATAATGCGGGAAATTATGCTCACCATGGTGTACCTGCAGCTCCTTTTTGGGCTTCTGGAGGCCCGCCTTTAATTTTTTATTTATCCCCCCCCCCTTTTTATTTTTGTATCCAATAAAAGTTTGATTACAGTTCGAAATTGCCTGTGTTTTTAATAATAAATATGTTAGAGGGCGTGTAAGGGTAGGTACATACAGATGTGTACTGTAAGTTATACTTGTAATTTGAGGTGAGGGGTAATGATTGATGTGTGAATGTGTGTGTTTTTGAGTAAAATAACACATAGTGAAAATGCATGAATGTTTAATGTTGTTCGATTAAAACATCACACATAACATCAGGGTAGGTATACATGTTACACATTTTGGACAAAGTAATTACGTACATAATTTAGTACATATACAGAAACACCAACATAACTTGATTTAAAAGTAACAGCAATATGGGGACACATAGATAGTGATTAAAATGCCACATTAGAACATAACAAATATACATGTAATGTGGGTTAAAATGCAGTTTTATTAGGTCTTTATTAAGGTAGACAATTGAGTTAATAGAAAACAATAAGTGAATAACAAATAGATTAATTAATCAATTGTCAGATTAGTAGTTGAGAGGCAAGATTTGCAGGTCCATATATGTGAAGGGTATGCCAGCGTGCACGGACGTACGCTCACTCTCACGAGCGGTGACATAAGCTGAGTTTTCCATTGAAAACAATAGGGACCCGTCCGTGCAAACTGGCGTACGCTCAGATCTCCGCAAGAAGGCGGTGGGGAGACGGAGGAAAGACGGCCGTAGACGGCGCCGTACGCTCAGTTGTACCCCTGTTGTCGGAGTGCAAGGGCTGGCCCGTCCGCGTACGTTGCCGTACGCTCATTTGTACGGCACTCCCCTTCTACGGTATTTCTGGCCGTACGTAAGCGGCTGATTTGTGGGTGGAGTTAACCCTAACGGCCACGTACGGCTAGCGTGCGGTAATGGCGAACGTACGCACGTTTGGCCGCTCCGATCAGAATAATGCCCCATGTTGGCATTCTGCTCAGAAACTTAACTATCAATACAGCAACCCCATCTCCCACCTGCTGAAAAAAGTTTTTCACACCACCCTGGTATCTGCTCCTTGTAGGTAATCCCCTCCATCCCTCCAGTCATGGTGTGCCCACATTAACAAGGTCCCTCCCGATATGGTCTCTGTCTCCTCTAGCATCCATCTCCTATGAGGTGTACCTATTTTGCAAGGGGCAATTTCATTGCTTTGCAGATGCAATGGGACCTAGAGGCAGTGGCAGGGGAGAATGGAGGTTGGGGGAATCCCCTTACAATGAGCAGGTACCAGGCAATTAGCAATAGTCCCCAGAGACCACCAGCACCCACCAGCCACACAGCGCCTACAAGCCCCGGTGGGGTCTGTGAGTGGTTATTGCTCTGGCACTGTAGCTACCATAAGTCACAATCCTCATTCTCATATAACCAGCTGTCTATAAAATTATACAGCCGGGTAGGGTCACCATAGAATTCTCTCTCTGTCTTAAATATGAGATCTCCTATTAATCATATTACTATTAGAGATGTGCAGGTTCTGATTTACTCTTATTTACTCTGATTTAAAAACAGGATCTTATTGGCTATCAACTGTCAACAACTGTCATGTGATTTGGGATATCCAATAAGATCCTGCTTTGAAGTCAGAGTAAATCAGAGTAGATCAGAACCTGCACATCTCTAATTACTATTATGTATGGAATTTATAGCAACTATCCTGGGTACTTTGTAACACGTACCTATACTCAGAAATATCATAGATCACCATGGTTTAATTAATTCCACCCAGTCCTATAAGGTGCAGTCACCATGCTGTCCATGGAACTGTATTAACAGAATGAGGCTTCACTAAATATTTGTATTCATGTGATCCAGGAGCGTGTAATTGCACTCTATTATGAGCAAGGGAACGTAGTCAGCCTTCTCTGGTCCAACATTTTAAATTAAAACTGCAACAAGACAAGTTGAGAGGAAAATGAGAAATTCCCACCCGGATTTACTGATTAGGAAAAGAGAAAGGAGAGGACTGAAAAGCTAAATTAAATGACAGAATAAAAGTACAGCGACCTGCAACCATCACCCCAGACAGCCTGGTACCCACACAGATTTCTTTGGCCTAAATACTTCAAACTTTGTTATTTTTTTTAATCAAGTTTGAAGGATGTTTTCTTATAATTAACAGGAACCGGGTGGAATGCAATTTTAATCCAGTAGTAACATTTCAGCGAAGAAACAACAAAATTTTCCCACATCTCTGGCACTGAATTAATAAATACAAAGCAGATACTTGTATCTGATGCCTTCTTCTAGGCGGAATAGATGGAGGTGCCCTCAGTGGCTCCAGTTTACCCATGTGTTGATGTCCCAACGACTCGCCAATGGAACATCCAAGAAGAAAGTGGGATCACAAAGAGGCAGCAGGAGATTACTCTGATTTGTTGCGTGCTTTTGCAAACAACAAACCAAAAAACACTCTGCAAAATGCATATAGTAAGTGACCCATAGCACCAGCATATCAGCAATTATTAGTAGAGGAAGAGGACCACTGCACGTTTCGGAGACTAAGGTGGAGGCCCAGTTTGGATTATGTAACGTTGTTTAGTGCATCCCGATCACTGAAGTCTGTTAATGTGGTTGTGCCAAAAGCAGTCACCTTCTATAGCACAACCATGACATACCCTGGTCATCTTGGGGCTAAACACCAGTTTCCTGACATCCCTTGTGATGCCAGTATGTGCGTGGTTAGAATACATACGGATGACCTCCGGCGGGGATGCTCTACCTATGTCAGCATCCTGAACAAGGGCGTAACTACCATAGGTGCAGGGGGTGCAGCTGCTATGGGGCCCAGAGCTGAAGGGGGCCCATCTTTACTGTCTAAGTAATATGTTTTACATACATTTATCACCATCAGTTGCTAAATAGGGGGCCCTTACAAACTTTTGCTATGGGGCCTACGAATATCTAGTTACGCCCTGATCCTGAAGGAAGTAATCCCTACAGCAGTTTGGCAAGTATACCAATACCTAATCCTCCCCACTAGTGCCTGACCATAACCTAACCACCCTGCAGCATAACCCCCACCACCGGCCTAACTCTAACCGGTCCAGCATACTTAAATCATGATGCCAGCTGTCAGGATTTTGGCATTGATTTCTTCATTGTTGTTGGAATTCCGGAGCTGGTCTTCTTTCTGCAACTCAGGATGCTGGTGGCAGTATTTTAACTGCCGACATCTTGTCCGCCGGGCTCTTCAAAATATCCTTTGTTTTATCAAGGCAACCAAAAAATCAGCAAGTTTGGAGGAACAGGGGCGTGGTCTAATTACAGGAGGCGTGGCCATATCCATTAAAAAAAAGCAATGAAAACTACTTTGTGCACTGGGGAGGGACATCTCTCCTACTATACAGCTTACTGGACCCCTCAGACAATTCCAGACCAAGTAATTAATAACCACCCTCCTTCCTCTTGTGCCTCTGGTGGCAATAATAATAGCAATGAACTCAGTTGAGTGTCTTACTCTCTGTCGGAATTCAGTTGAGTGTCTTACTCTCTGCGGATCTGTGAAAACGGCAGATTTCAAAAAATGTCAGTTGATTCGACAATCCGCGGCTATTTCCGACAAAACAGATCCGACTTGTTTCAAAATCGGATCTGTTTTGTCAGAAACTGCCTCATTGCTGTTTTTAAAGGTTGCATTGAATAGGCGAGGACCGCTATCTCTGCCGGCGGAAATAACGGCTGGGATTGAATACCGCCCTAAACATTTTTTTTTTCCAAAATAAATATTTAACACACAGATTTCGAGAGAGAAAAAAAAATGATGGGCACATTCTAGAAATATATAATATCTATCAGTATCTATCTATCTATCTATCTATCTATCTACAGTATTTATCTATCTATCTATCTATCTATCTATTTCTAGCCTGGCATTACGGCATTTTCCATTTGTCTTACAAGCATGAGTGTTGGTTACCATGAGAAGATTTCTCCAGTGTTTGTAGAGATTCTATGTCCGGTCTTAGAAATGAAATCACCTCCCCAGGGCATTTTCAGCACAAGTTCCAATTTATTCCTCATAAAGTGGTTAAGTCTACAGTAGGATACAACAAAATGTCAAGAACACAATATTGTCTTAAGCTCATCTTATGAAATTACTCCTTCAAGAACTTCTGAAAAGACACAGATAAGCGGAACTCGCCGCTTTTCACTCGTGGTCCTCAGGAATTCATTGCCTGAATCACTGAACCGTAAATAAAATTTAGAAGGCGCACAAATCCTTTGTGATTCGACGGATACACAGTAATGTGTGTGGCTAGGAACATACAAAATACAGTCAATAGTGCTCATGTGAAAATGCATTTACAGATGTACATAACTGGGCTCCTGCAAACCTTTGTGTTTAGTAAATGTATATATTGCTATTAAATATATGTTGAAAGTGCATGTGAAAAATGGAGACAGGCGTAATTGTGATTGATTGATCTTCATCTGCATAAAGGGACTAATTCTGGATGACTTATTAAGCTGCAACGATCACAGCTTAGCGAGCGCCAAAGAGCCTGTCCCGCTGATTACCCACTCCACTGCTGAGTCCGCTCAAATATCCGCTCACATGTCGCCGCTGTCCCCGACCATCGAATGATTTCTCCTGCCTTTTGCAAATATTAGTCTCTACTGACTTATATTTTTGCGGGCGGCAGGAGGAAGACAGGGCAGGCGGCTGATGTTATATGTTATATGACCTTAGCCACCCGCCCCCGGTACACTTTGTACCTCCCGCATTCCCATGGGAACGCCTCGCTCCCTGCAAATTGCTTGGCGAATATGCAAGTCACCGAAGTCGTTTGGAAAGGTGACCTGTACATGTGCATAATAGACCATGCAGCTTCACAGTCCCCCTACCATCGGAACTAGGTGCAGGCTCTGATTTACTCTGATTTCAAAGTAGGATCTTATTGGCTATCAACTGTCAACAACTGTCATGTGATTTGGGATAGCCAATAAGATCCTGCTTTAAAATCGAAGTCAATCAGAACCTGCACATCTCTAATCAGAACAGGCTCGAATTTGTCCAGTTCCGAAGGAAATTGAATTAGGCCCAAAATGTACAATGTTAAATCTGGAAAAATTCAGCAAATTTTTTCAACTGTCCTATTTATGTATACTGTATTCTTTTTATGGCTGATGAGAACTTGAACGCAGTGATGTCATGGATACAGGATGCAAAGTCAGGATTATGGACATTTCAGTTATATACTGTATATACACTTTTATTTGTAGTTTTAATCATTAATCAGTTAAGCTTTTTGGATCCTCCTATGGTTTGGCATCGAGATGTTAATCTGAATTTTAGGTTTTGGATTGCAATTTCGATTACGATTTCAGTTGTTTTTATTGATTTTTCGTTCATTTTTTTATCTTTTTTTAAGCATTTTTACCCAACAAAAAATGTAATCTGAACCAAAACACTTGAAGAGGGTTTTGCAAATAATCAAAACGCAATGAAATAGAACCAAAACCAAAACACAAGGGTCCGTGCACATCTCTAATTAGTACACTGAATTGTTAAACTGCACTACTGTAGGTACAAAGAGAGTGTATGCACTCTATAAGGAGATGGTGTATCCCCTCAACTCATTTTGGTGCTTCATTGGAGCAGAATCAAAGGCAGGCTTGAGTTGTTAAATGCTTTTTGTCACTGCAGTAGACCTTTCCTTTTGCAAATAAGAATGCCTGGTAACAATGGTCTTGCCATTCTTGGATTTCTTCCTAGACCTGTTCCTAAAACAATATACCATAGAGAGGGCAACTGAGTTTGCTCAAACAGACATCTCTTAACAAGTGGAGGGATTCAAATAAATTAACACCAGGTTCTATGTCCTAATGCCCATTGCACACACGCCATAATTCCAATTACACATAAGGCCACACACTGTAATGCTCATTACACATTGTGCTACACACCATGATGCCTGTTACACATTATGCCACACACCATGATGCCCATTACATATTTGAAACCCAGTGCCACTTACCTACATGCTTATTTCAAGGAGGGTTTTTTCGATGCAAGGGGCTTCATGCTAAATACCAAAGGGGCTTTATGCTCGTTGACAAAGGGGAATATCTACTGCTCATTACCAAGGAGGAGTTAATTGCTTGTTGTCAAGGGGGAGTGAAATGCTGCTGCACCATGTAAGTAACACCGCAACCAGCCGCACACAATGTCAAGTTGTGACAGCCAGACAGAGAGCGCTGGGCTGCCCGGATGTATACTGAAAGCAGATCCGCAGCTATTTTGATCTTTCCCGATGGACTGCGAACCAATAGGAGCTTGTGGCCCTCCAGCCAATAAGGACTGAGCATTCCTATTCGCTCACAGCCCACCAGTAGCATTCAAAATAGCCGTGGACCTGCTCTGTGTATACAGCCGGGCAGCTTGTGTTAAGGTTTTTGGGTGCTATGACCGCTGTTTAGGACAGCTAAGGTACACCCTACTCTATCTCTGTTGGCCCCTCCTAGAAGATGGCAGATACCTGTAAAAACTAGGACTTTGCCTATAATAGCCACGTTTGTAAAGTCACGTTTGTCCGCCTTAACTCCGGTGCCACCAGGTCTTGTGCATTTACAAGGTACCGGAATCTAGAAGGAGATGACCAAGAGGATAAACTAAATAAAGGGACCTGACTGGAATATAAAACTAACTGATACACCGCCGACAACAGACAAACCAGGGATCAAAATGCAGGGACGCCTGTGGTTTTTGTCATCTAATGCTCTCACACAGTAGAACATTTCATTTGGTGAGAGTCCATTGTTTACACCCAATTTGTATTATATTGTCTTTTAACCTATTAAAAATGTTATTTCACTATTTGGACACCTATTTCTCTGGTTCTTCTATGTGGAATAACTTGGAGAATATTGGAGTATCCCTTGGAGTGATACAACTCCCTCATACCAGAGTGTGAATTGTCCACCATTCATTTAGTGGACCAGTGCACAGGGTATGGTTTTTAACATGTAGGGTGACATTCTATGGGATGCGATTTTGCTTATTTTGCAGTAATTAGACCACAAAATGGCGATATCGCATTTTTCATAGAAATCGCAAATTTAATGTGATGCGCTAAGGGACTGAAATCACATATTATGTGCGTTAAGGTATGCAGATAAAAATTGCGAGATTAATTCGCATTTTTATCGCATCCAGATGTTTTCGTATAGAAAAGTATACAAGTCGCTTATTTAATGCAATGCGCATTTGCACATCGCATTAATTAGGTGCCTAATTTTCGCACTTATTTCAGACCAGGGTCTGTTTGGCGAATTAGCGAGAACCCTGCACAGATCGCAATGTTCTGTGCAGGGTTCTGCTGTAAAAAATAAAATAAAGGTTTAAAATAAAAAAAAACGAGCGCGGGGTCCCTCGCCAGAGTATAACCAGCCCCGGGCTCACTGAGCCGGTGCTGGTGACATGAAATCAGTGTCCCCGACAAATAGGGGTCCCCTTGATTTCATGAAACCAGCACCAGGCTCAAGGTCCGGCGCTGGTTCCCAAAATACGGGGGACAAAGTGACTAGGGGTACCCCGTATTTTAAGAACCAGCACCGGACACAACCAGCCAGCAGGGTAATGCCACAGCCGGGGGAAACTTATTATATAAGCTCCCGCGGCCAAAGCATTAACCCCCTGGCTGGTCAGCATGGGCAGGGGTCCTGGGGAAGTGGGGACCCCCCCAATGAAGGGGTCCCCCCCCTCCAGGACTTACCAGCCCATGCTGATAGTCCGGGGCTGTCCCCGATGCCCCTTGGCGGTGGGCATCGGGCTGATGGCTTGTGTAAAAAAAGAAGTAAAACTATTGTTTTATACTGGCGAACTATGAGTCCCAGCAAGCCTACCCCGCATGCTGGGACTTGGAGAACCACAAGTCCCAGCATGAGGGGCATTAAAGGGCCCGCTGGCACTTGTAGTTCAGCAGTACAAAAAATAGTTAACAAAATCACACTGACACACTGTAAAATAAAAGTTTAATACATACAAAACACACTGATACTTACCAACCTTGAGCCCGTAGGTCGGTCCCTGGATCCTGGGTCCGTCCTCCGGGGCTCCAGGGCAGAAAAGTCCGGTTCCGGGGCCTTGGTCCTGGTTCCGGGGCTGGTCCTGGGGTTCCGGGGCTCCTGGGCTGCAGAATCCGGGGTCCGGGATCTGAGGTAGTCCCCAGGGGTACCTAAGGAAGCAAATCCAACTCACCTGGTCCCCGGCGACGACCTCGGAATCCTCTCCGGTGACAGCGCTGGTCCCATCTGCTACCCGGCTCGCAGGACTTTGACGGGCGCTGAGATGTTTCCTCCTCGGCGTCTCTGCACAGAATGATTTCTTGGCCAATCAGGCTCCTGATTGGCCAGAAATCATTCTAACTAGAGACGCCGAGGAGGAAACATCTCTGCTCTAGATGCGCTGAGATGTTACTTCCTCGGCGTCTGTATTCAGAATGATTTCTGGCCAATCAGGAGCCGAGTTTCTCGGCTCCTGATTGGCCAAGAAATCATTCTGTGCAGAGACGCCGAGGAGGAAACATCTCAGCGCCTGTCAAAGTCCTGCGAGCCGGGTAGCAGATGGGACCAGCGCTGTCACCGGAGAGGATTCCGAGGTCGTCGCCGGGGACCAGGTGAGTTGGATTTGCTTCCTTAGGTACCCCTGGGGACTACCTCGGATCCCGGACCCCGGATTCTGCAGCCCAGGAGCCCCGGAACCCCAGGACCAGCCCCGGAACCAGGACCAAGGCCCCGGAACCGGACTTTTCTGCCCTGGAGCCAAGGAGGACGGACCCAGGATCCAGGGACCGACCTACGGGCTCAAGGTAGGTAAGTATCAGTGTGTGTGTGTTTTGTATGTATTAAACTTTTATTTTACAGTGTGTCAGTGTGATTTTGTTAACTATTTTTTGTACTGCTGAACTACAAGTGCCAGCGGGCCCTTTAATGCCCCGCATGCTGGGACTTGTGGTTCTCCAAGTCCCAGCATGCAGGGTAGGCTTGCTGGGACTCATAGTTCGCCAGTATAAAACAATAGTTTTACTTCTTTTTTTACACAAGCCATCAGCCCGATGCCCACCGCCCAGGGGCATCGGGGACAGCCCCGGACTATCAGCATGGGCTGGTAAGTCCTGGAGGGGGGGGGACCCCTTCATTGGGGGGGTCCCCACTTCCCCAGGACCCCTGCCCATGCTGACCAGCCAGGGGGTTAATGCTTTGGCCGCGGGAGCTTATATAATAAGTTTCCCCCGGCTGTGGCATTACCCTGCTGGCTGGTTGTGTCCGGTGCTGGTTCTTAAAATACGGGGGACCCCTAGTCACTTTGTCCCCCGTATTTTGGGAACCAGTGCCGGACCTTGAGCCTGGTGCTGGTTTCATGAAATCAAGGGGACCCCTATTTGTCGGGGACCCTGATTTCATGTCACCAGCACCGGCTCAGTGAGCCCGGGGCTGGTTATACTCGGGCAGGGGACCCCGCGCTCGTTTTTTTTTACACTTTGCGCTGTCCTGCAAATGTGCGATTTTCAGACATGAAAATCGCACATTTTCAGGACTAAATAACTTCGCTGCAAATCGCCCCTCTTCGCACTTTTCAGCCTCCAATGCGCATCACATTAAATATGCGCATTTTGACTGAAAAGTGCGATTTTTAAAAGTGCGATTTGCGGCGATGTGGTGCGCGAATAAAACATGCGCATTTAGCGCAAACCATAGAATCTCACCCGTAAAATCCATAAGTGTTAGAAATCACACTTGAAGGTATCTCCTATATATTTGGCTACATCTGTCACTCAAAGTGGGTGTCTGTGTCTATAACGCTCTGTTCCTGGACTTTCCTCTTAATGTGTGATTGCCTTCATCTGTGCTGAACACCGTTCTGAGAAATTAACCTGTTTAAAACAGGTGATGGCAATCATACATTAAGGGGAAGTCTAGAAACAGAGCATTGTGTCCCTCCTGGAGAGGGTCATGTTGGGAGGTATGTGACATAGAACCAGCCCAGTGAGCCCACAGACAGTGCCAGACACCCACTGCCTTCCCATGTTGCCCAGCACTGCTACTCCACAGCCACCAGGTGAGCGCCCCCCTCCCGCGATTTGCGGCAACCCCCCCTGGCGCGCGCGCCCCCCCCTCCCGCGACTCGCGGCAAAAACACCCGCTCCTCTGCGACCCCCCCCTATAGCGATTCGCAGCAAAAACACCCCCGCGACCCCCCCTCCCACGATTTGCTGCAAAAAGAACCCCCCCACGACCCCTCCCGCAATTCGCGGCATAACCACCACCCCGCGACCCCCCCCTCCCGCGAATCGCGGCAAACCCTCCCCCGTGACCCCCCCCCCGATTCGCGGAAAAAACACCCCCCCCCGCGACCTCCCTCCCGCGATTCGCGGCAAAAAGAACCCCCCCGCGACCCCCCCTTGCACGATTGGCGGCATCCCCCCTGCGACCCCCCTCCCGCAATTCGCGGCACCCCCCCCCCCGCAATTCGCAGCAGCCCCAGGATTAAATGGCACATGCAAAACACTGACATGGCTATGGTCGACAATGAAAAAGGTTGACATGAGTTTTTGAAGATTTATTTTTAATTTTTTTAATTTTTTCATATTCATTGTCATGTGTCGACATGGACACCAATGAAGTGGCACACTTATGTCAACATTTACATGTGTTGACCTTTCTGTGTTGATTTTTTCTTGTGGCGATTCGCGTCACACCCCCCGCAACCCCCCCTCCCGCGATTCGCGGCACCCCCCGTGACCCCCCACCTCCCGCAATTCGCGGCAACCCCCCACCGGAACCCCTGTGAACCCCGCCCCTCGCGATTCGCGGCACCCACCCCCGCGACCCCCCCTCCCGCAATTCGCGGCACCCCCCCGTGATTCGTGGCAGCTCCAGAATTAAATTGCACATGGAAAACACTGACATGGCTATGGTCGACAATGAAAAAGGTTGACATGAGTTTTTGAAGATTTATTTCATTTTTTGAATGTTTTCATATTCATTGTCATGTGTCAACATGGACACCAATGAAGTGGCACACTTATGTCAACATTTACATGTGTTGACCTTTCTGTGTTGATTTTTTCTTGTGGCGATTCGCGTCACACACCCCCGCAACCCCCCCCCCCCGCAATTCGCGGCACCCCCCGTGACCCCCCACCTCCCGCAATTCGCGGCAACCCCCCACCGGAACCCCTGTGAACCCCGCCCTCCCGCGATTCGCGGCACCCAACCCCGCGACC
This sequence comes from Crinia signifera, assembly GCF_055691185.1. Classification (NCBI taxonomy): domain Eukaryota; kingdom Metazoa; phylum Chordata; class Amphibia; order Anura; family Myobatrachidae; genus Crinia; species Crinia signifera. The sequence goes on along the minus strand of NC_139217.1, from coordinate 467,439,460 downwards.
CCCCCCTCCCGCAATTCGCGGCACCCCCCGTGATTCGCGGCAGCTCCAGAATTAAATTGCACATGGAAAACACTGACATGGCTATGGTCGACAATGAAAAAGGTTGACATGAGTTTTTGAAGTTTTTTTTTTAATTTTTTGAATATTTTCATATTCATTCTCATGTGTCAACATGGACACCAATGAAGTGCCACACTTATGTCAACATTTACATGTGTTGACCTTTCTGTGTTGATTTTTTCTTGTGGCGATTTGCGTCCCCCACTCCCGCGATTCACGGCACACACACACACACCTCCCCCGCGATTCTCGGCACCCCACCCCGTGACCCCCCCTCCCGTGATTCACGGCACACCCCCGCGACCCCCCCTCCCATAATTCGCCGCAACCACCGCCCCTTAACCCCCCCTCCCGCGATTCGCGGCACCCACCCCCGCGACCCCCCCTCCCGCAATTCGCGGAACCCCCTCGCGATTCGCGGCAGCTCCAGAATTAAATTGCACATGGAAAACACTGACATGGCTATGGTCGACAATGAAAAAGGTTGACATGAGTTTTTGAAGTTTTTTTTTCATTTTTTGAATGTTTTCATATTCATTCTCATGTGTTGACATGGACACCAATGAAGTGCCACACTTATGTCAACATTTACATGTGTTGACCTTTCTGTGTTGATTTTTTCTTGTGGCGATTCGCGTCACACCCCCCCCACCCCCCACCGCAACCCCCACTCCCGCGATTCACGGCACACACACCCCCCCCCCCCGCGATTCTCGGCACCCCACACCGTGACCCCCCCTCCCGTGATCGACGGCACATCCCCGCGACCCCCCCTACCATGATTCGCCGCAACCCCCGCCCCCGTAACCCCCCTCCCGCGATTTGCGGCAACCCACCCCGCGACCCCCCTCCCGCGATTCTCTGCAATCCCTCCCCTCCCGCGATTCGCAGCATCCACCCCCCCACAACCCCCCCTCCTGCAATTCGCGGCACCCTCCGCAACCCCCCCTCCCCCGATTCGCGGACACCTAAGTTGCAATACAGGGCATCTTTCATACAATTCTAACCATATTTCTCATATACAAACGTTCACAAATTAAGGGGGCGCAGCCCCTTACGACGGTGTGAAGAGCGCCCGTAGGGCGCGATGAATCACCTAGTTACACCATATATGGTTTCTTTCCTTCTATGTCACATGAGCTATCATGAGAGGCACCTAGGACGGAGTGACACCTGGATGTCTAAATAGAAGGAGCGCTTGAAAAAACTGTTGGTATTTTTTTTCCATTGTTACATTTGTTGTGTGTATGGTGACACACTCACCGTATAGATTCAAGCTTGCTCCTAAGCACAGTGATTTATCCTAAATTTGCTCTTGTAAAATGCAGAAGTGACCTATTTGCATGCCATATATACCCTAGTCGCATACATAAGAAAATGACACCACACAAAAGCACAGCAAAACCACACAAAGATACTGTACAGAGAAATACAGTAAACAGAAAATCATCCCGCTGGGGTAAATATAAACAAATGGCGCAGACCAGCGGAGAACTCAGCAGATCCTGGAGGGATAGGGACCAACGGGGACTATCCGAATAAAAAGAAACACAGTCCACCAAATAATAACAGGACAAATGGTATAGAAATTAAACCAGGTCTCCAGTGTGGAGAACTTATGATTACACAGAACTGGACCAGGACTGGCAATGAGCTATACCAGGAGCAGATGAACCAAAGAAGCCAGGAGCAATTGGAACGTGAAAAAAGGCTGGAGACTAGTTAGGATGGAAGCTGGAAGCTGACTGTATGATGGCTGCATGCACAGGGAAGCCGGCCAGGAATATTAGGCACCAGATGCCCCAAGCTGACCAGACTGCCGGAAGCAGTAAGCAAGAAAGCACAGCATACGCATGGGTCTGGTATGCATTCAGGCACTGTTGGACTAATTTGGACAAAACCTATGCAAGGTGGCTTGATTGGGTCCAGGTTAGGTTCACGGCCACTAATGTCAGCTACACCTGGTTCCTAGTGAGGGTGGAATACACAAACCGTAGAAGCCATTACCCAACCCGCTTACAACAAATCTGCATTAGGCTTATTCTGTGAGCTCAGGGTTTTCTCTTTTATGTGAATTTTGTGGCTTTTCTGTTGCTGTATTCATAGATCTTCTCTACTATGGGCCCAATTCAGCTTGGATTGCAAATTTGCACTGGCATGTTCGCACCCTCCTAAACTGCGGTCGCATTGCAACATTATTCTTAGGTATGTTGGGGTGCAGTGTTGAGTTGGTGATGAGGTGTTGATATGACATTGCAGGGGCAGGAATGGAGTGTTCAGGGCACTCCAGGCAACGCAGACATGTCTGGACCATTTTGGGAGGGGAGCAGCGGCTGCGTCTCTTAATACGCAGATGCTGCAACCCAAAAGATGGTGACACCACGACTGGTTTTGCACGCTTAGGGAATTATTCAGCTCTGGGAGTCATTTAAATGCCACCCACCACCCGGAATGAACGCCCCCGCATGCATGCGAATGTTTAGCATAAACATTAATTTGCAGCCTTGCGTTCGGGGGCAAAAATCATTCAATGGTCGCCGACCATTGGATTATTTTGAAAGCAGATTGGTACAAAAAAAAACAATGAATTTGATTGTACTGTATATAACACCGGAAGGCAAATCAAGACGTGTCCAGATGTAAAACACCAGCAAGTGTGTATACTGTGTATACTGACGCTCCTTGATAGTATAGCAGTAACACAGGGTGTGTGGATTTATATTGTTAATAGTAACTGAGAAAGTTGTGTGTTCCAACTTCAATATAACTGCATAAAAAGACTAATACAAATGGGAATGTCTTTGCCTATAACAGTCACAATGGAAGTATGTAATACCAATGGATGGGTGCAGGTAATAATGTCATTTTAGTACTGTTAGCTGGATGGGTCAACAAATAACCAGCCATGCAGAAGCGGTCGGATATTTCTCATCATCACTTGGCATAGCTCCCCAAATTTCTTGACAGGCAGGCGGGACAGCTTGCACCAATTCTTGGGGGGGTGTGGCTACCAGAAAGGGGGCATGGTCTATATGTCAGGAGGCCATGTCCCATTCTCGCCACTGTGGGGGCATGCTCAGCAGCTCCTTGAATTGCTGGCTATGCCCCCAGCCTCTCGGCGTCTATTCACAGATGACAGGAGGGGACTCCCTATCCCCCCCCCACTGTGGGACACTTCCGGCCTTGGGGGGTATATCCAAAAAAAAAAAGGGAAGTTCCCGTGATAAGCGGGATGGCTGTAAGGTATGACTTGGTATCATTGAACCAGTACCTGCAAAAAGAACACCAAAACAATACAGAAGAAACTCTTATAAAGACTTTTCTCAGAGATGACAGAACCATTATATATATTTTTTTTGCGAGAATAATTCATCAAAACAAATAGTGCCTCATACAGTCGTGGACACAGTTGCAACCATAACAGACGCAACTATGACTTAATGATGTTTCCGTGGCCAACGGTATGGACAGTAGGTGCTTATCCATCATCATTGTGCGTATTTACACGCACCCTCGATCCTATAGAGGTGCAATTCACATCTGAACATGGCTGCCTGAATCAATGAAACTACAAAATATGTTTAGATGCCACCGCTCACTGCAATACAGAAGCTTCTGCTTACCACCATCCTGCTACCACCCAATAAATTGCATTTCCCCGCGTTCAATTTTGATCTGTGCCTTTGATTGGTTAACCACCGGGATGCATGCGCAGTACGAATTGGATGCAAACGCCTACTGAAAGCATCGCCAACATTGGCACTGCATCTATCGGTGAATTAAGCTTATTATGTCCAGTTTCGTTATAATTCCATTAATTAACAGATAGGAAAGGATTTGACTAACACAAAAATATCCCCTGGAAACAGTGTCACCTAACATATTTCTTACTTCAATGTCAAAATTCAGGGTTGAGCTATCCTCAAACATTAATAATGATTTACAAGTAAATATGGCAAATATTTGAGTGATTTATTAACTTTCCTTAGCAACAAGAAAACGGACCGCATTTAACTGACAGGCGCTTTCCCATTAAGTACGGTGTCATTCACAGTCCACATGATAACATTATTATTAATATTTCGATGGTGAAGAATAAAAATGCCTGATCTGACTGGCATTGGATGGTAAGTGCTTTGAAAGTCATTATCTAAACTACAAAAAGCTTTTCAATAATCCTTCAAAATGTCAGCGCATATATCATCCCAATAACAGCAGAAATATGTATTTTAAGGAAAATAAAAAATATATAGGACAAAAGCCTAACAAATTTAAAGTTGATGTGAAATTTATGTTTTGTGTTTTCAATGTGTATTTTTGTAAATTTTTATTTTCCTCATTGCAAGTTATAATTATTGTGTTTATAGTAATTATATAATCACATATTTTTTCAAAAGTAAATAGCTAGCCGACATTTCTTTCACAGATGCACCATTGTGCTCTGTGCAAATTTTGCAATTCAGTTTCAATTAGGACACGTCAATGACAGTGTTCTACTGCAAAAAGATCAACACCTGGTAGGTCATGCCAGAGTTTATTCTGCATAAGATCTATCAATTTTCCCAAAAACTTTATCCATGCAAAGAAATTACAAACTCATATTTCCTATAGCACAAAATTGCAAAATTCGTACAAAAAATATAGAAATTTTTGTATTCTTGTACCACAATCTCTCAATTACATTTCTGTTCTGCAAAGGGGTGTATGATCATGGGTTACCATCCCGATACATCTGTGACAGCTTTCCGAGATTCCCCGATCTGATCCGTTTTACCGATCCTGAACATGTACAGCATCAGCAATTGATCCTGCCCCAAATTTCCCCAATATCCCCAAATGAGTAGTTGGGGGTTCTGGGATTGTGACAATCCATGTCAGATGTATGGGGCCCTAAAGGCAGAATAGGAGTTTCTAGAAAAGAAAACAGTGAAAACAGACATGTCCACACTAGCCATCTCCAAAGAGATCTAGCCTGTGATAGTGATTAGGTTTATATGTGAAAAAGAGGAGGCAACAGGAGACAGACGTACAACAATTGGATGAAGGTTATCAGCAACTTTGTAGGAGTTTTAAAATAACAAGCAAAGCATTACATTTATACTATAACTTAATTAATAAAATGGTTAAGAATAGCACAATGTGTGCTAAAAATGTTAAAGCCATTAGCCATTAAACTTTGAAAGTACTTCTTTAGACAATGGTGAGAACTGAAGATAGCAAGACACAATAAGCTACAGACCATGGCATATAATTGTGGATATACAAGGGTATCAACCTGTATCTTAATCAGTATTGAGCACTGGCTCAGAAAACCCAGACAACTTTTGGGATCATCATCTATATTCACAGAATTGGGTATCCAAAGTAATTATGACACTTCTGCGGCCCTGAAGAGGCTGTAGAGCGTCCCAGTCCCATCTTACATTCAAATGATAGATTTTATTATTTAAAGTTTATTGGTTTATGCGCTTAAAAACTGGTTTTATATAGTAACTTTTTATATAGAAACTAAACAAAAATAAAACATGTTTTTGAACGATGTTGGTCAGATATTATGTACAAAATGTACAAGCCAAAATGTCATAATTCCCAAAATTCAGGTCCAGGAGGACTTCCCCAAACTCTGGATTTTGACATGTATGGTAGAACCATCTGGGACAGTGATTTCCATTTTTGAATCATGGCACCTCTATTACAATTTGGCCAAAAATTCCTTAGTTCCTGAAAATCAGAAAGAAATATTAAACTAAGTAAATGTTATTTATATCTCATTCTTAGAGCCAGTTATATGATAATGGATAGACTTCAATTCTTTTTGTCCACAATTTTTCTATTACAGGGTACCCCCTGCAATTCCTCCAAGGCATTTCAGGATGTCCTGGCACACAGTTTGGGAACCATTGATCTGGGCTATAATTCAGAAGAGGACAGTATCTATCCCCTCATACAATCAACAAAGGTGGGACTGCTGCAATCACTTTAATTCCACCTTTGCTATCACATATGTGAAACATTCACCCTTTCAGTTCATTATAGGGACTTTAATAATTCAAGGCAAGTATTAAACAGAGCTGGATTTGGACCAGTACAGACCATGGGTGGGAAGATAACACATCAAAGCTTCTAGACTTTGAAGTGTCAATGAAAGATCTTTTATAAATGAATCCACCCATTTGGGCTCAGTGATCTGTCAATTTTACTATGAATAATGGCAGTTGGCCAAACTTACATATTGAAACAGTAACTACGGGTGCTATGCATTACGGTATTCATAATAGGTATGACTACTTCTGGGGTGTAACTTTTGAATCGAAACATTGGAGGAAGAGGGAAAGGAATAGATAGTAGAAAGACAGGAGAGAGATACTGATGGAGACATGGTTGTTCATCCTGCCAGCTCACCTTAGCTTTCAGTCTTGGCATGATGTTCACTGAGAAGCAGGCTCATGTGCGTCTCACATACACGCGCATCCCATTCTTGGCCAACTGCACACCGAGACGAAAAGCTATGGTGCTCCAGTGGGATGAACAAGCATGTCCACATCTGTAGATGAGTGCAATAAGAGCAAAGAGAGAGGGACATGGTAGGAGGAGTGATATAAAGATATGGGAGCAAACAAGGTAGGGAGCGAGATGATAGGAAGAGAAGTAGAGAGATATGGGAGGAAAAGAGGGAGAAAGAGATAATAGGAAGAGGAATAGAGAGATATGGAAGAAAAAAAGGTAGAGATAAGATGAGAGGCATAGAAAGGTGTTAGAAATGGGGCAATAAAAGAGTGAGATGTGGAAAGAGGAGGAGAGAGATATCGGAGGAAGATGGAGAGAGGTACAGTATGGGAGCAAGAGAGTGAAATAAATATAGAGAGTGAGAGAGAAATGGGAAGAAAAAAGGGAAATGGGATTGGGAGGTCAAGATGAAGGATACATATGGAATATTGAGGGAAAAGAGCTTGAAATTGGTAGAGTAATTGTAAAATGGTACAGTAGATCCGAACAACTAATAAAAAATAAAACATGTCTGGCACCAGAAATTATTTTATTGGGATTCAGTGTAATAAGGCTTGAGTGGGTCCTGGCAGTTGGCGATAGAATCGCCAGGGCCCACAAGAATGAGAGGCGCTCCATCTGTAATTGTCTATAAATGTAAACTGTAGAAAGATTTTAATTTCTTTTTGGGTAAACTACAGGCATGTCTTTATCCCATGTAGTAGACAAACATCGATGAGTGTTAAAAATGTAGTTCTTTATCTTAAATAAAATATATTTCATACAAAAATGTCCACGGCTCCAAACAACTTTCTGCCTTTAGCGTAAATATTTATCAATCAATGCAATAAATGTATTCAAGAGTCTTACACATTGCTTAGTGCGGAAAATCTAAGCTGTCCCAGTTGACATCATGTAAAGTTGTTTTCCTCTCTGACAATTCCCTAATAAATTTATCAGGTTTATATTTTGACACAATTTACAAGCTATGATATGATCCATTATCAAGACGAAATGTTGAACTCTGTTTCCCTGGGACACGAGACACCAAAGGAGAGCAGGAAAGTCTATATAAATAAGTATGTTGCAGTTTTAGACATTTTATGGTTATTTTGCCCAGTAGAGATGTCTCAAAGTAAGGCTCTGAGTGAAATCATTAACTGTAAGATACATACAGTAGGAAGCAAAATATGTCTTAACAGCTTTAATATAGTACCTCATACTGGGAGTAATCCATTGATCATATTGTTCAAGACAAAAGGTAACAACCTTGAAAGAAAGTTTTGCCATACTAAAACAAACTAGACAATATTCACATATTAGTTTACTGCTGGGAGCAACAATTGGGACAAGGAGCCCGGGCTCTTAAGATTCTACAAAGACCAGCTACCCATGATTACAGCCACAAGGACTACAAACCCTAATATTTTAAGACTTCTTGCCTTACACACAGTGGACTTGTGTGTTTCTTAGAAATAAGAATTGGTGCCTATATTCAACAGCTAAAACTTGGACAAAAATTCTGGCCCACGGGCTCTTTAAATAACAATGTTCTGATGCTGATTAGCACCTAGATTATTTGTTTTATCAATATTATTCTATGATTTGACATTTAACTGTGTATTATTATCACTGGCCAGTGAGATTTAGTGTAATTATTAAATAATTTATTTTATACATTGTTTCTAGCGCGTATTATGTATTTTTTTTATTGTGTATTCACAAATACAGTATTACAGTATACTTGTGGCTGACAAACCTGAATTTGCACCTTTGCGAAAGTCTAAACCAAAGTATATACTTTGAAATATTTCTGTATTCAGACTTACACCTTTGAGCGGGTTAATTCATATAGGGCCTTATTCTAGTTCACTCTTTCTGACAAATTCCTTCTTAGATGGACAAAACCATGTGCACTGCAGGTGGGGCAGATGTAACTTGTGCAGAGAGAATTAGATTTGGGTGGGGTTTTACTTCAAAGTGAGATCTATATTGCAGTGTAAAAATAAAGCAGCCAGTATTTACCCTGCACAGAAACAAAATAACTCACCCAAATCTAATTCTCTCTGCACATTTTACATCTGCCCCCCTGCAGTGATCATGGTTTTGTCCATCTAAGAAGGATTTTGTCAGAAAGAGTGAACCAGAATAAGGCCCAAGGTCACAGGTACAGGTACACAGTGTGACCTTAGGTGGACCTGAAATTCTTTGGCTAATTAAAATGCAGTATATACAATATCTGGATTCAGATGAAATGTCTCCTTTGAACATGGCTGACAATAGGAGTGTTAAAGTCTTAATCAAAACAAAGCCATATAGGCTTCACTACTAACTAATCAGATCTTCCACCACTGGGAACTTGTTCTACAATGTTTTCAAATACTACTTGACATCTCAAAATATAAACTTAGTTTAATTTACTCATAGTGATGGTAAACCTGGCAATTGCCTGCTTTAAATGTAACATTATAACAATCAAATCTTACTAACTTGATTTGTTAAGAACACAAATAGAGAATGTTATTAAATAGTTTATTGGACAAACAAAGGTCACAACACTTCCCTAAATTGGAAACCCTCACTCATGTACAGTACAGTCTCTATTTAATGATGGTCTCTACAGGAAGGCTTGGTAATGGTTATAACTTCAGTAGTTCATTATAAACTGATCACTTACAGCATTAATTTTGTGACTTTTGACCTCACCTTTTCCATGAAAAGAGAAGGGATTTTCTGGTTGTTTACATACATTTTTAATGAATTTTATAATCGCATGCAACAGGTTATAATAGTAAGACAGAAATGTAGAGTTCTCTATATAATATGGGCCTGATTCTGGTTCACTTGCAAAAGCAAATTCTCTCTCTAATGGACAAAACCATGTGCACTGCAAGGGGGGGGGGGGGCGCAGATGTAACATGTGCAGAGAGAGTTAGATTTGGGCATTATTTTACAAATTGAGTGATACAAAGTAGGGAAATTTACTAAGGTCGGAGTTCTATTTCACATGTTGTGATACTGGGCACGGTCAGTTACTATTATCTTCTAGAAGGTGCTAAATAGAAAAGAAGTAGATTCCGATTGGTTGCCTATAGCAACTTCCCATTTGAAGCAGAACTCCCATCTTTGTAAATTTCCCCTAAATACCCAGGAACACAGGTGATCATGGAAGCTCGTTGTCGAGCTGGTGCTGGAGCTAAAATGGGGATAATTCTAAGGGTTACATTAACTAAGATGGAATTCTATTGAAGATGGAATTTTGGCCATAGCAACCAATCAGATTCTACTTCTTATTTCTTTAGAACCTTCTAGAAGATAGATAGAATCTGATTGGTTGCTATGGGTGACATCCCATCTTCAATAGAACTGCCATTTTAGTAAATTTATCCCTAAGAGTGAATAAAATGTATACAAGTAGATGATGACAGGTGACGAGTATGGTATTTGTCAATAATGTCAGATGTTGTCATTGACAATATCAATACTAACATATGGTGAATGGTGAAAGGCAGCCTGTTGGCAATGATTTACCATTCATTAATATAATACGGTGAATCTAACCGTAGCACTAACCTAACACTAACCTTAATCCTATCCTCAATCTAAACCTAATCTAACGTATTTCTGACACTAATCTAACTCTAATCTAACCTTAACCTAATCCTAACACTAATCTAATCCTTATCTAACTCTTACCCTAATTATAACACCAATCTAACTCTAATCTATCCTTAACCTAATCATTGCACTAATTTACCCCTAATCTAACCTTAACCTTAATCTAACCTTCATCTAACCCTAATCTAACATAAATCTAACACTAATCTAATGCTAATCTAACCCTAACCTAATCCTAACACTAATCTAACACTAACCTTTATCTAATCCTGACACTGATCTAACATACTTCTAACACTAATCTAACTCTAGTCTAACCTTAACTTAATGCTTAGACTAATTTACCCCTAATCTAACCCTAATCTAACCTACATGCAATTGTACATGCAATGCAATAATTATTATGTGCAGCACACAATATTTATCAACGTGGCATTCGACCAGAGGGCCCATGCTTGAGTAAACACTCAATTCGATGTGCATACAATACTTTGAGTTATTACACCAATGCGGTCCAAATCGAAGCATTGTATGTGTAGTGTATGGGCACCAAAATAGTAATTGGAGAAGATCTTACCCCTGTTTTTGTGTATAAATCTTTCAGTTCCAGTAAACTCAAAACATATTCATGTACTGTAGTAATACTTATCAGCCAATCAGTCCCACTTTTCCTGGGACAGTCCTTTTGCTGGTTTACATGTAAAGGGGGAGAGAGCAAGATATGAGTATAACGGTGACAGAGGGAAAAAATCTGCAAACCACAGATGTGCCCCCATCATTGTGCAAACGAGATGCAGTAAACGTGAATTGTTTGGCATGAATAGTATGCCCACGTCTATTCAGAGTGTGTTCTATTCTGTTATTCTTACACAATATTATTCACTCGCAAACTTATCCGGGTAACATTCGCAATCACAAATTCTGATGACAAAAATGGCATAATCACAAAATAATTTGGTTACAGACCCTATGAAAATAACAAATAAAATGTCAAACGGAACATTTGAATATTCATTTATTTCTATTTTAATGTCTCCTAATTAAAAGTTTCTTTCTTTCGGAAACTATTTAATGAGAAATGGCAGTACACTTATCGATAGAAATCTACAGACTACAAGAAGGAAACTATGAAAAATATAAAAACCAATCTGTTGGATGAATAAGCATGAAACACAATGTCTAATTAAAATTTACAGAGGTTGCTTTCAAGGCTGTTTTCCCATATGCAGTACATGTAAAATAGGTTATTGTTCTGGAGCGAGCGAGAAATGAGAAAAGTTTGGTATCTTTTTTAGACTAAAATATCTTCAAAGTAGCCAGTGACCTCTCTGTAACCTGTGCGGCACATAAGAAAGCTAGACTGGTAGGATAGACAGTTGATAACTCGACAGTTGATAAACAAGGCCTACAGTACATTGACAAAAGGTCAACACCCGATGTCACGGATCCCCCAATTAACCCCTTCCCGACATTTGACGTACATTTACGTCATGGTCGGGAAGTACTTCCCGACACATGGCGTAAATGTACGTCATGACTTTAAATTGACACCCCGTCTCGAGACGAGGTGGCAGAGGGACAATGTCTGCTGTCCCTGACAGCAGACATCCTCCCTCATTGCCCAGGGCGGGCAGCGATGCCTCCCGTCTTGGGCGATCGCTGCTATTGGCCGTTAAAAAGTTAATAGCCAAACGCACCGTTGAAATGCATTGAGTCTGCTGCCCCCTAGCGTCCAAAAAAAATAAAGGCGGTTTAAATAATGATTTAAAAATAAAGAATATATATGGTCTTTGTTAGTTATTAACTATTTTGAGTGATATGATTATTTGTCTCACAAGCAGAAAATGGAACATTTTGCAAATAGCAAAATGTTCCATTTTTTCACGACACTTTGGAATTTTTCCCCCTCCAAAAAAAAAACTGTATCGACCAAATTTCACCACTAATTTAAAGTACAATGTGTCACGGGAAAACAATCTCAAAATCACTGGGATAAGTAAAAGCAAAAAAAAGTTATACCCACTTAAGTGATACATGTCAGATTTGAAAAAACTGGCTGCGTCAGGAAGGGGTTAATGTAGCTTTGCGGGGCTTGCTTCACTCACTGAATGTTGACAGTGTTTATGTCTACAGTCAAGAAGTCGAAAGCCAATAGGTCGACACCTCAAAAAAGGCTAGGGTGATATTGACAAAAGGTTGACACGAGCAAAATGTTGACATGGAATTGGCCGATACAGGAAACGGTCGACATGAGTTTTTCATGATTTTTTTTACACCAACTTGTTCTTACTTTACGATCCAAGTGGGCAAGTAAATCAGCAGATTTTGACATATACACTCATTTTTTTTTAAAATCCGTGTCGACCTTTTTTCTGTGTTGACAATTCACATGCTGATTTTTTCTTGCGTCAACATTTTGTTACCGTCGACCTAGACTAGGTCAACCTGTTTCATGTGTTGACCTATTGTATGACCAGCAATAGTGGTCAACCTATTGGCTGGCGACTTAATGATTCACGCCCATCCACGTGGATGTTAAAGTATTAAAAAGTGTAAAAGAATAATAAAAAAAATCATGAAAAATCCATGTCGAGTTCATACGTCGATCATTGCCATAGCAAACGTTTTCTTGTGTCGATATTTTCTCAGTGTTCACCTTTGTGATTGTTGAACTTTTAGTGTCGTCCAATCAACAGATGATGACCGATCCTCCGAATCCCAATCTATACGTAAAGTAACACTTTGATACTTTAGATGCCAATAAATAAAATACAGTTGCAACTGTGGGAGCCGATTCCGGATTGCTTGCAGTGTTTTCCGAAGTAGGCCCCCGGCCCCATGTCGGGTATGCTCAAACCCCGGCACCAAATGGCTCCAGCGAGTTATACAATCGCCAGGGCATTCATTGCGGGGAGGGAGGGCCGGGAGCGGACAAGGGTGGAAACAGGGCTGGAGCTGGGGAATGCCCAGCGTTTTATGGGCGTCCCCCTCAAAAAAACCTGGGTGTTCCCCTTGGTACACCGACAGGAGGATTCCCTCTATTTAGCCAATTTCACACATGCAGATCAATACAATAAATCTATCAGTAAACGTTTCTCATAAGAAAGTATAAGAAAGAAGACGATGCCGTTTCCAAATGCAGTCCAGAATCTCCCACTCTGCGGAACATTCAAGCAAATGGGGGAGTTTGGGGGAGGGGTGGGGGGGGGTAGAAGACCCTAGTAAAGTACCTTGATGTATACATTGGTCTTTTTAAGCACTGGATTCTGTATCTGAAACAGTATTAATACAGTATCTAACAAAGTCAATGGTCTACAGTATAAGCATTTAAATAATATAAATAAGTGGTCAGGAAAAAGTTAAACATACCATAATAAATAAATACACAAACATAATAGAACCGGTTCTGCACTTTCTAAGCTCTCATCCTCCCACCTCATGATAAAGCTCCTCTCTCTTCTGCCTGGTGGCTGCTCTTGGTAGGTGATGCTGCTACCACTGGGCATGTGAACCCAGCTAGTACAGGGCTGAAACTATAGTTTCTGGTGCCCGGAGCAAGGCAGTCACTTGGTCCCCCACCCCGCCCCCCGCCCAAACAAAAAAGAAAAATCCAATGCGTGTGGCAAAAATGGGCCTGACCTTGTGTCATGATTGGGCATGATCATACAAAGCTAGAGGCTATTACACATGATGACACACATCATAATGTCCATTTCACATGACGCCACACACCATGATGCCCATTATATATTATGCCACATAAGTGCCACTTACCCACATGCTCATTGCTATGATTTTCTTTATCAATGACACAGGCTTCATGCTCGATGCAAGGGGCTTCATGCTTGATGCCAAGGGGGTCTCATGTGCATTGACATGTGGGATTACATTGGATTATATGCTCATTGCCAAGGGGGTTTCATGCTCATTGCCATTTAGGATTACATGCTCTGCCAAGGGGGTTTCATGCTCATTGACTTGGGGGAATGAGGCTCACAGTGACAGCAGCCAGTTCACAGAAAGGAAGAGATGTGACAGCTCGGCAGAGAGTACTTACAGTCCTGGCTAATATTATATACCATTGCCATTGCTGTCATAGATCAAGCCAAGAGGAGGCGGGTTTCCGAGCAACCAGAGACCCCTTTTGTGTTTGCCTATGGCTTGGTTCTCTTTTTTCCCCATCTTTCCCGAAAATGGTGTCCCTTTCAGTCATTCATTTATTGATTATTTGTTTGTAACATTTATTGTCATCCCTTGCCCCATTTTTATCCACCCTGACCCACGTTATGGTCCCCTCTTTCTCTGTGGAATGAAGCCCATTTATTAGGTTGCTATCTGCCTTCAGTTCCCCAGCATCCAAATTCCATCTGCAGTTTTCAATCATTTTCAGCAGGTAAGCTTCTGTTATTCCATCAAAGATAAATTGTAGAATCCTCGTGGAATTGTTGCAAATGAAAGTTCCTCCCGGCAGCTGTCTGCTGTCTTTGTTTATACAACTAATGAATACTAGAGGTATAAAGTTTATCTGTCAGTGCTAAGTGCATCTCCACGTTTCATGTACTGTATGAAAGATAGAGTTGATATATTTTTGATGCACTTTGATAATATACATTTCTGATCTTCCAGTTCTCAGTCAGGCTATTTGAGAAAAAAAAAAAAAATCATTCAGACAGAACTTGAAAGTCTTTTATTAGAAGTTGCTTTGTAAAAATGAGAGTATCGAGTAATATATTTCATTCTAAAGTATTCATGCACCTCTCACTAGTTGCTTGTACTGAGCTATTTGGTTCTGGATAATGCAATGCATAATGTATCAACTCCCGGCTTTCAAGGAATTGATGCTCGACTCAATACAATGTTTCAAAATTTTTCCTTTTTTTATTTCTTTTTTATTGTATAATTCTCCTCATTACTTACAAATCTATAAACTGTCATGGTAACGCAATTATCCGCCATATAAAGAAGATCAGTTGTTTTTTCCATGCCTGAAATTATACTCAATACGGAGAATCATTTTGATGCGTTTTGTAACGATTTATTGGAAAACTGATACGGTTAGTGTGGACCTATTTTTTTTTTTTAATATGAGGAAGGTTATCGGTGACGAATAAGAGATTATTCAAATACACCTTATGTACACGTTTTTCTGCTATTCATGTATACAATGATACAAGCATATTTAACAAAATATAATGAGAATGTTCCTACGCTGTTATTGGGCTGTCGAATAATAGGCAATTCAAAGTAATGTAGCTTTATTCAGAAAACGCAGCCGTCGCTAATATTAATGGGCCACTTTCAATTTCGCTAGCGGAAAACACTCTGCATGGCGGCAATGTTGCTGTCACACAGCAGTGCCAAATTTGCAACTGTTATAAAAGAAAGTGTTAGTGATTAGGGCTGAGGAACTACTAGCTACCACAAGTGCAAGGAGTGCAGCTGCTATGGGGCCAAGACCTGAGGGGGCCACCTTCCCTGTCACAGTTACATGTATTATATACAGGGGTGTAGCTACCACAAGTGCAAGGAGTGCAGCTGCTATGGGGCCAAAACCTGAGGGGGCCACCTTCCCTGTCACAGTTACATGTGTTATATACAGGGGTGTAACTACCATAGGTGCAGGGGAGCAGCTGCTATGGGGCCCAGAGCTGAGAGGGGCCACCTTCCCTGTCACAGTTACATGTGTTATATACAGGGGTGTAGCTACCATAGGTGCAGGGAGTGCAGCTGCTATGGGGCCAAGACCTGAGGGGGCCACCTTCCCTGTCACAGTTACATGTATTATATACAGGGGTGTAGCTACCACAAGTGCAAGGAGTGCAGCTGCTATGGGGCCAAAACCTGAGGGGGCCACCTTCCCTGTCACAGTTACATGTATTATATACAGGGGTGTAACTACCATAGGTGCAGGGGAGCAGCTGCTATGGGGCCCAGAGCTGAGAGGGGCCACCTTCCCTGTCACAGTTACATGTGTTATATACAGGGGTGTAGCTACCATAGGTGCAGAGAGTGCAGCTGCTATGGGGCCCAGAGCTGAGAAGGGCCACCTTCCCTGTCACAGTTACATGTGTTATATACAGGGTGTAGCTACCATAGGTGCAGGGAGTGCAGCTGCTATGGGCCCAGAGCTGAGAGGGGCCACCTTCCCTGTCACAGTTACATGTGTTATATACAGGGTGTAGCTACCATAGGTGCAGGGGGTGCAGCTGCTATGGGGCCCAGGGCTGAGAGGGGCCACCTTCCCTGTCACAGTTACATGTGTTATATACAGGGTGTAGCTACCATAGGTGCAGGGGTACAGCTGCTATGGGCCCAGAGCTGAGAGGGGCCACCTTCCTTGTCACAGTTACATGTGTTATATACAGGGGTGTAGCTACTATAGGTGCAGGGGTACAGCTGCTAAGGGCCCAGAGCTGAGAGGGGCCACCTTCCCTGTCACAGTCAGTTACATGTGTTATATACAGGGTGTAGCTACCATAGGTGCAGGGAGTGCAGCTGCTATGGGCCCAGAGCTGAGAGGGGCCACCGTCCCTTTCACAGTTACATGTGTTATATACATGGGTGTAGATTACCATAGGTGCAGGGGGTGCAGCTGCTATGGGGCCCAGAGCTGAGAGGGGCCACCTTTCCTGTCACAGTTACATGTGTTATATACAGGGGTGTAACTACCATAGGTGCAGGGGGTGCAGCTGCTATGAGGCCCAGAGCTGAGAGGGGACACCTTCCCTGTCACAGTTACATGTGTTATATACAGGGTGTAACTACCATAGGTGCAGGGGGTGCAGCTGCTATGAGGCCCAGAGCTGAGAGGGGCCACCTTCCCTGTCACAGTTACATGTGTTATATACATTGGTGTAGATACCATAGGTGCACGGGGTGCAGCTGCTATGGGGCCCAAAACTGAGAGGGGCCACCTTCACAAAAGGAGTATACAATATACAGATGGCGCTGCTCTCATTAGAAAGCTCCTGGCGATTACATCATCGTCCACTGATGTGAGCCAGAAAGGGAGCACGTGCGCACGAGATGCACGCTCCCCATTCCCCTGGAAGAGCTGCAGCCCTGTCTCCGCTCCCTGCCCTTCTCCCTGCCGTCTCCTCTCTCTGCCCAATCCATACCTGTCTCCCTGAAGCGGAGATGGGCAGGTAAGCAACCTGTCCCCACTTCCTGCCACCCAGCTGTGTGGGACGTGCGAGCGAGTGAGAATGCACATGCGCCCCCTCATCCGCCATGCCGACAGCTCTGCCAAGAACATCACCATGGCGAGCTGGCAGCATGGCTGAGAGGGGCTCCATCTGTAATTCAAAATGGAGTATTTTTTGTGTGTACAGTTTGAGATGTCACACATTTACAGTAATACCAATCTATTTTTTTATAGTTAACAAAAAAATTTTTTGATGCAAGAGTCAGACATGTGTAAATTGTACTTTAAATAATTTTTTTATTACAATTTTCTGTACCATGGAAAAGGAAGTGTTCGGTTAGAACAGGAAGTGACATCATGAGAGACGATTTTTTTGGTTTTCCACGGAATGGAATTTTTATGTTTTTTTAATTTTTTTATTGTTTCATGATAATGGTTTACTGTAGTTAAAAAACACTCAATACGTTAACTACAAAGACAAAGACTGACAGCTCTGAGGCTGCTTTGCTTGTATTTTGTTGATTTGATGTCCTTTCTTAAATCACGCATTTCCAAAAGTTTTCATAGGCTTAGCGTAACCATATCCTAACTGCCAATTTGGAATTTTAGAGTCTCTCACATTGCACTGTTTTATCATAATAACGTCGGATTTAATCCTAAATCACGAAAATTCCTAGCTATTGTATATATAAAAAAAGCCAATTCTAATCACTTAGCCCAAATTTTGCATAAATAACATATTCAGATATGCAACCCCCGCAGCAGCCTGGGCTCTCAAGTGTAATTCCTTGCAGATTTGTGTTTTATATCCTCACTTAATAAAATCACTAATTTAAATAAGATACGGTGAAATGTGTATGACTGCATTACTGTAAATTGCTTTTGGCATAATACAAGATGACAGATTTTTTAAATATATAATTAATTTTTTATTTTTTATATATATACATTAGATAAATAGTGAAATTATAATACACTTGCCTGTGGGGATCTTATGAATAGGTACATTAAAAATATCATCATGAAATCTCAGCTTCATAACATCAGTAAATCATTTGTTTACATGAGAAATCTACATTGATTAATGCTGTGCGGCATTTGAATGACATCTGGGCGCGTGTTGCCGAGGGCGATACAGCAATAAGCGTGAAGTAGAATGAATGTGAACTCCAAATATTATCACTCAATAATATTGATCATTATGAACACAGAACAAGATTTTCTAGTTAGAAAATAACAAATACTTGTGTGTGTGTGTGTGTATATATATATATATATATATATATATATATATATATATAAATGAATAAAAAGAGAAAGTAAATTAAAATTAGTGATTCATATAAGCTAAAAACAAAAACATTTTAAGAAATAGTAAATGCAGCTGGGGATACAGACACAGTGAAGCATACCATGTAGACTACAATTAAAATATGTTAACATAAATATCAATAATAACAATAATAATAATAATACATTTTTATATATTCTGAATCAATAAAATAAATGAAAATGCCAATCAGCTGCTTTTTACCAAGTGGGTGAGTATCTAGTCACGCAATCAGTGCGCCGGACCAGAGAGCAGCTGCCAAGAAGAAAAGACAGGTTCCCTACCATGAGGTGGGAGAATATGTACTTAGAAAGTACAGGTTCTATTAGGTATGTGTATTTATACCACTTATGTTATTTAGATTTAATCTATTTGATAAAGCCTATATACAGTATGGCCATCAATATATCCAGTGTATAAAATAAGCAATGTGTTGATATATGTCCAGGGTTGGTACTAGGTTCATCTACAACCTCCCAGGCTGCCGCACTAGTATTACCGTTTCACTGAGTGGGAGATTGTGGCATGCATTTGGAAACCCCCCTTTAGCGATTCTTTGTGTGCCCCTGGTAGGTATTGATGTAATAAAGATTTGATAAAACATGAATTTAATTTGTGACATAGATAAAATATCTTTAATACAACATAATCAACTTTAATTTCTAAAATAAAAATGACCTCAAAACACATTGAGAGAGAAGTTATTAGCTGGTACTCTATTGGCTCCACTTTATCTCTCTCCAAACTTTAGTACATTTGCCCCTAATAGGTTTGAGAACTTGACTGAGGCTTATAAATGAGGTTTGTTCATTGATATTTTTGGTCTCTATTATAGATGTTCAAAAGGGTTTTTCTAAAATTGTTCAGGCCAAAAAAACATATTAACAAAAAAAGAAAAAGAAAAACTCTTTCCACTTCCGTGACCTCTGTCCGCTATTGAAGCATTTAAACTACGGAGAACTTTTCAATCAGCACAAATGTTGTATCATCCAAACCCACAGCAGGCATTTATACAATATAGAGGTGCAGGGTCATTCACAGTTGTGGGCAGGATACTGTTTCAGCAGTGCTGGATTAACAAATAGGCAGAGTAATCCACTTCTTTTAGGGGCCCCACAACAATAGTTTAAAATATTATTGATTTGATCTTGATATATATATAGCGCACACATATTCTGCAGCGCTGTACAGAGAATATTTGAACATTTACATCAGTCCCTGCCCCAGTGGAGCTTACACTCTATATTCCCCACCACATATACACGCACACACAGACATTCTAGTGTTAGTTTGTTGGGAGCCAATTAACCTACCAAAATATTTTTGGATTTTGAGAGAAAACCAGAGTACCCGGAGGAAACCCACAAGAAAATTACAATCAAGCATTCTTACATTGTTTTCAGAAGATAGAAAACATTTAATTAACTCACTGAAAAAAAAAACACAACTTTACATTAAAAACTCTGTAGAGAAAACAATGTATTAATGCACAGGTTCTCAAACTCGGTCCTCAGCACCCCGCACGGTGCACGTTTTGTAGGTCTCCTCACACAATCACAAGTGAGATAATTAGATCCACCTGTGGATCTTTTAAAATGTGTTAATCAGTAAACTGTGTGGGGGTCCTGAGGACGAGTTTGAGATCTGCTGAATTAATGTAACGTGCTCATTACCAACTTACAGTATATAAACCATAGACATCCAATTCAAATTACAATTTTCAGATCATAGACTGTTGGTTGGAAAAAAAATAAAAAAACGTACTACAGTAGGTTTCTATGGGTGGTTAGCTCGCTGATGCTCTTAGTAATGTCCCAGCATTGCAAGAACTTTACCTCGAAAAAGACAAACCTCAGAAAATACATTAAAGAAGCTTGTTCAAAATGCGCATAAAAAGTAAAAAATAGGTCTAAGTGGATTAAAAAACAATCAATCAATTAATTAATCAATCAATCAGTCATCAGAACCAGCCATGAAAGTTGGTGAAAGACTCTGGTTTTCTACTAATAAACTAACACCATGTAATTCAAACCATTGTTCCCTGCTCTCCAGAGTTGGTCTTTTTGCATTGTTAACCCCTACAGATCCATTGATATAATATATAAATATATATTATAATACAAAATATAAAAATAGCTTAGTATTGGAGATATATTCTGCCATTATAACCATGGTTTACAGGAGCTATAACACGAAAATTAGAGGTGTTCATTGAGTCTAATGTTTTGGTTTTGGTTCTAACACCATCGTTGTGTTTTGATTTTGCATAACCACCCACAAGTGTTTTGGTTCATAATTTGGATTTAAAATCCTACTCTTGGGTTTCGAATATCTGAACAGAGGTTGGTTTGGATCTCCTTAGGAGTTCTGAACCAGGACTTGGTTTGGATACGCAAACTCCAAATGGTCTTCTGCTCAATGGGAGGTTTCTGTCCTCCCTGAGCTTGCCTTAGGACACCTGCGTTATGGTTTGACCGGTGTACTTCCCAGTCAAGCTTCCTACCTGCCACTGTCCCCGGAGCGGGTTTCGGTTTTCTAAAGAAGCAACCCGAACATCTCTAATGAAAACCCTTAGTGCTTTCTTCCCCTTGTAGTAAACATTTCAGTTGCATTCTTACTACAGAAATCAACTTGCTTCAACATAGGCTCAAAGATACCTACTCTCTTTGATAACTTTGCTCGGCAGTTACTCTGTATTTGTCATGTATAGTACTGTATAATTATACTGGGAATTACACACACATCTATCGTCATGCCTGATGTTGATTCTTTGACCTTAATTTCTTAATTTCTTCATTGTACAAGTAATGATTTTGTCTCATTTGTCATGCTGTAAGTTAAAAACAATTCAATAAAGAAAGAACTATAAAGAAAAAAATCCGTAATTATAAGATGTTCGGCCTCATTTTCAATGATGGGGGACTGCGTATGAGAATATTCGCTCATGCTTATGTGCACTTCCCCTGGGGCGAACGCCTTTGCTGACTTTTAACTGATGGACAGGCTGGGATGCAGTCGATGGGGTCCCCCCCCAGTGTTTTATGAGCATGCCCACAAAAATGGTGGGAGAGCCCATGGTATTGCTGGGCAGAGACCTGCAAACGCAGGCATGGCCCTGCCTGTTGAATCACATCACATGACGCCAGCATCCGCCATGAATTTGGACAAGAGTGGCCATCATAAAAGTAAGTCTAGGCTTACTTTTGTGTATGAAAGAGTAGCCCCCCCCAGCCGCCGGCTCCCGCCAGGGGGCGCACGCACGCGAGCTTGCCCCGGGTTCCCGCCCCCTCCCCCGCCGCCAAAGATGACAGGGGCTACACTATTGTAGTTAATAAAATAGGTATTAGTTTGATTGTTAATTCTGTAAACAATGAGAATGTCGGTAGCCTTTTGTCAGCGGGAGAATGCCAACAGCATTGTAATGTTAAAGTATTTTAACAGTGTCGGCGTTATACTATAAACATGATTGTAAAGCACAATGTTTACTGTTTGAAAACCAAGATAGTTACAATGCTTTAAATAATATTTTAATCACTTTTGGATTGTGCCACCAAAAATAAAAGAATAAAAAATACTATCGACACTTTGGGGGAAATTTACTAAAGGAAATTTGTAAAAAAATAGGTGTATTTGTATCCAGAAATACACTTATTTTTTACATTTACTATGCCGAAAATACGGCAACTCGTATTCGTATTGATGTGCTATCAATACGAATATGAATTGACGTATTTTCGGGATAGTAAATGTCAAAAATAAGTGTATTTCTGGATACAAATACACCTATTTTTTACAAATTTCCTTTAGTAAATTCCCCCCTTTGTCTGTTGACAGCATTCCTTTCAACAATAAAGCTTGGCAGCGGTATGGAATGTTTAATTGATCTTTATTAGTTGACTATGGTTTGGAATCTGTTCTTTAACCTCATAAAAAAACATATTAAGAAACTTAATGAAGGGGTTTTTTAATATTTTAAAAGTTTTGTGGTCTATTTACTAAGCCTTGGAAAGAGATAAAGTGGAGGATGAAAAAGTCTTAGCCCTGAATGGCAGTAGGTGTCTCCTTGGAAACGCTTAGAGCCAATCAGGGCTGAGTGGAGTCCCCAAGATGGGAGAGTAGCCATCCCCTTTATTAGGAGGATCCTCACTCCCCAAGGTACCCAGTCCAGGGCTGACCAGTCACGGTGGTCATGGTTCGGCCATGGGACCTTGCATAAAAATTGTCCCGCTGCTGTGGCATGACTGTGGCATGACCCCCAGTCTTTTTGCCCCCCCCCCCCCATATTTTTGGAACCTGGGCCAGTCCAAGAGCTTTGTGCTGGTTTCTTAAATACGCTGGATCCTTACCATTTTTTCCCTCGTATTGGGTGGAACCTGGACCTCACGGTGAAAGATCACAGTACTTGCCTCATGATTTAAGTAACTACAAGCTACTGTATAATGTTTTCTATTTGGATTAATGTCTCTAGTGGTATTCAAGTGGTCAATATACCTTTAATGGGACATATTATCATTTCAGGAATCTTAATTGTGGACTCATTATAAAACTGATGATAATATAGGAATGGATCAATTGATCTGCTTATGCTTTTATCAATTTACAGTATGCTCAGTATTAAGGTGGCTCAAAATGTGTTTTTATTTATTTGATCATTAAATATTGGTATTAATTCCCATTTGTTGACTCAGCTGCACAAATTTTTTTCAATGGCATTTCAGTCTATATGGGTCTGACTACTCCATACTAATAGCTGCTTCACAATACACCCTATGGTAGCGCCTGATCCATAATTTGGTAATTGGCTTCTTTCTACCTGCCTCACAGCCTGCAGCCAGACAGAGCATGGCTGTCAGTCTGCTGATTGGTTGATGCTGGAGTAATCCACCAATTAGAGCACTGAAAGCCCTTCATTGTGCGAAAGTATGTTGGGAGATGGTGCAAGATAGTGCAGGATCGCAAGCGGCATGTTATTCTTTTCTTTATTGGTTCCCATTAACAATGTGTAGAGGCCCCAGTGAATTGATTTTTCTCAGGGCCTACAATGGTGATCCTCCTTTTTCCAGCTTCCACTAATGATTTTTATTTAAATGCTCCTGGACTAATTTGACACTGTAGCTCCTCAAAATATAGCAAGCACTCCACCTATATCCAGTTTAAGGGTGGTCTTGGATATCTCGTGTACTCTTTGCAGCTGCGGGTTTGATTTAGGTGATTTGGAAAAAAATTTGTAGGAGTGGCCCAACATGGGGGCAGCACCAGAGGTATAGCATGCCATGTATCCATGGCAGAGTTGCTGTACTGCAGAGATGGAACAAGAGAAGAAAATGGGTCAATGCAGTGTAATGATGCACAGTGGGCTGTCTGCCATGTGGGGGGTGGGGTAACATGTCAGCAAACAAAACAGGCCTCACCGGGAATCTTCCAGTTGTCCATACGTCCAATCCATCCGTGGGACGCCATCTCACT
Organism: Crinia signifera; assembly: GCF_055691185.1. Lineage (NCBI taxonomy): Eukaryota > Metazoa > Chordata > Amphibia > Anura > Myobatrachidae > Crinia > Crinia signifera. Next base: position 467,415,356 of record NC_139217.1, on the reverse strand, counting down.
TATCTGGTCTGTAATTAAATAATTTTGGTGCATGTTTCCACTGCCAACGTCTTAGAAACCACTATATACTCACACTGCTGGTATTGGTGAAATATTCCAGCCGGTCACGTACTATACATTAAAATACAGTTATCTATAAATGCGGAAAAGTGCTTCATTTAAACGAACGATACCTGATTCAAATAATTACAAGTGAAGGTACATTTAACGTCTCTTATTAGTCTTATCTGTAGTTAAATGCTGAAATCTAGCTTCCACTAAAACGAATAATAAGTTCTTGCCTGAGTATAAAACTTGCATTTGAGCTGACATATATTTACATATTTTTATGATACATTTTTTTTTATTTTCCATTCCCGCGTGTCAAAAGAAGACACTAATTTGCATAATGGGAGAAAACGTTTATTATATTTCATTTCATTGCAACATGGAGTGTCAGTCTATTTTCTGGCAAAGATTAGAGTTAATAAATACCTACATTTATCAAAGGAACAGTGTTTGCCATAATGTCTTTAAAAAAAAAAAAAACGCTCAGATGCTTAGCAAAATGGCTGCATCCTGGTAAATTGATAATTGTTTGTAGCATTTTGTAATATAACCTATTATGCCTCAAGAGCTGAAAACATTCAATGTGTTCTTGGAACTATTTGCATAATTGGTATTTTTAGAATAGATGGTTTCTGCCAGTTCGTTGTCTCTCACACTTTCATTCTGTCTCTTTCCCTGACATATCTCTACAGAGGAAATGTGAGAAGAAATCCTCAGGGGAGCCGAGTGTGAAAGGGGACGTAATTTATCTGAGATTTGCTCTACATTTGCTCCAGCAGAAAAGACAGTACATTGAGCAAACTTAGATCATTGACAAGACTTGACAAATCTGTTTGTTAAGAAAAAAACAACAAAATACATCACTCTGCAAAAAAACAACAATAACGCAATAAAAAGTAAAAACATTTTTTAAAAAGTGGAATTTTTTGGGAGGAGATTATCGTCAGCTGCGTGCCTCTTTTTTTAAAAGCCGCTGTTCGCATTTCATTTAGGGTGATTAATGAGCAATCTCCTTTCCATAATCGGTTTCACGTGTTAACGTTTATTTAATGAACGTTGAGCAAAGTGGATTACAAACTTACCACCCAGGTGGAAATCAACGGATCTGAACATGTTTTCCATCCTGGGTGGTAATTTAGCACATTATGTATAATTCATCATGTAGCTTTAATTAAATAAGGTATACCATGTCTCAGTAGAGAGGGATAGATAAGAGCCTTAGTATCTTATAAGAGATTTCAACGAATTGAGAAAGTTGTTGTGTTTTGTTAGACATGTACTGTATATTAGGTTTATACACACAAACCATTTTATTGTTGTTGTTGTGGTTGTTGAAACATGAATTATATAATGACTCTCTATAATTAACCTGGTCCAGACACTAGTATGTTACAGGGATGGAGCAATGACTATCAAGATATGGGAACAAATGGAATCCGGATGATAGAGTAGGTCCACAATCTAGGTCAATATCTAAGTTGTGTCAAGTTCCTGCGTGGTTGGTCTACATGTCACCAGATGTAATGGTCTTGATTTGGAATGTAGCTCCGTCTATTGGCTGAAATGCTCAAAAAGCGGCCAATCCGAAGGCAAGTTTCATTATATATGGTGTTTCTGTGTAAGTCTTTTGGTGGTTTGGTGAGTTATTCTGTATGTGATTACTGCTTGTGTGTCTTACTTTTTGTTCCAATTAAACTTTTTTGTCCTTGTCTTTTGTGTCTGCTAGTCCATATAAAGGTGAGTGGTAAGGGAGGTGATACAAAGTTTAGTGAAGAGGAAGAAAGTTTGGACCTCAAGAGGGGCGAGGAAGAAGAAACAAGTCAGTGAGCACCTGCCAGATCAAAGGTCATGATGAAAGAGATAGATAGAAAGACACCAGGGGCGAAATGTAATAGGGTGCGATTTTTAGACTAAAAAAAAATCGCACCAAATCGCACCTTTAAAAATCGCATTTTTTGCCGCGAATTCGCATATGTAATGAGATGCGAATTAGCGGCAAAAAATGCGATTTGCCGCGATTTCGGGCGATTTTTAGTCATGAAAATGTGCGCATTTTCAGTCATGAAAATGTGCGCATTTTCATAAATGCGATTTTGTGCAAAAATTTTTTTTTTTTTAAAAAACGGCGTGGGGTCCCCCCTCCTAAGCATAACCAGCCCCGGGCTCATTGAGCCGGACCTGGTTCCAAAAATACGGGGGGACAAAAAGCATAGGGGTCCCCCGTATTTCTGAAACCAGCCCCGGACTCTTGGACCGGTCCTGGTTCCAAAAATACGGGGGACAAAAAATCTGGGGGTCCCCCGTATTTTGAAACCAGCACCGGGCTCCAACAGCCCGCAGTGTCATGCCACAGCCGGGGGACACTTTTTACACAAGGTCCCCCGGCCGTACCATGAGCACCGTGGCTGGTCAGCCTTGGACGGGGTACTTGGAGGAGTGGGGACCCCCCCAATAAAGGGGTCCCCCCCCAGGCTTCACCCGTCCAGGGCTGAAGCCCGGGGCTGTCACCGGCGTCCGTGGCCAGTGGACGCCGGCCTGATAGGGTTAAATCCATCATACATATCATTACATTGCTACAAGTGCCAGCCGACCACCCCCGCATGCTGGGACTTGGAGAACCACAGGTCCCAGCATGCGGGGCATTAATGGGCCCGCTGGGACTTGTAGTCCACCTGTAAAAAGAATGTTTATAAAAAACACACACACACCTCACTTTTACACCAGCGTTACTTACCATTCCTGGATCCAGCGCTGGTCTGGCTGCTTTACAGCCGGCTCCCCCCGCACTGACAGGCAGCGGGGAGAACCGGCTTTCCCCGTTGCCTGTCACCGGCTTTCTCCGTAGCTTCTGTAGCGCTGTCCGAGTGCTACAGAGGCTGAGAGTGCGATTGGCTGAGCTATGCGTCTCCATGGAGACGCATAGCTCAGCCAATCAGGACTGAGCTATGCGTCTCCATGGAGACGTATCGGCCAATCGCGCTCTCAGCCTCTGTAGCACTCGGACAGCGCTACAGAAGCTACGGAGAAAGCCTGTGACAGGCAACGGAGAAAGCCGGTTCTCCCCGCTGCCTGTCAGTGCGGAGGGAGCCGGCTGTAAAGCAGCCAGACCAGCGCTGGATCCAGGAATGGTAAGTAACGCTGGTGTAAAAGTGAGGTGTGTGTGTGTGTGTGTGTAATAAACTTGTACTTCTCTGTGTGTGTGTTTTTTATAAACATTCTTTTTACAGGTGGACTACAAGTCCCAGCGGGCCCATTAATGCCCCGCATGCTGGGACCTGTGGTTCTCCAAGTCCCAGCATGCGGGGGAGGTCGGCTGGCACTTGTAGTTCTCCGGTATAAAGCAATGTAATGATATGTATGATGGATTTAACCCTATCAGGCCGGCGTCCACTGGCCACGGACGCCGGTGACAGCCCCGGGCTTCAGCCCTGGACGGGTGAAGCCTGGGGGGGGGGACCCCTTTATTGGGGGGGTCCCCACTCCTCCAGGTACCCCGTCCAAGGCTGACCAGCCACGGTGCTCATGGTACGGCCGGGGGACCTTGTGTAAAAAGTGTCCCCCGGCTGTGGCATGACACTGCGGGCTGTTGGAGCCCGGTGCTGGTTTCAAAATACGGGGGACCCCCAGATTTTTTGTCCCCCGTATTTTTGGAACCAGGACCGGTCCAAGAGTCCGGGGCTGGTTTCAGAAATACGGGGGACCCCTATGCTTTTTGTCCCCCCGTATTTTTGGAACCAGGTCCGGCTCAATGAGCCCGGGGCTGGTTATGCTTAGGAGGGGGGACCCTACGCCGTTTTTTTTTTATAAAAACACTTTTTCACATTTTTATTAACAGGACCATGCACAGATCTCAATGATCTGTGCATGGTTCTGTCAAATTCGCCTGTCAGAACCTGGTCTATTTTTTTTGCGATTTTTGGTAACATTTACCAAAAATCACACCCTATTACATTTGCGAGTTGTATACTTTATAATGGGAAAACATCTGGATGCGAATTGAAATGTGACTAAAAATCATTTTTTACCGCGATTTTCAACCTATTAAATGTGCGATTTTCGGAAAATGTGCGATTTCGGCCGTTTTTGACCAAAAATCGCACATGTCTAAAAAATCGCACCCTATTACATTTCGCCCCTGGTCTATCAAAAGCAGGTCCTGGGCAATTTGGCACAAAGAACATCATTCTTGATCTTCATATATTTGACACTGACACCGATAGACCACTCTGACAGTCCCATCCTGGTATTTTCAAACTTTTTATCAAATAAAAACATGTTTTTTTTTATTTTCTGTTTCGAAAAGTAAATATATTAATGCATAATTGTATATAGTACACAAAATAAATCTATTTACTCAGTCTTACCTATACGTAATATAAATTAATACATTTATACAGTATATATATATTTTTTAAATGACTCTACAGTGGGCTTGACCAGTAAATACAATGAATATTATATCTGATTCCTGAGAGTACATTTACTAAAGGTTCTAAAAATGAAAAGAGGTGATGTTGTTCATAGCAACCAATCAGATTCTGGGGGAAATTTACTAAGATCCCTGATTACGGACAATCCCAGGAACTAAAGTTCACGAACTACACTAGCCATGGTTGGGATAAAAATATGACCTGTGAATACAGCTAAATTATTAGGATGCTGAATTCACAGGATTAGTATTTTACGATGGTGAAATGATCGTATTTGCCTGCCAAGTTTCCACAGCAACCAAGTATGGACGAGCATGAAGCATTACACAGATCAGTCAGATCAGTCAGATCTGTACAGGCTTCTCTGTGTAAAAAAGTAGAAAAATAAATAAATAATTTACAAAAATGTCATGGCATAACCAGGCCGGGCTCTTTGAGCAGGTCCTGGTTTCCCAAATACCGAGGAAAAATCAAATGAGGTCCCCTGTATTCAAGATAGTGGCACCTGGAATGTTCCTGGTTAAAACCATATGGGGGACAAAAAAAAGGGTTGCCCCCATATTTTGATATCCAGCACCGGGCTCCAATAGACAGTGGTGTCATGCCACAGTCAGGGGAAACTTTTGATACAAGTTTCCCCAGCCAAATATTACAACTTGGCTGATCAGCCCTGGTTGGAACTCTGAGGAGTGCCCCCCCACCCAAAAAAAAACAAAAACAAAAAAAAAACGGTTCCCCTAAAAAGCACCCCCAGCCCCGGCTGTCTCCAGCATTCCTTGGAGGTGGAGGCCAGGCTAATGGCAATTAAAGTGTTAAAAACAAGTGTAAAAATAAAATATTCGGGTTTGTAGTAGAACTACAAGACCCAGTATGGGTCTGGCTCTATAACTTGCTGGTAATTGGAGAACTACAAGTTTCAGCATGCAGGACATTAATGGGCCCGCTTGGGCTTGTATTTCTACTGCAGAACCAATACCAAAAGAACTGACCCACACGCCAAATAAAGTACAACTTTATTACACACTACATACTGTACATACATACTTACCTATCTTGATCGCATAGCTTCGGTCCTCTTCTATAGTAGAAAATCCTCATCCCTACCTATGGAATTATCTACCTCTCCCTCAGGCTCTCCACCTCTTGAGAAAACTTTAAATGCGCTCTCAAAACGTACTTCTTCCCCAAACCCAACCAAATCTCACCTTAGCCCTCTGGTCCATGCTCGCTCCCTACCCATAGCTGTTTCTAGACAATTTATCTCCCAGTGTGAAGAAATAAAAATGAGCCCCCCCCCCCTTCATACATAATGTAGCAGTGAATAAATTGCACGCACCGTAGGCTCGTGCCGCAAAAAAAGGTGTGGCTTATTATAAGGGGCATGGCCTAGATATACTGGGTGTGGTCACCTCACTTTTGCAACCAGACATTGGTTACTGCAGGAATGGTCCTTGTCCTCCAATGCTAATGTCACTCCTGTCTGTCTGCACCTCCCTTTTAAAATGTAAACTCTCATGAGCAGGGCCCTCCTCCCTCATGCGCTTTTCCCTCTCTTACTTAAACCATCTTTGATGGCGCCAAATCCTAAAGGTTTTCTGCCACGCTGACTTATTCCTTTTTCTGTGTCCTCTGCTGATGCAGCTATGGTCATGTGCCCTGTACTTGTCCTCTATTGTATTCATCTGTAAGTCACTGTCTCCTGGGTTATATACTCTGTAATAGGGTGCTGCGGATCCCTTGTTCTCTGCCCCCTGATACTTATGTCCGTGTCCTCTTCTGATGCAGCTATGGTTATGTGCCCTGTACTTGTCCTCTATTGTATTCAGCTGTAAGTCACTGTCTCCTGGGTTATATACTCTGTAATAGGGTGCTGCGGATCCCTTGTTCTCTGCCCCTGATACTTATGTCAGTGTCCTCTGCTGATGCAGCTATGGTTATGTGCCCTGTACTTGTCCTCTATTGTATTCAGCTGTAAGTCACTGTCTCCTGGGTTATATACTCTGTAATAGGGTGCTGCGGATCCCTTGTTCTCTGCCCCCTGATACTTATGTCCGTGTCCTCTTCTGATGCAGCTATGGTTATGTGCCCTGTACTTGTCCTCTATTGTATTCAGCTGTAAGTCACTGTCTCCTGGGTTATATACTCTGTAATAGGGTGCTGCGGATCCCTTGTTCTCTGCCCACTGATACTTATGTCAGTGTCCTCTGCTGATGCAGCTATGGTTATGTGCCCTGTACCTGTCCTCTATTGTATTCAGCTGTAAGTCACTGTCTCCTGTGTTATATACTCTGTAATAGGGCACTGCAGATGCCTTGTTCTCTGCCCACTGATACTTATGTCAGTGTCACCTGCTGATACAGCTATGGTTATGTGCCCTGTACTTGTCCTCTATTGTATTCAGCTGTAAGTCACTGTCTCCTGGGTTATATACTCTGTAATAGGGTGCTGCAGATCCCTTGTTCTCTGCCCCCTGATACTTATGTCCGTGTCCCCTGCTGATGCAGCTATGGTTATGTGCCCTGTACCTGTCCTCTATTGTATTCAGCTGTAAGTCACTGTCTCCTGGGTTATATACTCTGTAATAGAGTGCTGCGGATCCCTTGTTCTCTGCCCCCTGATACTTATGTCAGTGTCCTCTGCTGATGCAGCTATGGTTATGTGCCCTGTACTTGTCCTCTATTGTATTCAGCTGTCAGTCACTGACTCCTGGGTTATATACTCTGTAATAGGATGCTGCGGATCCCTTGTTCTCTGCCCGCTGATACTTATGTCAGTGTCCCCTGCTGATGCAGCTATGGTTATGTGCCCTGTACTTGTCCTCTATTGTATTGAAATTAAATTCACTATTTTGTTTATTCATTTATGTACTCTGTAACTGGGCTGGGCAGATCTTTGTGACGCCATATAAATAAAGGATGATAATAATAAAAAAATGTTTCTAATTGTATCTTTGCACAAAAAAAAGTGTAATTAATTTAAGCTTACATTTTGTGACGAACTCCACATCAGCATGAAAATGAAACAGAAAAATTAGGTGTTAGGTTGACAATAGATAGTTTTAATGTACTGCAATATCAAAGTATAAATATTGAGCAAAAGCATCCAGTCACAACAAATGCCTAGGGGTGAATGCCACCTATTTTGTCAAATCTAAAAAGGATAAATGCAGCGCCTAATGTGTAAGATATATTCAAAGTATCCCAATTACACACAAAATAGGAAACATGTGTTAGTTTAGGCATAAATATTTATGAATATATTTTTAAAAGCCAATATGGAGAATGCAAGCATTGGCGAGTTCATAATAAGTGTTTGCCCCTTTAAAACATTGTGCAAATGCTGGACACTACAATACCTGGAAGTCACTGGATGTTATATTAACCCCAATACTGCATTGACATAAATCCTAAAGACATTGGAGGTAGTGACCACCGGGCTCCAGCTGTCAAATGGGCCCCAAGAAATGGAGCTGCTGAAATAGGACAGATTGTCTTCACTCGTTTTATAGATATTTGGTAAAGTCATTGTAGATGCACAAAGCCTCTTTGCAGTCCCCAAAGTGATGAAATGGAGAGTGATAAACCACCAACCATTCAGCTCTTATCGGTCATTTTTCAAACACAGCCTGTGACATGACAGTTAGGAGCTGATTGGCTGGTGGTTTATCACTTTCCATTTGATCAGTTTTCAAACTTAGTACGTCTGGCCCTTGGAGGGAGATAAAATTGTGAGAAATTATGTAATAATACATCTGCTCATAACTGTCATTTTTCATACGCAGCCTGTAACATGTAAGGCAGACAATAATTGGCTTTGTACTTTATGTCTCACAATGGGGCAGATGTATTCAGCCTAATGAATAGATCAACTGAAAATAAAGTGGAATGAGATAACGCACCAGCCAATCAGCTGTGTTTGAAATATGGCAGTTAGGCGTTGATTGGCTGATCTCCTTCCACTTCATCTCCAGTTTATCTCTTAGCCAGGCTTAATACATCTGCCCCATTTTTACCTCTGTTTGAGCTATTTAACCCCTTCCCGACATTTGACGTATATATACGTCATGGCCGAGAAGTACTTCCCGACACATGACGTATATATACGTCATGACTTTAAACTGTCACCCCGTCTCGAGACGAGGTGGCAGAGGGACAATGTCTGCTGTCCCTGACAGCAGACATCCTCCCTCATTGCCCAGGGGGGGCAGCAATGCCTCCCGTCTTGGGCGATCGCTGCTATTGGCTGTTAAAAAGTGAATAGCCAAAAGTAGCGTTGAAATGCATGTAGTGTAAAATTTAGACTCTGCTGCCCCCTAGCGTCCAAAAAAAATAAAGGCGGTTTAAATAATGATTTTAAAATAAAGAATAGATATGGTCTTTGTTAGTTATTAACTATTTTGAGTGATATGATTATTTGTCTCACAAGCAGAAAATGGAACATTTTGCAAATAGCAAAATGTTCCATTTTTTCACGACACTTTGGTATTTTTCCCCCCAAAAAAAAAACTGTATCGACCAAATTTCACCACTAATTTAAAGTACAATGTGTCACGGGAAAACAATCTCAAAATCACTGGGATAAGTAAAAGCAAAAAAAAGTTATACCCACTTAAGTGATACATGTCAGATTTGAAAAAAATGGCTCTGTCAGGAAGGCAAAAACTGGCTGCGTCAGGAAGGGGTTAAACAACAAAAACCTCACGGGTTTAAATAAGTATAATTTGCAGTCAGCACCCGAAAATAGAGATTCCTTCTCGCCACAATTAGCTGCAATAAAGGAATCTTTATTCCCCCCAGATATGCCATTGGCGAGTCATTGGGACATCAGCACAGTTGGATCCACTGGGGGGAACCACCTTCTATTTCGCCTCCGGGTGCCTGATATCAACTTGTGCCACCCCATTACCATAAACTAGCAAAAAATGTGGTGAAGTTAATGTAGAATCATAGTTTAAGCAAAAATTACTCAGATATAAACATTTAAAACCTGGACATTACAATCAAAGGAAAAATATATATTCCCGAGAATAACTCAGACATGACAATACAGACAGGAAACATTGCCGATAGATGCACTGTTATATACTGTGGTCTGATGCGGGACCACACAGTGAGGAGATTTCCGCTTTTCGCAAAATGCAATCCTTTTGCTTTGCATATTTATGCGCTGGGGAAATATAGGCGCATTTGTGCACGCAAAGGAACACAGTGGCTCCAGAGCTATATCTGCAGTCTATTGCCCTCTGTCCATGTCCTGTGCTGTCCCCATAGCCTGAGCACAATCCCTCAGCTAGCGGGTCTGGGAGCTAACTTATGTCTGAAATTGAAAGCGTATTAACTCAAGGACTTGACATATGTGTCTATTCTTAACAAAAACTGTTGAAGTGGAAAATCCACATTAAGCTACTGAAGGACAATGGGAAGGATAATTTCCTGCCTGATAAGTGATGTTATCATTGTTGGACAGTCTTAACCAAGTACTTGAGGTCTTCATTCCAGCTTCTTTGGTGGGGCGATTCCATTCGGAGATCATGGCTGAGCAGATGAACGGGGATGGACTTCCAGAAAATAAGTCTCCTAAGGGCAGCGTTTCCCTCAGAGGAACAAATAAGAATTGGTACTAGATGTACTAAAGATTCAATTTTTGTGGAGGCGTTGGAACTGCTACACTTCAATGAGCGCCATTGCCCTCCAAGTCTTCAGATTTGGTATCTGTGATAAATGAGATACAGTAATGGCCTTGATTGGCTTGGCTGGCGGACCAGCTAGTGGTTGTCGTGCACATTGGGAGCTCTTCTAACTTTCAAGGTGATTCAGACCTGCTCATTGTGGGTCAAAATTGGTCCCCCCGGCCAATGGTGGGGGCATGTGCAAGTGCAAACTCCCTGAGTGAATGCCTTCGGTGAGTTTCCCACTCGCTGGGGTGAACGGGATGGTCACTCGTGCAGATGCATGGAAGGGGATGTACTGTAAGTGTACCCATCCCCTTGCCTTCAAATGCGGGGATTTGCTTTGCGGGAGGGTGGGCTTTCAGCCAGGCAGTGGGTAACGGGTGGCATTTACCTTTTCGCTGGTCTGAATCCGGCATTTGTACAGTTTTCCTTTCCCAATTATTCCTTAGTACTTCAGTCCATCCCTCCATTTGTTAAGTTTCCCAATTGATTTAAGACTAGGAGGTACATTTACTAAATATCAATCATCATCAATGTCATTTAATTAAAACACACATTTACTAAGATTTACCAATTTACTGTAATCTAAAAAAATTGTCTTTTACTAAATGAGTGTTTGAGCCCCAGAAACACAATATCGATGAAGGTAATTTTCCATCAATTTAGAATTGATAAAAAAAGTGACCTTTAATGAATAGACAATTTGAGATGATCAACATTAACTCTTTGAGTGCCAACATCTCTGTGAGGGTTGTGCAAAATGTCTGCTATAAATGCCAGCGTCGCTCACATTTGTTATATAAATTCAAATAAAAAATGTTGTGTAAAAAAAAAAAGATTATATTTCCTATATACAGTAAGGTAAACACTACAGGTCACTAGAATGAATGACAATGGTTGCTTAGCAATTTTCACACCTATTTTGATAAAATTCACTTGGCGCTCAAAGGGTTAATCAGCACCAATCGGAACTCACTGGCAGTTGGTGCCGCAACTGTTTTGGCGGTGACACTTGGAGGCCTGTGTTAATGCTTTCATTCAGAAATGTACCGAAATTGGAAAATATTTCAACCGTATCGTACAATGCACCATCTTGAATGGAGTGTAAATAGGCAGGATATGCACCTACTGCCCCTTTATTCCGTTCTACTTACTAAATATGTATACATAATTAAAGTACATTTTCATATTAAGTGGCTTTTTTTAAGTATTATTCTATTAAGTTGGCTAACATCAAATGAGGGCTTATAATCAATCAATGAAAGTAATTAAATAAGGCAAGTGCCTATGGGAGCGCACCGCTCACCCCTACATTCCCACCTGAGTATGTAAGAATCTCGAAATGTAACAAAAGACAGTTTGACTGAATATCAAAGAGCTCTCAAGTTCATAAATATTGTACAGCAAGGGAAGGTCTAGAGCAATGGCGTAGCTAGAAATTTTTCTCCCCCCTGCCAAAAAAAATTCAGGCGCTCCTACCACCTCGAAGGGGCAAGGCAATGGACTAAGAGCGCAGCTGGCTGAGCTGTCAGGCGACCCAGGCAGCAGTGAGCGATGAGCTGGTTCCGCTTCGTGCATACCTAATGAGCAGGGACCCAGCACAGTGCATATTTATTGAGCAGGACCCCGCCTTGTGCATATGTAATGAGTGGGACCCGCTCATTACATATGCACGGGGCTGGGACCCACTCACTTCTGCCTGGGTCACCTTTCAGTTCAGCCAGCGGCACCCACCACAGACCCCGCTGGCGCCGCTCCCCCAAGCCACCACAGGGTCTAGAGCAGTGGTTCCCAAACCTGGTCCTCAAGTACCCCCAACAGTGCACGTTCCAGGTCTCCAAACAGAATCACAAGTGAAATCATTGGCTCCACCTATGGATCTTTTAAATTGTGTTTGAATAATGAGTGCACCTGTGCAGCTGCCGGGTGACCTAGAAAACATGCACTGTTAGGGTACTTGAGGACCAGTGTTGTGGACCACTGATGTAGGGGAAGGACACAAGGGTGGTCAGGAGATGCTAAGCCTCAAAGAAGAGAACAGTAAAGCCCCATACAAACAGTGTGATTATAGCCATTAACGCGGGGGATATGGTCGCTGAGCAACTGTCGCTGGGAGCATGCTCCTGTGACCAGCGGCTTCCCCTGGCAACCAGCTGTTTTCCCTGGCAGTGTCTGCTTTTCATCAGGGATAATCTCTGGTCACTGATGAAAAACACTGAGCAATATATTTCTCAGCCATATATTGCTCTGTGTGTACGGAGCTTTACAAATGAAAGTAATTCAAATAGATTGTTGACAATTGCTACCAACAGCAGCCATTGTCCTACAGTGCTGTGTGCCGTGGCACCTTCCGCACCACCCTGGTGAAGGCCTGGTTTTATCTCTGTCCACTTTATCTTTTTCCAAGTTTTAACAATTCTCCCCCTGGGTTCATTATATTTTCCCTTTATTCCCATTTATCTACTTCGGCATTCAAAAGGTCAACAACTATTGGTCAACAGTCAAAATGTTGCAGCATCAAAAATGTCAACACGCATTAGGTCGATGTGGTCAAAGATCGACACAAGCAAAATGTCGTCATGAAAAGGCCAACGTATGAAAAGGTCTACATGAGGTTTTCGCTTTTTGGTGTCTATGTCGACATAGGTTTACATGAGCACCGGATAAGTGTACTATGTCCTCTTGTATGGTTTGTTGCGCTCGCCATGCGTCAGGCACGGCGTCTCGCTGCACTCAACTGACAACTTTATTCTCCCTCTATGCCCACTGGGATAGTAAATTATGAACAAGTCGGTTTTAAAAAAAAAATCATGAAAAACGCACGTCAACCCTTTTTCACCTCGACCTTTTGACTGTATCAACGGCGGCGGTGACAGGGGGTGCCTGCGGCCAGAGGCAGCCCCCCTCCCCGAAAGAGGTAGGAGCTGCCACTGCCCATACACGTTACAATTATTGGATACAATATTGTATACAATATCGCATCTCATCCGATCTCGGTTTTGCGATGATATCAGATGAGATGAGATCTAGTACAAAAAGTATGTGCAGCACATACTTTTTGTACTAGATCTCATCTCAACTGATCTCATCGCAAAACCGAGATGCGATGAGATGCGATATTGTATACAATATTGTATACAATAATTGTAACGTGTATGGGCACCTTTAGCCTTCTGCTTGTACCACATTTTGGCTGAGTCCTTCCTAAAAGTTGGCTAGGATCTGAACGTGCCTCTGCTTCGTTTTACCTACTTTGGTAATGTCATGGACCACAGTGTAAAGTCCTCAGTCCCCGAAGCAGACCATAGAAGCTGGGGGCATTCACAAGAGCAGTACCAATGTTGGTTCCACGACCGTGGCAGGGACCAGCAGCGGCAGTGGGGACCAGCAGTGGCAGTGTGTGTGTGTGTGTGTGGGGGGGCAACATGGCAGCCATCAGCAGCTCCCCTCCTACGCTGAGGTAGGAGCCGCCGCTGCTCTCATAAGTGCGGTAATTCCTGAAAACATTATTTTCACTCTGCATTTCCGAGAAGAGATGATTCACAATTAACAGTGTTCTAGAATCCTCTCGTCGGCTGTAACTGTACGACCCGGCACAACTTTGCAATTTGTAAAACTTGACCTGTTTTCGGAGTGGTACATGGCAATCGAAATGTCACGGGTCAGCTCGTAAAAAAACAATAACTGGGCCACTTAAACCTCTCACCTCTCCGAGATTAAAAATGAGATGATCTCATATGTCTCTCCTGATCTTTCGATCAAACATGTGAGCTATTTATGTAACAGCAATATATAATATTAGCTACAGGGTAACACAGACAACAGAAATAGATACACCCCCCTCTCCAGGTCCTTCTAGGCTTCTAATGAGAATAAATGGACGTGCCCTTCCATCGCAGGACTTTAAGCTGGTGCTTTAATACAAATTCCATTACACGGAAAGTCTATTGGGGTATTCATTAAAAGATCTATAAAATCTTTGTGAAGTCATATTAGGTAAAAGAAGTTACTGAAATTAGCCGATCACGCTGTAATTGAACTCCCTACGGATCTGTTATCGCAAGAAGGTAAATGCAATGACTGAGATTTGTTATTCTCCCACCATTAATTCCGTTTGCACTCACAATAGTAACAAAGTTGCTAAGATAATAAAACGTAACATCGCCACTGTATGTTTTTAAATAGGACCATTCACTAATAAGCCAGAAGCCCGACTTTAAAGATTGATATTGCAAATGCAAATGGGAAAACTTTTAAAAATGCACAACCAAAGCAAAGTGTAATTCTGTGGTACCATGGGCCTAATTCACACCTGAACAAAGCTCAAGTGTGTTAACCGAAAATGGGCAAAACCATGCTGCACTGCAGGTGGGGTAGATGTAACATGTGCAAAGAGAGTTCGATTTGGCTGGGGTTATGGATCACAGGATAGACAATAGAAAGGGCGACAGTCATTACTGAAGGTCAACATGCATGGATGTGGACATGACTGAATGTCAACATGGGGTGAGGTCAACATGGTCATTAAGTCGATACAGGCATTGGGTTGACATGGAGAAGGTTGACAGTAAAAGGTCGACCTAATGACCCCTTCAACATAACCCCACCATGTCGACCTTCAGTCATGTCCTCCTTTAGTGGTCGACCTAGTGACCGTATACCTTGGGTGGGGTGTGTTCAAACTGAAATCTAAATTGCAGTGTAAAAATGAAGGAGCCAGTATTTACCCTGCACAGAAACAAAATAACTTCCCCAAATCTATTCAGTGTGGGGTATCCAGGGGCGTAGGGAGGGTGGTTCCAGTGAAGCATGTGCTCCAGGCGCCGGAAACTCCAGAGGGTGCCTTCCCTCCCCTCCCTGTAACAGCTCAGCAGCAGTGGCTGGCTTTTTACTATCTCTGCTCCCAGTGATTGATTCTAGTACTGTACGTAGCTGCAGCAGCAACAGCAGCAGCATGCCTGGAGGCTGTGCTGTCTCTGCATATACCTGACACCCAGCTGTTGGGGTCAGGCTGTATGCTGCATGGGGCTGATGGTGCCCAGCAGCTCTGTGAGGGGGCGGGGCTTAGCGGGTCATGAGGGGCAGGGCTTAGTGGGTCGCGAGGTGCGGGGCTTAGCAGAACCTGTGGCAGTATGGGGGGGTTAGGGTCGTCTGCTACCCACAATGTATTGAGTACTGCTTGGCTGTCTGCTGGGTGCATCATCCCCACAGTTCCTTCCCACTCCTCCCCTTCCTTTCCACTGCCCACTATAATCAGCCAGCCTGCAGAAATCATCCCCGACCCCAAACACACTGATGGTCTGATGCAGCTTAGCAATGCTGCTGCCTTGGGAAGAGGAGGGCTGCCAGTGATAAGGAGCATGCAGCTGTACAGCTGTAACCTGCTGCTGCTGCTACTCACAGTAAGAGATTCTTTTTTTTCCATTTAAAATCATTCTACCACCCAGGGCTGTGACCTACCCCCTGTGTCTCAACACTCCTCCCCACTGTACCACCCAGCGGCTTTGGCCTACCCCCTCTGTCTCCACACTCCCCCCCACTCTTCCACCCAATGGCTGTTACGTCAGTCTGTGTGTTGGTTTCTATAGTGTGCCATACACTTGTACGATTTGACCTTTCTTCACCCGATTCCTATGGGTCGGGCTGAGAAATTGGTGAAAAGTGGCCAAATCGCATGTGTTCGACATTTGATCGATACCCGGTCCCCCCGTGAGCAATCGGATAGGAGTCGGAGTTACTTGCAGTTCCGACCTCCGTAAGCCTCCCGGCTGCGTGGAATGTGATTGCAAGTGATATATTGCATGTAAAAGGACCACATGCGATATATCTCTGCTGAGTATATATATATATATATATATATATATATATATATATATAAATATGGGGCGCCGTGGCATGAGCTTGCTCCGGGTGCCAAGACTCCACGCTACACCTCTGGGGGTATCTGGTCGTGTTAGCAGTTCAGGTGTGCAAGACAAATTTCCTGTGCGGAGTTGCAGTGGTGTCGACAGTGCCTGTGGTACTCAGTGCAAGGATTTCGGCAGCTCAGGGGTTTGAGTGGTAACAAAACAGCGAGGGTTCAGGTGGTGTCCTTAGCATGGAGGTGCTGGTGTTGTCCTTAGAGCAACGGGCTGGCTGGCTACTGGGCAACATTGTCCTCAGGGTGAGGGTGGTGCCATCTTCTGGGTGCTGTCCCATTAAAGTCAATCCTTAGCCGCTGATTGGCTGAGTGCCGTGCCAGGCAACAGTCACTCATTGAATTCAATGGGTCTTTTGAAAGTGGCTCTACTCACTTAAACTCCAGGTGGCCTCCACCACTGCCATTTGCCTGTTCCTCCCCCTGCATTGGTGCCGGCGCTCCTCTGCTTCAGTATACCGGTTCCTCTCTCAAATTTTGGTTGCTTAGCGCCCCCCCTCCCCCCCCCATTCCGACGCAAGTGGACTATAAAACATAAAGGGGAACATACATTATAAAGCAGTGGCATCAACGGGGATCGGATAATGTGTTTGGGCCTTTAAAGAGTCATTAAGTAAATTCATAGTTTCGTTGTGTTAATAGGAAAGGGTCATTGCACTACCAAGGCACCTATAGGGGCAGCGTGAATAATAACAATGATGCTATTTATCAGGTATTACCAGGCAGATCTGTTGGCGCCAAGAAAATTAACAGAGAACAGTTGTCAAGTAAAAAAACATTATTGTTTACCGAGCGATCAATCACATGGTGACGACTGTGAATTGTGCTTCTCTTCCTGCCGCATTTATCTACAGTGAGAGATGCTTTCTGTACCAGCCATGTTTTATTACAGCCGAGTGCCGGGCCAGTCACAAGATGAGTCAAATAATACTAAATCATTATTTCTGCTTTCAGAACCTGTTTTCAAGCATGAAATCCTCCATTCTGTCTCTTTTGGATATTTCAGTTTGCTGATCTCTGGTTACTAATGGTGATTCTTTGGGTGTGCTGAGCGGGTTATGAAGATCGGGAGGCAACATATTTAGCAGATATTTTTTTTTTCCTTTTGGCATTATCAGGTTGGTTGTGTTTGTTGTGTTGTGTTTATATGCTTATGGTCTTTTAGATCTACAGTGTCTAGGTCTACAATTAAAAGGTGGACAACTTATAGTCGTCAGGGTGAAAAGGTCAACAGTCAAAAGGGTGACATGGTCTAAAGATCAATAGTAAAAAAGACCACATGATCAAAAGGTCGACAGAGAAAAGATCAACAAAAGTCGACATGAGGTTTTTATGTGTCTATGTCCACATAAGTCGGCATGGACACCGTATGGTTTGCTGCAATTGGAAAAGTATAATCTAACTATGCCCACGTGGATGGTAAAGTACAAAAAAAGTCTTTAAAAAAAAAAAAAAACAACATAAAATACTCAATTCAACCTTTGTCGACCTTTTGACTGTTGACCTTTTGATTGTCAACCAATAGTTGTCGGCCTTTTGATTGTCTACCTAGACCAGGCATGTCCAACGTTGGCCCTCCAGATGTTGTGAAACTAAACATCCCAGCATGCTTTGCCACATTGTTGCTATTAGAGAATGCTAAAACTATTGCAAAGCATGCTGGGATGTGTAGTTTCAAAACAGCTGGAGGGCCAATATTGGACATGCCTGGCCTAGACACTGTAGTAGATCTACAGTAGATGACGAATATGGTTTTATACGCTATGGTTACAGTAGCGCACGCAGGGGGGGTTTCTGAGTACCAAGAACCCCCCCCCCAGGAATCTAAGGGCCCTAGTCTGAAAGCTGAGGGTCCCCTCTTTCCATGGGTACAAGAATTAAAAAAATCGGCCCTGGGGAACCGGAGATATCTGACTTCAAAGGAGTGGTCCCCATCCAAGCCTGTTAATTGCTCTTCCCAGTCAGATATTTCAGGTTCTGTCTGAGGGTATATTCCAAAAGCTGAGACTCTCCCCCTTTGATGGACACTAGTAGCTTGTCTCTACTGTTCCCAGAACCAGAGATATCAGCCGTCCAGCACCTGGTTACTGCTCCAGCTCCACACACCTGGTTTGTAGTATTATATTCTCGTTGGCAGATTGCTCTACCTCCTGAACTCTGATCCCCTAGTCCCCAGTACCATTTGGTAGGTGGGATTCTCTAGTTTTTAATTCCATTAAAATCTAAGAAATCTATTTCCGGAAACTGGAGATCTCTGCAGTCAAGCAAGCTGTCCTCCCACCAGAAAATTATGAATAATAAGCCCACTCCACTATACACCCCTCCTCTGCATATTAAACATCCTATACCACCCTGGAAGTTATGTATCAGGACCCCATTATTCAGCCCAATGCCCCCTTCTCCCACCCATCTTCCACCATCTGTGCAGTAAAGGGGTAATTAGTGGAAATTACTGATCCAGGCCCTACATGCTGAGCGGTTGATATAATTCCCCCTACCACCCGCTGGACATCAAAGCTTCCGCTGGAGGATAGGTAGGGGCCCCAATACATTGCGATGCCCAGGGGTCTACACTGCTGTTAAATATATATATATATAGTTGTAGAAAGCGTTCGGCACTCCTCGTCAATCGATGCAACTTGTGCGGTGCCTTTTGCTCCCAAACAGGGAAATATGGAATATATTGTAGGTCCAGGCACTCGCATCAGACAATCAATTTCAGCAGAAAAAAACAGAATACAACAGGTATACGGTGGTCTAATCTTTGACCACCGTATACCTGTTATATTCTGTTTTTTTCTGCTGAAATTGATTGTCTGATGCGAGTGCCTGGACCTACAATATATTCTATATATATATATATATATATATATATATATATATCTTATATATTTGGCTACATCTGTCACTCAAAGTATGTCTGGAGCTATAACGCTGGGTGGAGCCTCTGACTCACATGACTGACTCACATGACAGAGAACCAGACCAGTGAGCCCACAGACAGTGCCAGACACCCTCTGCCTCTCCATGTTACACAGCAAAGACACAGCTACTCACCAGACACACCAGGTGAGTGCCCCACACCGCCATACCTCCCAACATGACCCACCTCCAGGAGGGACAGAATGCTCTGTTTCTGGACTTCCATCTTAATTTATGATTGTCATCACCTGTCATTTTAAACAGGGTAATTGATAAGAAAGGTGTTTAAGCACAGGTGATGGTAATCCATAAATTAAGAAGAAAGATTTATTTTTCACTTTTTCAATGTTTTCATATTCATTCTCATGTGTCGACATGGACACCAATGAAGTGCCACACTTATGTCAACATTTACATGTGTTGACCTTTCTGTGTTGATTTTTTCTTGTGGCGATTCGCGGCACCCCCCGCGACCCCCCCTCCTGCGATTTGCAGCACACCCCCCGCAATTCGCAGCACCCCCGGTGACTCCCGCGATTCGCGGCCCCACCCCGTGGCACCCCCCCCTCCTGCAATTCGCGGCACCCCGCGACCCCCTCTCCCACGATTCGCGCCAACCCCCCGGGCCCCCCCTCCCGCGGTTCACGGTGCCCCCCCACGACCCCCCCTACCGCGATTCCCCACCCCTGACCCCCCCTCCTGTCATTGCGGCAACCCCCCGCCCCCGCGACCCACCCTCCCGCGATTCACTGCAACCCCCCGCGCCCCCCCCCCCATCCCACGATTCGCGGCACCCACACCCCCCCCCCCCGCGACCCCCCCTCCCGCAATTCACGGCATCCACCTACGACCCCTCCTCCCGTGATTCGCGGACACCCCTCACGTCCTCCCCCCCACCCCCGCGCGTGATTCACGGCAACCCCAGGATTAAATGGCACATGCAAAACACTTGCACGGCTATGGTCGACAATGAAAAAGGTTGACATGAGTTTTTGAAGATTTATTTTTCTTTTTTTGAATGTTTTCATATTCATTCTCATGTGTCGACATGGACACCAATGAAGTGCCACACTTATGTCAACATTTACATGTGTTGAACTTTCTGTGTTGATTTTTTCTTGTAGCAATTTTTTTACAGTGACAACTATGAACTATGTGCACGTCAACCTACACATCATCAACCAATTCTCAGACCTTTTACTGCTACTATTACTGTTTATGTAAATGCATTCTGAATGACAGCAACATCCTACCATCCTTCTACAAGAATATATAACCAACTAGGTGATTCATCGCGCCCCGTGCCCCCCCCCCTCCCGCAATTCACGGACCCCCCCGCGCACCCCCCGCGCGATTTGCAACCCCCCCTCGCGCAATTCACGCCCCCCTCCCACGCTTTGCGGACCCCCGCCCTCCCCCGCGATTCGCCGACACCTGCGCCCCCTCCCTCCCTTGATTTACGGCACCCCCGCGCCCCTCCCGCAATTCACGGCACCGCTAAGCCCCTCTTTAGTCCCCCGTATACTCACACACCCCTATCACTACCCAGCTTCCTGCTCTCCTGAACCGTAACTTCCACCACTGGGGAGTCGCTGACGCTGTTTTGCCCACATGCCCCTATCATGCCTCATAGCCCAGCCTCCTGCTCTCATGCACCCGAACTCCCACCCAGTAGGAGGAGACACTGACTGAGGGCCACCATCCTGTACTCCTGTACTGCCACGCTGGACCCTCACCCACTGGCAGAAGCTGCACAGTATCTCCCACCCTCCTCTTTAGTCCCCCTTATGCCCACACACCCCTATCACTACCCAGCCTCCTGTTTTCCTGTGTCGTGACATCCGCCAGTAGGAAGCCGCTGACTCAGAAACACCCTACTATACTATTGCACACACACACACATAAACAACATGCACACACAGCCCCCCCCCCACACCCACAAATGTCACTGTACCATCCACACTATCAATGTACATCTTACTCTGTAACCGCTTTTTAATTAAACAAAACAATACACCCCCCCTTCCACATCATATGCTCTCTATTTAACACATTTCACCTATAACTCAAGTTGCAATACAGGGCATCTTTCATACAATTCTAACCATCTTTCTCATATACAAATGTTCACAAATTAAGGTGGCGCAGCCCCTTACTACAGTGTAAAGAGCGCCCGTAGGGCACGATGAATCACCTAGTATATATATATATATATATAAATATATATATATATATATATATATATATGTATATTATTATTATTATTATTAATTTTTATATACATTTGGTCTATCTATAATACTTTAACTGACTCGGCATATAAGTGTCCATCTCCTGCTTTGCTCCGCCCCTCTCTGGAAACCCCCTTCTGAAAATCCTGCGTTTGCCCCTGGGTTAGGTGTGGTGTATTTCTTAAAAAAAACTGAAAAACTTATAACTTGCTACTACAACATGTAATTTTGCACTATGAATGGGATTCAGGCTGGATTAGGTGGTATTTTAACCCTTTCAGTGCCAAGTGAATTTGTCAAAATGGGTGTGAAAGTTGCCAAGCAAACATTTTTATTCATCATAATGACCGGTAATGATTACCTTATATAGAAATATAATCTATTTTTTTACAGAACATTTGAGAGCGACGCTGGGATTTTTAGCAGATAATTTGCCCATCTCTCACAGAGTTGATGGCACTCAAAGAGTTAATCTATATTTTCCATATGTTATGTCTTTTGTCATTCCTGTACTGTTTTCATCTTTTAACTGTGATCTGATCTATCTCAGTTGTAAAAAGTCTTTATAATACTTGATTGGCTTATTTCATATTTATATTATTTACATTTATTACAGTTTTTATTTCCCAATATCCTCCTACTAGTGTCACGGTGTTAGAAGCTTTTCCCGAGCTTTACTAGCCAAACATAAGTCAACCCTTTGCGTGCCAAATGAATTTGTCAAAATAGGTGTGAAAATTGCCAAGCAACATTTTAATTCATCATAATAACCGGTAATGTTACCTTATACAGGACATTTTTTTTTTACACAACATTTTTTATTTTCATTTATACCACAAATGTGAGCAAAGACATAAATTTTAGAGGATATTTTGAGCATATCTCATAGAGGTGTTCGCACTCGAAGTGTTAAATTACTCTATGAGCTGTGTGTTTTGTCACGAAATGGGTGTGTGGAATCAGTCGTGACTGGAGTGGTCAGATGGTGGATTGATGGAGTGGTGCGGATCTCAGGAAGAGAGGCGTGACCAGCCGGAGATGGGTTAACACAAACAGGTTTATTGAAGGAACTCATATAACAGATAATGTAACCAGGATCAATACTTCTTGATTGGACAAATAATAACTAGATGCAAGTCTCTGATAAATAACAAGTAACAAAAGATAGCAGTCCTTTGCAAAAATAAACAAGATGGCAGTCCGTTCAAAATAAACAAGATATGTGCCGGTAGTTCTGGGAGGATAAGGCAATGTTCAGGATTTGAGTTTAGAGAAAAGGATACCTGAAAATTGGACAATTGGCTGACTGAAGATTGGACGATTGGATGACTGAAGATTGGACAATTGGATGACTGAAGATTGGACAATTGGATGACTGAAGATTGGACAATTGGATGACTGAAGATTGGGCGGCTGAATGATTGAAGATTGGATGGCTGGATGACTGAAGATTGGACGGCTGGATGACTGAAGATTGGATGGTTGAATGATTGAAGATTGGATGGCTGGGATCAGGATACAGCTGGATGACTGGATTACTGGAAGCTTACAGCAGAGATGTAGCACACAATAGCTGGATGCAGCTTGTAGCAGGCAGGTCAGGAAACTGGTATCAGGACAGGGTAGCGACTTGGCGTTGACACAGGAACAGGTGACGGAGATAACAGAACTGAAATGGCTGACTTGGCATATAACAAATAACTGAAGAAAACCGAGTATAAACACAGGTACTAGATGAGCAGGAACTGGAGCAGGAATTGGACCATTTGTGGACCAGACCGTGAGCGCTGGACCAGCCGGACAAGCAGAGCCTCTGGGAGCTGAACACTGAAGACTCACGCAGGGATTCCAGGAAGCAGGTTTGAACTGCACAGAACATCCAGCACATGCAGCAGGAAGACAAGTTGCTGAAGTCAGTTCTGCCTCTGTGAGTAAGATATTTATCCCCCCTGCCTTGTATTGATTGGAGGAAATGACAGAGGGCAATCTGCAATCTGAGGCAGGAATCCAGAATACTTCAGTCTGAACTAAACAGGTGAGCCACATGGAACAGGAGAGCAAAGGGTTACAGGTGATTCCAGCTTCTGCCTGGATTTCAATCAGGTGCAATCAATCAATGAACCAGCAATGCACAGACTGTCTGGCAGCATGAATGGAGACAGGACTGAGTCAGACTGAGACACAGAGCAGAATCACCAAACAGGTAAGCTTGACTAAGCAGATCTGTGACATGTTTAACATGGTGTTCATACGTTTCATGCTATTTGGGGCAAGGCCACCATCAAGGGCTTAGATCAAGAGGATGCTCAGGTGACAGCAGTCTAGATCAGGGCTCCTGATTGACTGCCCATCTGCAAGCTCCAATGGCTCATGGTCGGCAAAACATTTCTATTAATGCAGCAGGCTCTAAACACCATCTACAGTGCTGTCAACCAGTCCCAACTATGTATCCTGAGGAAGAGGGACAACTGTGACAAAGCCAAACACCCAAATGAAGGGGCATGGCCTTGTGGTCAGGAGGTGTGGCCTATGACAGCAGCAATTTTAATAAGTCCATACTCCGTCTTCACCACTGTGGGAGCAAAAAAATTATCATACGATGAAAATTAGAACAGTTGTGAGGTACTGTATGGAAGCACAGGGGCAACCCAGTACTAGTGTGGTGGCTGCTGCCAATCATTGTACTTCTTCAGCATCTTCTAAAGGTGGTCACTTTAAAAGAAAAAACACCTCAGATCTAAACAGCATTTTACAAAGAAAAAAAAAAAAAACATTACCTCTAAATGATCTCACAAAAAAATATATTTTTTTTTTTCCATTTTTTTTCCATTTGAATTTGTTGGGGGAAAAAAATGATCAAATTCAGTTATAAGGATTTTGTTTGTGTCAAAGTAATTCAATGACGTGGCGGCCGTTCTTGCCAGTGATGATAAGAACATAAAGAAGGTTATTGTCATTCCTGGGCATAAGACCAAAAATTCAACATCTTTCATGTTGAATCATGTTTTACCCAAATCCTGACATTTGTCAAGGCATGGAACCATTTGTGAGGGCAACATTAGTAGAGGTAGAGTCGCCATCGAGGCTCCTCCTCCTTGTTATGTTATGTGCACTAAGTTCATGCAAGTTATATATAAAAATCTGAAAAATTATAACAAGCAGCCCAGTATCAACTACCAGCAGTTTGGAACAGCACATGCACTTTGCACTGCCAATCCCCTCATTGACCTCATCATTGACATCATTATTTAATGATCAGAGGTAGTCCTTCTGTCTCCTATTTACAAAGGCTAACCGGTTCCTAACCTGCAGTATCCAGAATTATCTAGAAGAATTCTTGAATGCTAAAGTTGCTGCAGTTGCTGGGGATGACTCTTCATCCCAGAAAGAGTTAAACAACAATTGACTGAGAATATTTACAAGCAGAACCAAGTATCATAGCGGCCCTCCGGTTCCATGGCGGATAACTGAACCCATGGTGACTATGATAGTATTAGATCTATCTCCAATATCTTCCATCAATGCATTATTTTAGTTGTATACATTAATTGAGGCCGTGTGTCCCCACTACCAAATTCAATTTTAACCAAACCAGAAATTTCTAATCTTTACGTGAAGATTAAAAAACCTTATTTTGGCCTCAAACATGCCATTTTACCCACAGTCCACTTAACCACAGCTATGTGGACAAGTGGTATTGGTCAAAAGATTACATGACTGACTGCACACTGAGTATCACCTTCATAAGATGCAGCAGAATTTAACATGCAATTTCAGGAAGTCTAGTCTTTGTATCACTGGCTTCACTTAGAGGCATTTTCAATTACACCCATTAATGCTTGTATGATGTTACTTGCTTTTTCAGAAATGTCAATTCCTGAGGATAGTCATAGTGGGTTGATCTATTGGGTGTGGTATGTGACTCCAAAGTCAGGATCCCGACAGTCATTATCCCGTTGTCGGGATCCCGACTGTCCGGAGTCAGACAGCATGGCGAGCGCAAAAAAGCCCCTTGCGGGCTCGCTGCGCTCGCCACACTGCTCACCCCCACGAGGGAAAATAGCGGGTGGCCGTCGGGCACCCGGCTGTCGGCGATTTGACAGCCGGGATCCCGACGTCGGGTAAATGACTGTCGGGATCCCGACTGTCGGGAACCCGTCCGGCACCCGATCTATTTTATTATCACATCCCTGAGTTTTTTTCAACAGACTGGTACCAGTACAGTATTATACCATGTTTTGTGCAATCAATAAACTTGGTGGTTCAGAGTTCCAAAAAAAAAAAAAGAAGAGAGGTACATGCATAAGAATACAACCGTGGCTTGAAACACGTCTGTACATTTTCTGCATTCAGCGCTTGCATGTATAAAATGACAGCAGCTACAATTTAAGTTCCATTTGCTATGACACCAACTGAAGCAAGAGATAGTAACCAGGTGGAATTCCGCCCATGCCTTATTCTGCTATTGAAACCATTTGACCAATGAAGTGAGATCAGATGCTAACACTTATTCAGGTGATGCCTATAATTACACTACTGAAAAAGCAGCTGGAGAAGCTGAATGAAGAGATGAAACAAGTGGAAAGTATGCTGTACTTGTTGATCAAGGTTTTATTTCTCTTCAGTATAAAAAGAACATCTTGATATCTCTACATTGGATAATTACATTTTGGCAACCTTGCTAGATCCTAGGTGTAAGTCATATGCAATAACTTTTGTTCCAAATGACCCAGATCTTCAGAGATGCAAAGAGCTTCTTATAAGAAAGTTGTCAGCTCCAGTGGCACATGACACAATGACCTCTTATGCATCAGCTTCTCCTGATCCAACTGATGCTGCTCCCAAAAAACTTTTCCAAGGGACCCAAGGGTGGTGGTAATTATGATGAGTCAACTCCAACTTGAGCACACCAGAGTTAGACAAGATTATGACACCGGGTCAGGCTTAAAAGAATTGCCCACATGAGAAATATATGTGCAGCTAATTACAACAAACAGGAACGTCCATAACGTGTACTCTAAAAGGAATGGGCTAAAAATGTGAGGTGATGATGATGGCCACAATGATATTAACAACAGTTAGGAGGGTAATGATGAGGAGTCCGACATGTTCCAGATTAAATGATGACTAAAAACACTGTAAGCCATCTTAAGGCCGATGATACAGTATCTTGGTTTATGGGGGCCCAAACAAACCAAGTACTTCAGCCACCAAGGTGACAGTTCCTGTGCAGAAGTGCTTGGTTTGTTAAACAGTGCATATCATTTTTAATAAACAATATAAGGATGGTTGCATCACTTTTCCGGGGATGTACTAGGCCCTGGATGAATTATGCCTTGAGCAGTGCTAAAATTGAGAGAGATAAACTACCAACCAATCAGCTATCAATTGTCATTTACAAACACAGTCGTAACATTGCAGTTCATAGATGGCTGGCTGGTATTTTATCTCCTTCCAATTTTCTCTCTGCATTACTTATTACATCTCCACCTATGTACGACCTCCAAGTACTTGAGTCTCTCTAGGTACTGGTTTTAATAAACAATCCAAAAATATACTGTTAGGTTACTTTAATTCCGATTAATAAAAATATTGATACTGTCTATGTGGTAGGGAATATAGATGGTATACTTTATTGGTACATATGTGAGTGAGTGATACATTCTTTAAAGCATTGGGAAAGATATACTAAGAGTATAGAGATAAGAGTGATAGAGATAAACTACCAACCGATCAGCCCCTAACTGTTATTTTCAAACATAGCCAGTAACATGGCAATTAGGAGCTGATCAGCTGGGACTTACCGGTAACCTCTCTCCACTTTACCACTCTCCATGTGTTAGTACATCTCTGCCATAGTAATTTACAGTAAAAATAACAGATACTATATAAACATTCCAGCTATTTTCATAAATTATATATTATTCACAATTTCAAGCAGAGTGCGCAATGGCATTTCATGGAGAATGGAGCTGTGGGATTGTATCACAAGAACGTGCCACCTCTGCCACAAAGCTCCACATGGCGAGAGATTGCACTGTAGCTCCTGCATGTCACTGTCAGTCACCCCAGATCTTCACTGTACAAGGTGGTGAAATAAGTTGTGACTTTATGGAACTCTACCAATAAACTTTAGTAATAAGAAGCGAGGAAGGAAAGTCCTGGCTGACAAGTTCTCTGAGCAGTCTCTGCTAGTTGTGTTCCCCAGAGGAGGTCAGAGTTGTTCTGTAAATCAGGAGTAAAACTTTGCAAACATTATTTTTGAGCTGGGAAAGTTAGAGCATTGGGAACAACTAAATATACTTTTAGATTAGTCTTATTTCCCCTTTTAAAAAACCATTTAAGGTAAGGGTGTCAACAGGTCAGCTGGGCCCCGGTAAAATGAGGGGCGTGGCCTCAGGGCAGGGACAAGGCTTCCAGACAGGGCTTGGCTATGTCCCGTGAAAAAAAACAAAAATACTTAATTTGTGCATCATTATCACACGCAGAGGGTCTGAGAGAGAGAGGACAGGCTACAGCTGTCTCTCTCTCCCCGGCTCAGCACATGACACTGAGCAGTATGTGCTGAGGTGGGGAGAGAGGCTGTGCTGCCTGTTAGAGCCTGTCTTCTCTCTCGATTGCCCGGCTCCCTGGAGTGGGGGAGTGGGACGGGGGCCACTCCAGCAGACCCTGGCCCAGGTAAAAATTGCCCACTCCCACCACTCTTGACGCCACTGGGTATACCCTGAACAGGAATAAGGCCTGGTGGGATCTGGGTCATTTAAGACAGGGGGACCTGGGTAAAGGGTTAGGGGTACACTAGACTGCATCCTCCCAACATGTCCCATTCCAGGAGGGACAAAATGTGCTCTACCTGGACTTCACTCTTAATATATGATTGGGGTCCCTGTGTTTAACTATTATTTAAGCAATTTCAACACAGGTGATTCCAATCATTCATAAAGAAAGGAAGAGAGGATTGTGTCCCTTATTTAGGTCCATATGCTCGCTTGCGAATTCGCATGCAAGCGCAATATTTTTTAAATGCACCTGCGCATGTGCATGCACCAGATGCGTGAGTCTACAGCAAACAGATTGTTCGACACAGGCAACGCTGTGTGCCGAGGGACTTGCCCATGGGAACACTCAGCGTTTCATGGGCGTTCCCACGAAAATGCTGGGAGTTCCCATAGAAATCGCCCGGTGATGTGGGCGCCAAGGGAGGTTAGCTGACAGTGGTGGATTAAGCACTGGGCGACAGGGGCGTCACCCCGGGGCCCCCACGCATAAGGGGCCCCCACATCGGCACTGCTGCTGGTGTAGGGCTCCTGTCGCCCCGTGCTTGGGTAGTGGGATCGGAAAGCGCAGGCGGCTGACGTAGCGCAGATGGGAAGGGGGTCCCTGAAGTGGTCTGGGCGGTCAGCGCCAGGGTCCCTGCCGCGGATGGGAAGTCAGCGGTAGGGTCCCTACAGTGGATGGGAACTAGTAGCCAATACAGCTACTAGTTCCCATCTGCTGCAGGGACCCCAACGCTAACTTCCCATACCCTGCAGGGTATGGGAATCCACCAGAATAACCCCGTTTGTCCCTTCTGGAATGGGTCATGTTAGGAGGTTTGAATTGAGTATATTAATTAAAACCACTCGCATATAATTAATAATGCCTGCATACTGTGTATAGCTCCACCTAAGTAATAGGCAACTCTTTTATACACTTTTCTTGTATCATCTATCTTGTCACATGCATAACAGCAGGATGGGACAGGAATCAGTTAGAGATGTGCTGGTTCTGATTTACTCTGATTTTATCTGATTTCAAAGCAGGATCTTATTGGCTATCCCAAATCACATGACAGTTGCTGACAGTTGATAGCCAATAAGATCCTGCTTTGAAATCAGAGTAAATCAGAACCTGCACATCTCTAGAATCAGTACAGCTAGTAATATCACTGTGCTCTGGATAGGGAGGGGGGTGAGGTATCCTCTTTGTCGACACCCCCCCCCCCCCCCCCCCCCCAGTGACAGATTAAGCCTTCGGGGGGCCCAAGGCACTTTAGACAGAGGGGCCCCCTTGCACACACATACATACCACATGAAAAGTGTTTGTCTCTCTGCACCTTACTCTGTAGGACTGTAGGAGACCTCACAGTCCCAGTGCTGCCTCTGATTAAAAACCCTCCCATGACTAGACTGCTGTTCTCCATGGGCCTGAGAAGCATGTAATGAGCTCCACCAATCAGAGCTCAGCACAAAAGTCTCAGCCTCTGACCTCTTATGCAAAGTGTCATGGGACTTAGTCAACTCCCAGTAATGCACTGCACACTTGTGCAGTCAGTGTGCCTCAGCTCCCGATGCTCAGCACCATTAATCATTGTCACATTGGCAGATAGGTGAAGCTGCAGCATTACCCCACTCCCATGCACAAAACCTTTAGCTTTAGCAAATCTGGCTTTGGGCATACCGGCTCCATAGACAGCGACAGCACCAGTAAGAACACAGTAGCCCACCCGGGTAATACTATTTGGTGACCATGTAGTTACAAATGGCAAAATGACAGGAAAACATAATTACCCTTACCCCTTGAATTCTGCTATATACTGTAATACTGTATGCTGAAGAAAATGCCCAGTAACAGCCACAATGCTTCATTATAATTAAAATGATATCATGTTCCAGGAGTCTCAAGAAATGATTTATTGAAATCTGTGGTTGCAGAGACAAACGCAAGAAAATTCCTGTTCATTAACAGATCCTCTCTTATCAGTAACACTGTATTCAAATCCAAAAACATACACTCCTACTAGACTGTCTTATCAGCATAGCAGGCCTTGGGCAAAGCAATGCACTGAGGCCCCTACGCATCCACATTGAGAAAAACCATGATGGCTGGCAGCACTCTGATTGGTGTATAGCTCCAGTCATTCTCCAATCAGAATGCTCTCAGCCATTCACTGTCTGGCTGCAGGCTGGGAAGCAGGTAGCGGGTGCTGCCTGGCGGCTCTGATTCTGCATAATTTGCAATCAGAGCAGCTCAACAAGATTCTCTAACTGACTCCAAAGACACCCCGGAGGCACCAGCCTACCCTTGCTGGAAGGCTATAATATTGTGACTGTGATTTAAGTGGCAGCATATCCACAATGTTTATTGCATCCTAAATAGCTATCATTTCCTTCTCCACCGGCCCTCGGCACCCACTGTTCATTAGAATGAGAGGCTCCACAGCAATTGCCACCAACTGTCATTCCAAACTGACTCACTGGCAGTAGGTATGGCTCCCCCAGAGCTGCCATTAATCGTTAGCATTGACACAGAGCAGGGGGCAACTGGTCCAGTTAGCATATCAGCCATTGGTTAACTTGTTAACCATAGAAACATAGAATTTGACGGCAGATAAGAACCATTTGGAACATCTAGTCTGCCTCTTTTTTATCCTTCAGGTAATCTCAACCCTTTTTGATCCTTATTTCGTTGTAAGGATATTTATATGCCTATCCCAAGCATGTTTAAATTGTTCTACTGTCTTAGCCTCTACCACCTCTGATGGGAGGCTATTCCACTTATCCACTACCCTTTCTGTGAAGTAATTCTTTCTAGCATTTCCCCTGAACCTACCTCCCATCAGTTTCAAAATGATTAGCAGACTAAACTCTTGACTTATAGTACTATAGCCTTCACAAGGTAAACGAGGGGCTTACACTTTGTCAGTGACATCACTGATGTTCAATGAGTTTATAACCATCACCAAGGATAAGGGTATCTTAATATCTCTATGAACTTGGGTTGCCTTGAAGCAGCACCTAGAACCCATCAGAATGTGAGATATCCAGGGATCCATCAAGGATCTAGACTTGCCTATGCGCAGGGCCGGCGCCACCACTAGGCAGCTCTAGGCATTTGCCTAGGGCGCCGGCACCTGGAGGGCAGCAGTTTGCCCCTCACCCCCAGCGAACTATGTAAAAAAATTGCTGCACCGGCGTCCCTGCAGTGCTGGGGCGGTCAGGGGTGTCCGTGCCGTAGGGGTACCTGCGGCGCCGTCATGTGTATAAAGCTGGCTGCGGCCGGCGGGGTCCCTGTAGTGAATAGCAAATAGCTAGCGCTATGCGCGCGGTGGTGCGGGAAGCGCTAGTTATTTGCTATTCACTATAGGGACCCCGCCGGCCGCAGCCAGCTTTATAAACATGACGGCGCCGCAGGTACCCCTACGGCACGGACACCCCTGACCGCCCCAGCACTGCAGGGACGCCGGGGCAGCAATTTTTTTTACACAGGTACCACCCACCCCCTCCCTCCCCCCGACACCGGGGCACCCCCACCCCGACTCGCCTGGGGCGCTCCGGTGCCTTGCACCGGCCCTGCCTATACAGTATATATATATAAATACAACATAAAATAAATCAAGTGTAGGTTTCAATACACACAATGAGTCAGGATGTTGTTCAGTCCATGAAACATAGAACGTACAGGATGCCAATGACAGGAACGAGGAATGAGGAGTCCGTCATTAGCTTGTAGAGCATCCGCACTGATTGATCTACAGTGGTGGAACAATGTAGGTCTTCTGCAGGGTCTCCCACTGAAAACTCTTATGTACCACTGTAGCCCATCATTATTCACAGCAGTTCCAGGCGCCTTTCTCTTTATAACAATAAGCTGCCGGCATACAGTAAGAAGCACAAGGGTGTCACACGGTATGCGGAAAAACAGGTCACATCTATGATACAGAAGTCAGGAGCTCACAAAAGATATTCAGCCAGTCGTTTCTCATTACCTCTTCAAAGGCTTCGCAGGCATCGTTCCTACTCTTAGTCTTATTTTATCTTTCTGTATTACATTTGTGTTCATTCTGTCAACAATTATTCTGACAACTACACCCATTTTCTCCTTTAGTACACTAACAATATACAAAACGTCATATCATTACACTACATCCCAAATAGCTGTAGACATTTTCTTTATTTCTCCCATCGCGATTTCAACAGCATCAGCAACCCAATGCGTAAATCAATGCTGCCATCTATTGTTCGGTCTAAGCGAGTGCATCCGGGATATCGCTGCACATTTTTGTATCAAGCTTCACTAAAACAAAGGGGGGGAAAAAGAAGAAGAAATAACACACACAAGACGCCCTTCAAGTTAAAAGAAACTGATATTTTTTGCATCGCTAAGTAGTGCGGCTCAGTTACAAAGCCACTGTCAGCTGTATTAGGAAACTGCGTGGGAGGAACATTGAACATTGTTAGAGCTGAATTCTGGTGACATTTGTTTTATTCCCTACTTCAGTCATTTTGAACTCACAAAGCGAGATTTTAAAATTGCCAAGACTAACCATCAGACCCCACAGGGAAAAACACATTGGCCCTCACTGGTAACAAAAATAAAATACATTGGTCCTCACATGAAAATAAGAGACTAGTACATTACTGATGGTGGTGGCTGTAAACTAGTTTGGGCATCTAAAGCTGTGTTAGAAGGATTGGGCTGTTTTTATAAACAAATTGCGCCATATCTGTACCCTTATGAATTGGGTCCACTGTATGTTCTATTATACACAGGGCCGGTGCAAGATTTTGCAGCACCCTAAGCAAAACATCAGCCGACTTTTAGCACCTCCCCCCACACACTAGTACTGACTTTCCAGAATTTTAGGTGAAAGTGTGGAGGTGGCGTCTTAGAAGTTCAACACCTCCGGTTTTAATGAAGTTAAACAAGGATGAGGGATCTCGCCCTTCAACAGATCCCTTCCCCTCAACAAACCCTACCTCCATGAGGGCTGCTTCCAGAAATGGTTATCCATCCAAATCTGATCTTGATGCCACCTGCCCACAGCCATCATTTTTCCAAGCAAAATCGGACTGTACAGGTAACCGATGATGTGATGATTTGTGGTCAGTTCTGTCATTGTGGCCCCTAAACTCTTCACAATGCCAGTAATTACACTTTATGTAGTGGTGGTGGCCACATCGATGCAGTCACATCATAACACCCACTGACCCATCCAATATCCTGTGGTAACCCCCCTTCCCCTCGCCCGATTGTGCTAACAAGGCTTACCACTCTCGGAGGAAACAGCCAGGAAGCTGAATAGTATGGATCATAAAACACGCAGAATATTGGTATATTCACATAATAGTAATAATTATTCATAACGGTACTTGTTTCCTAGAACGGCCACAATCGCGGGCATCGTGTACCTTAAAGCTAAGGTACACGATGCCCGCGATGGACCCGATTTCCTTTGAAATCAGGTCCATTTTGCCGGCAAAGGCAAAATCGGGGGCATCGTGTCGGTCTCGTGCATTAACATTGCCCCCGACGCGACCGACGCGATGCACCCGATTTTGCCATAGGCTTCAATGTTAAAATATTTTTAACATTGAAATCGGGAGCATCGCGTCGGTCTTGTGCCATTATAATGGCACAAGATGAGATGGACTTGATTAAGTCCATTTTACATAGGAAACAATGTGAAATGGGCCAATATGACCCATTTCACATTGTATATGGCCCCGTCGTCACCCCACGATATATTCTCAACTCCACGCCGACGTGGATAGTAGGGGTATGAAAAGGTCGGAGGACGCGCACCGCCGCCCCTCGCGGGCTTGCTGCGGGCTTGCTGCGCTCACCATGCTTCGGGTTGGCGTCAATCGTGGGGTGACGACGGGGCCATATACAATGTGAAATGGGTCATATTGGCCCATTTCACATTGTTTCCTATGTAAAATGGACTTAATCAAGTCCATCTCACTTTATATTCTCAACTCCACGCCGACGTGGATAGTAGGGGTATGAAAAGGTCGGAGGGCGCATACCACCGCCCCTCGCGGGCTCACTGCGCTCGCCATGCTTCGGGTTGGCGTTAATCGTGGGGTGGCGTTGAGGGGGTAAAATTGGGGGTCTGGGGAATAGTTTACATTGAATCCAATGTAAAATAGGGACCCTATTCACATTTGATTCAATGTAAAAATCGGGTCGATCGCGTCGGTCGCATCGCATGCGATTTGGTCGCATGCAATGCGACCGACGCAATTTTTCCGACACGATCACCCCGATGCAAATCGGTGTGGCCGTGCTAGGAAACAAGTACCTTCATAACATCTTATTGTGTAATTACATTTGTTAAAAGCACAAATGACGATTACATACAGTACTATCAATGTCCCCCTTATAGAGATCATATATTTGTCCCCTCTGCTGTCTAGGAACCCTCTGTAAACAGGAGGATTACACACGGAATATACTGCCAATGATTTAAACTAGTATTGCACCACATTAAAGAGACACCACAATTATTCTTTGTCAAATAAATAACAATTCCCAACAAGGGTCAGAAAGCTATCACTCACCACATTCCGAACATCCAGAGAAAATGGCTTTTCTGCTGTAGGGGTAATTCATCACGTCGGATAATAATTCTAGTGGTTTTCTGGTGTTTTATGATAGCTGATGATTCACGTGAACCTGTGGGCAATAAATGAAGAGAAACCTGGATGTCATTTTGCATCTCGTTTCCCAATATTATTAGAATACTGATTGAATTGTCCCCGTTTTATCTTTTGTGTCGATATATAAAAGGGTCGGTTCTTTCGTCTGTTGCGCTAGTCCGCCACTAAACTACACATTCGCCCAACCCATCGAGATGAATTATTGTAATTCTTTTGCTCAGATTAATAGTCATTACAGTCACGAGAAGATTAAATGTCCAATAAGCAGTAAAATGTGATTTATAATTATTCCATGTTTCCTTTTCATAAAATGTATGTTATTTCTGTAATCTTTAGTGGAAGCCTGGACTATTAATATTATATGGGCAGTATGGGCGACTATATGCGAAAAACTGTACAATTAAATCGTTTTTATTTATTACATCATGTAATCATAGAATGGCATTATTCAAATGGAATGGCATCAAATTGGCTCGGCCCAGGGCTTAAAGTGGTCATGCAGAGGTGGGGGAACTCATTTCATTTACGCTACTCCCCACACACACTACACTACCATCACTACCCTGCACCCCCTCCATGCACTCACTACCCTACACCTCCCTACCATGCCCTACAACCCCCACACACATAAACTGCTGTTACCCTCCACCCCTTTTCCTGCACACTACACCGCTGCTACCCTGAACCCCCATTACTGCACACTACACCGTTATTACCATGCACTCCCCTTACTGCACACTACACCACAGCTACTCTGCACCCCCATTACTGCACACTACACCGTTATTACCATGTACTCCCCTTACTGCACACTACACCACAGCTACTCTGCATCCCTATTACTGCACACTACACCGCTGCTACCTGGCACCCTCCTTCCTGCACACTACACTGCTGCTACTCTGCAATCCCCCTTAATTCGCACTACAGCGGTATTACCCTGCACTCCCCATACTGCACACTACACCGTTATTACCCTGCACTCCCCATACTGCACACTCTACCGTTATTACCCTGTACTCCCCATGCTGCACACTACATTGCTGCTACCCTGCACTCCCCATACTGCACACTACACCATTGCTACCCTGAACCTCCCTTACTGCACACAACACCTTTATTA
Organism: Crinia signifera; assembly: GCF_055691185.1. NCBI lineage: Eukaryota > Metazoa > Chordata > Amphibia > Anura > Myobatrachidae > Crinia > Crinia signifera. The sequence goes on along the minus strand of NC_139217.1, from coordinate 467,379,590 downwards.
CCATGAACTCCCCATACTGCACACTACACCGCTGCTACCCTGCACCCCCATTACTTCACACTACACCGTTATTACCATGCACTCCCCTTACTGCACACTACACCACTGCTACCCTGTACCCCCATTACTGCACACTACACCGCTGCTTCCTGGCACCCCTCTTCCTGCACACTGCACTGCTGCTACTCTGCACCCCCCTTAATTCACACTACACCGTTATTACCCTGCACTCCCCATACTGCACACTACATCCTTATTACCCTGCACTCACCATACTGCACACTACACCGTTATTACCCTGCACTCCCCATACTGCACACTATACCGTTATTACCCTGTACTCCCCATACTGCACACTACATCCTTATTTCCCTGCACTCCCCATACTGCACACTACACCGCTGCTACCATCCACCCCCATTACTGCACACTACACCGTTATTACCATGCACTCCCCTTACTGCACACTACACCACTGCTACCCTGTACCCCCATTACTGCACACTACACCGCTGCTACCTGGCACCCACCTTACTGCACACTGCACTGCTGCTACTCTGCACCCACCTTAATTCACACTACACCGTTATTACCCTGCACTCCCCATACTGCACACTACACCGCTGCTACCCTGCACCCCCATTACTGTGCACTACACCAATATTACCCTGCACTCCCCATACTGCACACTACACCGCTGCTACCCTGCACCCCCATTATTGCACACTACACCATTGTTACCATGCACTCCCCTTACTGCACACTACACCACAGCTACCCTGCACCCCCCTTCCTGCACACTGCACTGCTGCTACTCTGCACCCCCCTTAAGTCACACTACACCATTATTACCCTGTACTCCCCATACTGCACACTATACCCTTATTACCCTGCACTCCCCATAATGCACACTACACCGCTGCTACCCTGCACTCCCCATACTGCACACTACACCGCTGCTACCCTGTACCCCAATTACTGTACACTGCACCAATATTACAATGCACTCCCCTTACTGCACACTACACCGGTATTACCCTGCACTCCCCTTACTACACACTACATTGCTGCTACCTGGCACCCCCCTTCCTGCACACTGCACTGCTGCTGCCCTCCCCCCCCCCCCCCCCTTCTGGCACACTACACCGCTGCTACCCAGAGCCCCACTCGCTGTCTACACTACCATTATAGCTGGTCTGGTGGTCAGAGGATGCAGCCGCCGGGAACAGATGACAGTGGAGCATCGCAGCAGGTAAGTATTTACTCCTCACCCCGTCCCAGCATACATTAGTATGACACTTCCCCAATAAATATTCATACACCTCTCCCCAGCAACAACTAATACACCACTCCCCACAGCACACTTTACATTAAATTAAAAAGTGTGTGTGTCTGTATCCAGAGCTGGGCCCCCCTGACAGGCCTGGGCACGGGTAAATTGTACCCTCCCCCTTCTCGGCTGCACTGCTTATTCGTGTGGCATAAAGTGAATTTTGACTTATTATGTGTGAATTTTGTCTCATTCCATGGGTATTATGCAGCATTCAGTGTGTATGTTACACTTAAGCACACGCCCCTTTTCCATGACCACCCCCCTTTTCTGGAGCACAAGAGCGCACTATACAGTAAAGCACTTTTTCACCACTAAGCACCTGGAATGACGCTAATTTATTCATTGATATATATATATATATATATATATATATATATTTATTTTTTTTAATTAGTTTTATTGTGGTCACATTCTCTCATGCACCCTGTTTTAACCCATAATGCATAGCTTATGTTAACCATTTCCCTAGATGATTAGTGACCGGTGTGTTGGTAGCTGCTCACCTATAAAAGCAAAGTGTGCTGTGAGCTTCAGACCTGATAGCATGCCTGGAATCAAACATTGATGTGATAGCTATGTGTATTGTAGCCATTTTCAGCGATAGTGTTAGGAACCTGCAGAAAAGTGGGGTCCCTTGAAGGGGGCTGCAGGCTTAAATGCATTGATCAATTCATGAACCAAATCTCCACTATTTATTATCAGTTAATTTAGTGTGTGCAGAGCCCCTACAATGTCTGTTTAAACAATGTGGTCAGAAGCCATAGGGCACCTCAAAACTAGGAAATGTGAGTGCCGACGTTTAGTGTATATATATATATATATATATATATATATATACACACATATGCAATGGACCTTGCACGGTACAGTATATGGCATAACAACGTACAAGCAGCACATTACAGAATTCCTAGGCACAGGCGTTTGTCAGATAAACAAATAAAAAAATATAATCTTTCCCGACTTTTTCTGTTAGCAAAGTGCTACTAATGGGGTGAATAGTAACCAGGCTTCAGAGAAATCTCCCATCTATCGGTGCCGGAATGTAGATAATAGGAAATATCCAATGTGTCATGAGCCCAATTGGAATGACATCTTTTATAGTGGAACTTCCTGTAGAGATTCACCAAGTTAGTGTTTTGTATTCATATCTCTTGATCTGTATTTTGTAGTGAAATCTATATAAGTACCGCCAGTGGCCACTCAGTGGACCAAACTACTCCTTAACAGAAAGTAAAAGCAAAATGATCTGTATCAAGCTTTCTGGATATGGAGAGAGGGAGCGGTGAGGACTGGGATTGGAGGAAGAAGCAGATAGGGACTAAGCCGACTCTTTGAACTGGTGTTTAAATAAAAATGGAGTTCTTCATTATTTATCAGGCCTGGGACCAATGCGGCTGGCTTGCTTTAGATTCAGAGACCTTGGCTTGGCGGGGGCATGAATAGGTCATCTATGATGACCTCTCCTTTTTTGTCCCCATGTAATGTCACTTGTGGTCACCTCACCAATTAAGGCCGAAACTGAAGCTTCGTCATTAATGTCTTTCATTTCCGACCCTTTAAAATTCAATGTCAGCATTTCAGTGGGGCTCCATGAGACGCACGTCCACATGTCTCCGGGCCTTTACCTCTTTAATGTTTTACAACTACAGAGAGGCCGTCATGCTGAGGACAGTTAATACTCTGAATTCTAATTACAGGCCCTAGCTGGGCTTTACGTTTACTGACCCTGTGCTACTTGCTAATGCACAGAGTATCATACAGCTGTCGGTAGATCATACCAAGCTGGAGACTTCAAAATGCGACATTGGAATTAATTGCATTACATGCAGTACATTGACACTGGAAATGCCCAGTTATTTACGACTGTGAAATGAGCGGAGTGCTCAGTATTCGTGTGACGCAGCGTCAGTTATTCCACACACTGGTAAAATTGCACAGAATGTGATTGTAATGATTATATACATTGTATAGGGATGCGGTCATTTGGTCTACTGCATTATGGTAGAAAGTCATTAGGTCGAATCCATTAGGTCGACATGCTAAAAGGTCGACATGACTCTAGGTCGACATGGGAAAAGGTCGACATGATTCTAGTTCGAAAGGTCATTAGTTCGACAGGTCATTAGTTCGACAAGGTCATTAGTTCGACATTGTCTGTGTCGACATTCACAAGGTCGACATGGAGTTTTTCACTGTTTTTTGAGCCAACATGTGCCGACAGGAGGTATTTCATGCCCTACCATCCACTAGGGCGTGGTGGGAGAATAAAATAGTGTGCCGAGCGTAGCGAGGCACCGTGCCCGACGCATAGCGAGCGCAGCGAGCGATGTGAGGGGATGCAGTGCACTTTAAACTGTGTCCATGTCGACTGTGTTGACATTCAGGTAAAAAAACAGTGAAAAACCCCATGTCGACCTTGTGAATGTCGACCTAGACAATGTCGAACTAATGACCTTGTCGAACTAATGACCTGTCGAACTAATGACCTTTCGACCTAGAATCATGTCGACCTTTTCCCATGTCGACCTAGAATCATGTCGACCTTTTAGCATGTCGACCTAATGGATTCGACCTAATGACTTTCTACCATAATGCAATAGACCAAATGATCCCAACCCGTTGTATATGTGTGGTTGGTGCTGCTGGTGAGGTTTATTGATACCCTGAGTATATTGTTCCTGGCGATCTTATTCAGAAATTCATTTTTAAGTTTGCTAGATTCACTGGGCAGTATTCAATGAGGCTGATTCGCCATGTTCTACGGCGAATGTGTGCTATTTTCATGCTCTAAGGTGAATCTTTTTACTGAAAAAGTGGATCACCCTATTCAACGTGCAATATTCGCCGACGGCAAACAGTGAAAGACGGACAATTTGCCGTCTGAGAGTCTCCGCAATTCGCTGTAGCTTTTCAATAGGTTTTTCAATGTGATTCGCCGTGAGTGTATTCAATGAGAAGATGGTGAATTGCTTTCTAAGTGATTTTCGCCGTGTGTCACCGTGTAGCAATCGCCATCTTTTCATGGTGAAGTGGAATGTGAACTTTTAAAATAAAGGTGTTTTTTTTTTTACATTTGGTGTAAAAAAAAAAATCAGGAATTTTATTCAGTGAAGGGGCATGCTATTGTTATTCATGTGCTTACAGGATATGAATATATATTTAATAAAAAAAAAATTTTTTTTACACATAACAGCCAGCGGGGGCCGGGAGCCGCTCATTACATATTCATATATTCCCTGCTCCCGATCATTACATATGCATGATCGGGAGCAGTGCTAGTGGCTCCCTACCCTGTCCTCTGCTAGCTCTACCGGGGGGGGGGGGGGCAGCTTGTGCTGCCTGGGTCCCTGGGAGCCCTTTTTCCCCCCCACATACATTCTGGGGCAGGCGGGGAGACTTCCATCTCCCTGCCTGCCACCGTCCCCCGGCTCCTTGCGGTGTCCACTGCAGGGGTTAAGAATCGCCGTCAGGGGCAGCGAGCCCCTGTGGCATTGAATCCCGAGACAGCGAGGGCTGGCAGCGAAGGCTCCAGCCCTCCGAACACGGCGACAGTGCAGCGAATCCTATACAGGTTTCGCTGCACATGCCCAATTTTGTCATTGAATACTGCCCTCTGTATCAAATGTAATTAATTAAGACTTATAATTACTATTATTATTTATTGATGTATTTATTTATTTACTATACAAGCCAGGCGCACAGACAGAAGGAGGAAATGCCCCTTGCAAATCAGCCACTGAATAGCAATTGGATCATTATTTGCGATCCACCCGCAGATCCACATGCACTTTTTGTGCAAGTGTGTGTAGCTCTGAACCTTCCACAACTGTGCGACAGATACAGACTGATCAAGGCCAGAGCTGACGTCACAGGCCCTCCCTGAACATTTTTGGGCGCACCCATGAAATGCCGGGAATCCACTCCGGAACACTCCGCATTTCAGGTTGCAAGCATCTCAGCAAGGGAGAAATTTGCTGAAGGCTCTCGCGGCCAGACCCTGCACATGCCCATTACAGGCAATGAGCATGCACTGCGGCACACTGTGCTGGCGCACAGTTCATAATTCATATAGTTAAGTCATTTTGGAATGTTGGAATGGCTGTTGGTGGCAGTGGGTGTGGCTCCCTATTTGAATTTTAAACTGTGGGCAGTGCGGTTGGTGTAATGGTTATCATTACTGCCTCACAGCACAGGGTCGATTTCCCCTCCATTGGTCTAACTTTGCAGAGTTTGTATGTTCTCCCCGTACTTGAGTGGGTTTCCTCCGTGTATTCTGTGTGTGTACATGTGGTAGGGATATAGATTGTAAGCTCCACTGTAACAGGGACTGATGTGAATGTTCAACTATTCTCTGTACAGTGCTGCGGAATATGTGTGCGCTATATAAGAAACTGCTAATAAATAAATAACTATGCTGAAGCCCCTTCTCTGGAGCTATGATTGGTTGCTATGGGCAACATCACCTCTTTAAATCTTTAGATGCTTTAGTAAATATACCTTGTAATATGTTGCTTTCAGTGCTTATGAATGGGGAGCGTGCAGCTACGCCGCTTCCAGTGTGCAGGGTGCGATCCGGTCGATTTGTCGGCAGTAGTAGTAGTAGTACGTTTATTTATAAGGCGCCGCAAAGTGTCCGCAGCGCCGTACATAGCAAACAAAAAACAAATTACAAGGTAACGTACAGGGTGTGTTGAAAAATACAGTATGAATAGCGGTATAGCTGGTAGAACTAAAATCAGCATCAGTTCAGAAGTAGGTGTCAAAATTGTCGAGGAGACTGAAGATGAAGTAGAGGAAGGGAAGAACAGGACAGGAGCACAGGTGAGGTAAAGAGGTAGGGTTAGTACGTGAGGCAGGAGGACCCTACTCATAAGAGTTAACATACTAAAAATAGGTGGGTGGACGAATGAAAAACAATAGGATAAGTAGGAACGGAGGGGAACGGAGGCAGGATAGGAGGAGCAAAAGAGGTTAGGAGGAGGGATAGGCTAGTCGAAAAAAGTGGGTTTTGAGGGAGCGCTTGAAGGAGGTAAGGGAATCAGAAAGCCTGATGGGTGGCGGGAGGTTTTTCCAGTGCAGGGCATGCAGATCAATGATTTGCATAATCATCCATTCGCAAGCCTTGGGTGCGGGTGAGAAATCATTTGATGGCCCGCTGACTTCAGCTGCCTGCCTCCCGCACCCGCGTCACCGATTACCATGGGAAAGCCCAGCATTTTCATGGGAACGCCCATAAAATGCTGGGTGCTCCCATGGGCTATGCCCCCCACCGCCGCCCCACACCTCCTAGCTGCACTGCTAGGTGCGAGCGGGACGGCGAACCTGTAGTTCACCGCGCCCGCTCGCACCCTGCATCTGCACATGCGCAGACATGCGCCGTCAAATTCTATGTTTCTATGTTTCTACATGCGCAGATGGAAAACATAGGTCCCCCATGCGAACGTGCAGGGGACCGATCAAATTAGAAAAAAACCCAGTATGCCAAGCGCAATGAGGGGACGCAGCGTATCGGCAGATTTTGAAAAACAACAAGAAAGGTGAAAAACAAACTTTTCTTGTGTCAGCAGGGCGGTGGCGGGCGCTGTTCTGTTTGCTAGGCTGCGAGTATACGCAGCCTAGTGAACCGCCTGAATCAGTCCCAATGAGTATAACACTGTATAATATTAAGCCACAGGTGTATAAAAAAAATCTCTTTCAATGACTGATCCACTGTGTAGGAACACAATAATACAGAAGACAGAAACGCTGATTTGATACCGCAGAGCGCTATGTATTTATACAACGCCATTAGCTGCCTTTCCATTTTTTTTTTCTACTCCCGGGGTTTAAAGTTCTTGCCTTGAGCAAAATTACAATATTCTAATTACAGCTTCAGCAAGAGGCGTTCCAATGTAATATCTTTCATCAGTGTCAACGTAGCATAAAAAATTAGCTCAACGTTATGGCAGGAAACAAAGTTTGGCCTGTTATCAGGAAGCCTCATTATAAGCATTAACTGTAACCAGCCTGGAAATACGTCCATTTAAATCAAATAGGCGTCGGCGCTCGCTCTTTCCTATAATCATTTATCCAACACCTTAAGGTCTTCTGCAAATGCGACTAAGTACAGGACTCGTGTAACGTCTGCCGCAAATCCACAAGACAATTTATTTCCTTATCCTACCCAATTTCTAGGTAACTCGCAGGAGAATTGCGTAGGGTATTCTGAACAAATAACTTTTTATTTTTCCATTTCCATTTATAAAATGATCAGCATCTGTCTTTCTGTTAGCTTGGTCAACATTGAATGTATTAGCGCGTTTAGTGGACAAATTATTAGATGGCTGTGTATATCGTTTTGTTTGATGATTTTTCATACAATTTAAAAACAAACTTCAGGTTTTACGTGGTGTGGTATATTAGTTGGACAATATCTACCGTAGGTCAGCATAGTTGACCTTTGACCTTTTACATGTGTCTATATTAGGGAAGAGCGGGTTTGGATCCTAGAGATCCGAACCCCCCCCCCCCAAACTTACCTAATCCAAGGCCACATCCAAGGAGTTGACCGGGTCCCGCCATCTTTCCGAGTCCAAAACGAGGCCAAAACATCATCATCCCGCGTTGGATTCTCGCGAGACCGGATCTCTATAAAAGTCCCGGTTCCGGCACCATCTTCATTCGACAAGTGGAAGTCAGACAGCACGGATGTGTCCGTGCTGTCTGCAGAGAGATGAAAGCTATGGGGGACAAAATTACACCAAGGGGGGGGGGGGCGAAGTAAGGGGGGACAAACTCATGGAGGAACTAACTTAATGGGGGCTGTTCAAGGGGGACAACTATAGATCGGGAATCTAAAGGTACAACTACTCAGGGGGAACTAATGGTGCAGGAACTTTTGTACATCTACTAAGGAGGAACTACTGAAGGGGAAACTATACTACAGTAAGTGGAAAATTATTGAGGGTACAACTACTAAGGGGGCATTACTAAGGCTACTACTAAGGGGGGTTGTTATATGGGACTACTGTGGGGGACATCTAAGGGGCACTCTGAAAAAAAATATTTTGTTTCTTTTTATACTACAGGGCCTGTATCAGTCCAAGGGTGTTTTTAACCTGCAAGGGGGGGTTAAGTGTGCAATATCAGTCCAGCTGTGCTGCCCAGTGTCCCGAATCAGTCCAGGGGTGCCCACATGTGTGCTGTATCAGTCCATGGATGCCCCCATGTGTCCCGTATCAGTCCAGGGGTGCCCGCATGTGTGGCGTATAATTCCAGGGGTGCCCCCATGTGTCCTGTATCAGACCAGGGGTGCCCGCATGTGTCCCATATCAGTCCAGGGATGCCCACATGTGTCCCGTATCAGTCCAGGGGTGCCCCCATGTGTGCCAGATAAGTATATGAGTGCCCCCATGTGTCCCGTATCAGTCCAGGGGTACCCCCATGTGTCCTGTATCAGACATGGGGAGCTGCCCCCATTTTTTTATTGAAATAAAACAAGGTGTTTTTTTTTAACACCCCTTTACTTTTTGTTTCCTTTTTAATTTTGTCCAAAGAACCAAGTACTTACCCATGAGAATAAGGCTTTAATGTTTTAGGTAATGTGGAGGATCCAGACCAGCTTTTGGAAGCAGTAGCAGAATTCCAGGGGTGTAATCAGCAGCACCTGGGATTTCCTGATATAAGGGTTTCCAGGGAAGAGTCATGTTGCTCTTGATGGTGAATAAGCTACCTAAGTGATAAGCCAGGGGTGGGCTATTGTAGGAACCAATGAAGCCTTTTAGCCTTTTATGCTGAGTTTGCCTGTAAGCTACTGATTGTAATTATGATCACATATGGGGTGACATTTAATGGGATGAGATATTTCGACTTTTGCAATTTTTATTTAAAAAAACGGGCAAATTCGAACGTTTTTCCCAAATCGCCAACTTAATAGGATGCAAATTGTGGTAAAAATCTTACTTTTTGCCACGTTGCCGCTCCTTAATGGCTGGTGGGCGGGACTAACCCCCAGCATGTGGGAGAAGCCGCGAATGTAAACAAACATTCGGACTTCTCTCACAGGGGAACTGTCAACCGGAGAAGACAGCGTTTGATCCGGGAGGCATCTGGTGAGTATGATTTCTCTCAACAGGTACTTGTTGGGTTGCTACTTGGACAACAAGAGGACAGGCCTATGAGGGAATCCATATGTAATGTACCTATATGTGTGAATGTATGTTATATGTAATAAAGACTTGATCTTCCACATTACTTTTATGTGTAAAGTTGCTGTCCCTACCACAGTAGATATATATTTCTGAGTCAAAAATCTCCAATTTAGTAAAACTTGGTAAAGTGCTCTGGTCACAAAAGTATAATATGAAGAGGATTAAATAAGATGTGTCATTAACTCGTACAGTTTATTGTCATTTATCATTGTTGTGGCAGCAAAGATTAATAAATTAGCGTAATTCATTTCCGTCTCATCCCTTATGCCTATTTAGTCAAAAGAGACTAACAAAAAGTTTATTGTGAAAAGTTGACTAATCCACTTAAATGCATGCCAGGCGGTGGCACAGGGTGGTAATTATTTTGCCATAACAAGTAAGCATAATAAATGGAAGAACTTATTTATGCTGCTGCTGCTGTTTTGTGTCGTAAGTAAAAAAGGATTCGATTAGGAATGAGCGAAATTTGGAAGAGAACTTATTTTGAAAAACAATGTCAGTCATTTGTGCTTTGAGACAAGTCATTATCTCTATGTTCCTCTGCTAACAAAATTAAATTATATGAAAAGGGTCTTAATGTGACTTTAATTTCAATTATGCAAAGTGCTTTGTGAGAATTAGTAATTTTTTAAAAACGCCAAAAAAAAAATGCTAATTAAATTCTGGAATAATTGCACAATACATAAAAGTAAACAGAGAGAATGAAAACAATGAAAAAGAGCTTCCAATCTACATTAATGAAGAAACTTCTTGTGGCATAAACATATTTATTTTTAGTCCTTTTGCTAGATCGTGTCTTTATTAAAATTGTAATAATAGGAAAAAAGGCACGGATACAACAAAATGGATAAAGCAAAAAACTTCTGTTACTCAAATTTTCTGACGAATTTAATCTATGACATCTGTCGACTAGATAAAAATTATCTAAAACATCGAAAGGAACCTTTCCGGTAAGGAGAGTTGAGTTACTGTATTTCAGTAATTAAAATAATTAACATCCAATCATGTATAAGGCTATCGATAAAAATGCAATTGTCTCGTATTTTCCACAGTGGCTAGTGGAAACAAACTCCATGACTCATGTCCCTCTATATAGCACAGAAGGTACAGAGAGCCCTATTACTTATTTGACGTTGTTGATGTTTGAAGGAGAATAGAGGTTCTGGGGTTGTGTACGTAGAAAGAAGGAGAGGGGTACAATAATGCTTATACAGAGAAGGAGGAGTGGAGCACATGGCTCCAGAGGGGAGGGGGTGCAATAATGGTTATACAGAGAAGGAGGAGGGGAGCACATGGCTATAGAGGGAAGGGGGTGCAATAATGGTTATATTGGGAAGGAAGAGGGGAGCACATGGTTACAGGGGGGGGGGGGGCAATAATGGTTATACAGAAAAGGCGGAGGGGATCACATGGCTATAGAGGGGAGGGGGTGCAATAATGGTTATACAGAGAAGAAGGAGGGGAGCACATGGCTATAGAGGGGAGGGGGTGCAATAATGGTTATATTGGGAAGGAAGAGGGGAGCACATGGTTACAGGGGGGGGGGGCAATAATGGTTATACAGAAAAGGCGGAGGGGATCACATGGCTATAGAGGGGAGGGGTGCAATAATGGTTATACAGAGAAGGAGGAGGGGAGCACATGGTTACAGGGGGGGGGGGGATAATGGTTATACAGAAAAGGAGGAGGGGAGCACATGGCTATAGAGGGGAGGGGGGCAATAATGGCCATACAGGGGTGGGGACAATAATGACTATACAGCGGAGGAGGTACAATAATGGCTATATAGGGGAGGGGTGCAATAATGGCTATAAAGGGTGTTTTGCATGTAAATGATTGCTGCTTTCAAAAAATGTATGAGATCTTCTGGCACAGGCACCATATTTCATGTGACTCATGGTCTATTAAGGGTACTAATAAGGAAATTGTCCAAAAAAACAACTCTGCTCTAGAAGCATTGCCTGTTTTTGAATTAAACTTGTGGATTAATGTGACTTAAGGAAGAATAGTGGTGAAGAAAGAATGGCCCTAACCACAGTAACACAACATGCCAAATCAAAACCCCAAGACGGCAGATGGCAGTCCTTTTACCATCCCATAATACTCCACTAGCCCTAGCTAACTCCCCATCCCAATGGCACAAAGACAAGGCCCACTGGTAATGTCTTTGACCATACAGGAGCAGAATCAGCCTAACCTGTGTATTGGCTGGGAGGGCACCTCAACAACTATAGCAAGACAGATCCTGCACGTGTTCTTTCCCCCATCCTCAAGACCAGGGCCATCCTACCCTTTAGGCACATGGTCAACTGCCCAGGGCCCCACAAGTCCTGCTCTTATTGCAAATGACACAGCGAGTAGCCGAACAGTGAATGGCTATGATCATGACAATTGGAGGAATGGTTTGAGCTCCCTACCAATTAGAGTACTGACAATCATTCAATGTATGGAGGCGTGAGGAGAGATGACACAGGACAGCAGGGGGGGTACAGTAAGTTTAGATATTTTTTTCTCTGTTGGTTTTTATTTCCATGTATGGGTGGAAAGTTGTTTTCGTGCCATGCCACCACAACAAAGAGAAAGAGAGTGGGACGTCTATCAGTCAAGATGACCTAGAAGAGTTTATAGGGAACTTCTCTATCTACAATGCCCCCAAACTCTAACCCTAACTGCACTAACCAATAACAGAGCTATGTGACCATGACAGACACCTTTTGCACAGTAACGCCATACTACCATCTACATTTCCTGTCTAATAGAGTCTGCCGACAAAGCATTATTTGGTTTAAATACCCGACAGGCATAATAGAAGCCTCCTGTCACTCTAAAGCTGGCCATACACTACTAGGATGTATCACAGCAGTGTATGGCCATCCGATCCCCTGCGACCGACCAGGACCTTCCCGGGGGGGAAAGGGGGCAGAATCGCATGTGATAACTTTTATAGAGTACTTTCACGTATGATGTATCGCATGTGACCCCTGTTCCCTGCCACCGGGAGGGGGGTCCAAGTCAGAGGTCGGACCTGCATTTATGTTTGGCCTCTGACTCAGGTCCGATGTGGACAGAACCACTCATTAGACCCAATGGGACATCACATGCATCCAGTTTGAGCTGATTTCTCAGCCCCATCCGTCGGGAACCATTTGTGCCACCATATTTAAAGACAAGATGGTGTCTCCAGCACCAACTCACGGGAAGGGATGATAACTACTCTCAGGGCAATAATAGAACATTTATTCCAGACACCACTGCCTACAACTCATCTTATGATGGATACTCAGGATAACCGTCTCCAGTATATTAGCTGTGCGGAGCCTCCAACCTTTTGAATTTTATTGTGCTACAAATGACCTGGCCAGCCCAAGGCTTGACATGACTGATGATGATGATTGGCTGAAGGGCCTCGGGACCTGTTGGATATGATATACAATCTTCTCATGTGGCAGGTGGCCAGGCAATGCTTTGTTTATGGTGCTAAGCAACCACTTGGCTCATTTCCTTTAGAACATTAGATAATTTTCCTCTGTTGAGTCCATCACAGAACATACTGTACTAGCAGGAATATATAAGTTCAGGATGGTAGTATACATGTGTGTGAGAAACCAAATGTTTCCTTTCAGGAGCCTATTTATATTCATCAAGGAAAACAGTTCAATTTTAACAGTGGAATACCACTGTTCCCCACAGGAGATATCACTGGCATCTCCTGTGCACTGCACAGCACACCACTGCACACCAACATGTTAATTCATCAGCATGGCTGTAGTTATTAATTCCCACCATAGCAGCTGGACAAGGTAATTGGTTTTGAAGCCCTCCAAGGGCATCAGAGAGCCTGTCTAGTCCCAGGTACTTTAAAGGAGGCGTGGTCTAAACATGGGAGGGGTCATGGGAGGGGTCATGGGAGGGGTGGCTATGCTCTCATAAAAAAAGACAGAGAAAATAGTACTTTGTGGATACACTGCAGATTTGGGTGGGGTGTGTTCAAATTGAAATTTCTATTACCGTATTAAAAAAAGCTGTATATCATTTGTCAGCTACATGCTCTGGCCAGCAAGGGGGGGGGGGGGGGGGCACATGCGTTTGGCGGGGTGGTGGGGCGGCTCTCTAGGCGACAGCTTAACGTTAACTCTAGTGCTCGGACTCTACTGCAAGGCATGTCGGGTGGAGGGGGCCCAAAACGAAGGAGGCAGCACACAGTCCTTCTCCTCTCTTAAAGCACCGCTGAGTCTTCCAGTTGCTGCTGAAGTGGAAGGATATTTGTCATCTAAATATGTTTTCCACAGGCGGAGTTCAAACCTTATGTCATAGCTCAGGAAAAATGGAGATTTTAGGAAATAAAGTAAAATTATTGTTACATTGTGCAATGTGCTTGTGTTTTTGTTATCATCCCTTGTATGGAGGACTTTCATTACACTGTAAAATAGCTGCGGCTCATCCATAGGACACAGCTACTATTTATTATGAAGCTGCGGATTATTATGCAAAGTCATGTCGGCATTGATAACTGTACGCAGATAAGGACAACACTGCCACCTACTGGAAAATATATTCTGCAAACTACAGTGCCATCCACGTGAACTCGTCCAGTGTGTCATTAATATAACTCTAATCCAAACACATAAGTAACGTAAAATTATGTTTACAGTAGTTACAATCAATTTATTCATTGACAAACTTACTGAAGCTTTTGAGAAAGTTTTTGTGTACACTGAATGCAAACAATCGCTTCCGGCAAACACACCCCCCCCCCCCCCCCCCGCGCCATCGTGTAACCCCCTGCGGTCAAAAATTATTGTGTGAAATAGAGAAACAGAGCCTGATTCAGAAGTGAATGTACAGATGTGTGTCCGGCTGCATTGTTGCTCCGTATTGTTGCAGCTTACAGTGGCTGGACTGCAATGCGAGCGAAGTGTGTCCAGCATAAATAGAAAAAACAATCACCCTACGGTGAGAAGCAGTGGGCACCAATGGGTTAAAAAGTGAATAGGAATAAGAGAAACTAAGTGGAGCGCTTAAAACAGAATTGATCAATTAATGAATAATTGGTTCGATCAATTGGGTATCACAATAATAAAGGTAATTTATTGAATTAATATAATGTTAAAATGGCGTATGTACTTAGTGCCTAGGCAATGCAATAGGCTTAAATTCACAATAAACAACAGCAGCTTTGATGTATTAAATGAGTGCAGGGATATAAAAACAATAAAACAGTGGTATACTTATACCAGCCCCACTTGTTCCTATAGTGCTTCCATGTGGAAATGAAATGTCCCCATATGGCTTTAGTCCAAGGTTGCCGACTCTCCCGGAATGGCCGGGAGTCTCCCGAAAATCGGGACCCCCTGCCGGCCCCCCGGAAGGGTGGGCAACCCTCCCGGATTCAGGGGGGAACCCCCCTGCGCCCCGGATCGCGGCATTAAAATGCTGCAATCCTCAGGTCTCAGAGGAGGGGGCGGTGCTAAAATTACACAATCGCGTCATTTTAGCCCCGTCCCCTCCACGGAGATCCGTGAATTCGGCAGTTTGCCATCATGGGGGCGGGGCTTAGTGACGTCACACTTAAGCCCCCGCCCCTTGAACGGCTGCTGGAACTCTCCTCTCCGGGCTTCTCCCGGAGAGAAGAATTATAAAGTCGGCAACCCTGCTTTAGTCCAAGGTTTGAAATGCTGGATTTAAAGGCTGTCCAACATTTTGACTGGGTGAGGTAGCTTGTGTATTATCATCCGCTTTGGGGAATAGCTTTCCTCTTGATTGCGATCCCTGAGATGTACAGGGGTTGGTTTCCCAGTTGATAAGATCCAGAGTGCGCCTATGGCAGTTGAAATGGAAGCTGGTCCAAGATGGGTAAAGTGCAAGTGCCCCCAGAACTCAATCAACAGGAGTGCTTACTAACGCGTTTCGTTGTCCCCTGACAACTTTTTCAAAGGTATAACACTCTGTACTCAGTAGGGGTTTATATACCATGATACAGGAAATACATCATACAGGAAATGCATCATGCATAATTACCCAATTCTTCGTTCATTTTTCTGTAATAATAATATCAAAGTATTTGTTCTATTATAAAAATCTAAAATGGAGGCAGACCCAAAATATTTGTTTATTCTAAAAATAATAGTCAGACAGGCAGAAATATCCCCTTAAACACTGGTATAATTCAGCATCATTTCCGGTGGTTGGGACGCAAATTGTGACCAGCTTCCGGTCTATGGAACGCAAACTACAAAACAGTAGATTAAGAAAATGTTGTGTATCTTTGATATGTGACCTCAGTGATTGCACCCTACTTGTAAAAATGAATCAACATAAGCGGATAAATTAGTTGTGAGGGAGTGAATACCAGAAATAATAGGACAACCAGGAGGTGAAATAAGTGTTTGATGAATTTTGGGTAAGTGAAAGTAAGTGGGGGTGATGGGGTGTGTTGAGAAAATAAAGTGATATTCTTCTCTGGAAATAATTTTATTTTCTAATTTATCCGCTTATGTTGATTCATTTTTATAAGCACGGGTGCAATCACTGAGGTCACATGTCAAAGATACACAACTATTTCTTAATCTGATTCATGACATCGAGTGGAAAGACAACTATACTTTCTTGACCCTCGACATTACGAGTTTATATAGAAATATTCCACACAGTATGGGCCTGGAAGCAATAGCCAGATGACTCAAGACAGATGGTGACCTCAGTGATACACACATCACTTTTTTACTTGATTCTATCCATTTCATTCTATATCACAATTTTTTTTTTCAATAACACCTATTATTTACAGGCGATCGGGACGGCCATGGGGACCAGGTTTGCCCCTAGCTACGCCAACCTCTACATGGGTATGATCGAGGGCCAATTCGTGTGGGGGGCAGGCATGGGGTGCGCCTGGTCCTCTATGGCCTTTTTTTTATTTGGAATGGGGATGCACAATCAGCACTGTCTTTTGTCACGTTTCTTATTTCCAACCCATATTACCTACAATTTACACATAATTATCTCCCAGTACAGATTAACTATTTAGATATTTCTCTTAAAATTGTTAATAATAAGATTGTCACATCAAATTATAATAAGGAAGTAAACACTGATTCATAACTGCACTATGACAGTGCACACTAACCCCCCCCCCCCCCCCCCCTGAAAACGTAACATTCCAAAAGGACAGATCCTGCAATTACCCAGGAACTGTTTTGACATCGACTCCTTTCAAATTCAAAGTGCCAAAATGGCAGATTCTTTTATTGACAGGGGATATCCTAAAACCCTTGTGGAAAATGCCCGTCTGGAAGCTAGACAACTGAACAGAACCCAATTCCTCATCCCAAAAAAGAACAAAAAACTACACATAGGCTGCATTACAGAAAGGGAAGAATATTCTTTCATCTCTACATACTGTATAATAATAAATCTTTTCAAATTAAAGAAATGATTCATAAAAACCTAGAACCTATTGAAGTGTGATCCATTCTTGCGAGAACACCTACCCAATAAACCTAATTTTGTTTTCCGTAAAAACAAAAGAATTAAGAATATACTAGCTCCCGTTTCTGCAAAACCACTGAACATAATAGGATGCAGTGTAAATCCCGGCGGTCGGGATCCCGGCGTTCAGAATCCCGATCGCCGAAATCCCAACACTTTCTCCCTCCGGGGGTGTCCACGACACCCCCGGAGGGAGAATAAATTAGTGTGCCAAGCGTAGCGAGGCACCGGGCTCACTGCGTGGCGAGCGAAGCGAGCCCGCAAGGGGGGGCGATCCACGTCCCCCTCTTGTCGGGATTTCGGCGATCGGGATTCCAGCGTCGGGATTCTGAACGCCGGGATCCCGACCGCCGGGATTTAATACTGAATCCAACATAATGACCCTAACTGGTTACAATCTCTCTCGAAATCTATCTCTGGTTGTTACAAATGTAATAAAACAAGATGCATCACTTGTCAACACAAAATGAACAAAACCCAATAGAGTACAACAGGTGAAAATAAACAAAAAATCAAATCATTTATAAACTGTTTAAAAATGGTAGGTTTGGCACATATTAAGAGCACTAAGGGCGGGATGTATTAAAATATATTGCCGCCCTTCGCCACCCTTCGCTGCGATGCCAGCGCATACAGTATGTACTAACATATGCGGCTGTCCCCGGGATATCTGTACTGTGGTGTGCTCAGTCATCTCCCTGCCGCCTGCCTCTCCCTTCACGCCGGGGACAACTAAGCAGGCTGTCCCCGGCACCTCCTCCCCCCTGCAGCCGGAAGGACGTCCGGCACTAAGCCTAGGCACTAATTACATACGCCATTTTAACATTATATTAATTCAATAAATTACCTTTATTATTGTGATTCCCAACTGATCGAACCAATTATTCATTAATTGATGAACTCTGTTTTAAGAACTCCACTTAGTTTCTCTTTTTCCTGTCCAGCATACATGCCTACCCTCCCGGAATGGCCAGAAAATTGGGTCCGGCATTTCATGGGCGTGCCCACAAAAATGGCGCACATGCCTAAAGAAACTCTGGCTTACCCCAGCAAATGCAGGAGTGCCCCTGCCTGCTTGGGGTGGGCGGATGATGTCATATGATGTCCAGGCTTACTTTTTACAGTGAACGGAGGAAAAATGATTAGATAATGAGTAACCATGGAATGATTTTCCTCTCTGCGGATGCATGGATGTGTAAGCGTACATATCTGCTTGCAGCGTATCAAAGGAATCTGGCCAGCAGGGTGGACGTGCATTCGCCATGGCGGCGTTAAACTGGTGAGCTGGTCTGAATGGAGTTCTATGTACATCTAACAAATCAATTAGCACTTCCATGTATGTATCACATTAATCAGCTCATTACAAGCATGTCTTACAGAACCGTGTACAGTACACAGACATTTAGCACAGTTTCCAAACTACAGTAATTATCCTTCTTTTACATGTGTTTTTTTTTTTTTTTTTTTAAATTACTTTTTTATTGATTTTTCTTTCAAGTAGTACAAAGCAAAATGCGACAAAAAAGCGACAGAAAACAATAGTGTCATTCTGATCAGTGTCTGACCATGGTTATACATTGGTTGTACATTTGTTGGACATTGGTTGAACATTAGAATGCCCTTCACAATAATGTATAACTTGCATATATAAAGCATTACAACATTCTCTGCAATATATAGATATTGTCACTTTAACTAGACGGTGACTCTAGAAATGCTGTCTATCTAAGTATCAATCATGGGTAGGAAAGGATATTAAAGGAAAATGAAAATATACCTTCAATATTAGCTTAAGTAAATAATTACTAGAACACTTTTCCCAGTCCCAATGACTTATCTGGAAAAAGAATCAGGTTAGAAGCTAACTTCCTCTCAAGCTAGAACTTAGTTCGCAATGTTCACCATGTTAGTTAACTGAGTACTTGACACCTATGTGTTGAACTAATACATGCATAGACATAAACATATGCATAAACATACAATTAACATTGACGGAGACAGAAGGGGAATGGGTTGGGGGGGGGGGAGGGTATGCAAGGGGTAGCAGTGTCTCTTTCGCCTAGAGTAGTTTTTCCTAGTGTGTAGCAGGAATCAACATGTATTTAACATGGACTGGGATATTTTATCCATGTTTGTCAGCTTGAGTCTGTATGTCAACGTGTCATCATGTCATCTTTCCCCTCCATAGGTCTTATTCAACATAGAAGCCCGTCTACCCTGAGGGGTTCCATACCAGCCACTCTGAGTCCTTACTGTTACTCCAAGTTACACGCCATTAGGATGTGGTGTTATGGTTTCAACTCCCTGCTATGCTCTCAGTGATCAAGGGATTGACTCTGTTCCATGAGGAAGTTTCAAAGTAATTCATAATGGTATGTCTGGAGTCTTGATCCAGGGATAATATGTATTTTTGCCATTTTAATTGGAATCTATGTATGTTACTATTTTCCTGTACCATTGTAGATTTAAGATCGAAGTACAAATATTGAAGTAATAAAGATTTTAATTCCTGGATACTGGGTGCTGTCTTTTTTATCCAATGCTTTAAAATAAGTTTCTTCGCTAGGGTAAATATTAGAACTATTATCGGAATATGTTGCATTAAGGTAGCGTTTAAAGTGTGGTTTACCCCAGCTTTTTGGAAGTCCAATAGGAGGCAGACCTCAGGAGTCATTGTTATAGAAGTTTGTAGGATGTCATTAGTATAGTTGGTAGTTTTATACCAGAATCTGCGCACTTTCGAACATTCCCAGAAGCAATGGATAAATTTCGCGTTGCTCATTGAGCATTTGTAGCAATGTCCTGGGTCGTCTGCTACCATATACTTCCTTTGAGCTGGGGTAATAAAGGATTTGTATATAAATTTTAAATGTGTTTCCTGAAGGTATGCCGAAGTCAAGTATCTGGTTAGTGCGCAATAGTTTTCTATAGTGTTTGTCGGCATGTCCCTTTCAAGAATTATTTCGGGATGCCATTTGTTCTCTAGATTTTTAATTTGATTTTCAAATGTAGTGGTAGTTTCGACAAGGTAGGGGTATAGTAGGTTTAGTCTGTACTTCCCTGTAGTTCTGAAGGTTAGAATTTTGAGAATTGGATGGGGGGGCGTGCTATTGTTCGGTGTGAGGTTCAATGTTTGTGCATAGTGTCTTACCTGTAAATATAGATAAAACTGGGAGTTCGGCAGTGCATATGTTTGTGCCAATGTGCTAAAGGGTAGGATCCCTCCTCCCGGGTCGAAGACCTTGGTCACAAGAGACAAGCCACTTTGTTTCCATTTCAAGATCGTAGCATTGGTCAATGAGGGGGGGAAGCTAGGGTTGCCCCATAGTGGTATATAAGGGGAAGTATGTGGGTCACGCTTGAGTTTCTTGTGTAAGTAAATCCAATTGAGATAGGTATCTTTGAAAATAATGTTATCTAACAGTGTTTTCGGTATGTTAGTATATTTTTGATGGAGCAATGCTGCTGGGGAAAATGGGTAGAAATTTGCACAGTCCAAATCATAGTCAGTGTATATAGATTTCTCCAACAGCCAATCGCTGGCATATCTGAATAGAACCGAGACAGTATAGGCCTTAAAATCTGGTACTCGGAGTCCTCCATGTGATTTGGGTAACATTAATTTAGAAAGTGCAATCCTCGCTCTTTTCCCTTTCCATAAAAATTTAGTAAGTGCTGAGTTTATCTTTTGTATATCTATTTGTTTAAGGGCCAAAGGAAGGAGTTGTATGAAATAAAATATTTTAGGGAATATAATGGTCTTGATTACCGCTGCTCTCCCAAGTAGCGAGAGAGGCATTTGGTTCCATGTTTCTAGAAGTGTTAAGGTTTTTGTGATAATTGGTGAATAATTAGCTTTATATAGATTTTCGGTTTTGTTTGTGATGTTTACCCCTAGGTACTTTATCTGGGTCTGAGCTAGTTTGAATTTATTGAAGATCGGGTCGTTGGACGTGTCTGCTGTGTGTTTTCCTACATAAAGTAATTCCGACTTATCTAAGTTTATTTTATATCCCGATATTAGACTAAATTGACGAATTAGGGAGAGAATGGCTGGTATTGATTTTTGTGGTTTTGTGACGTAGAGGATCATATCGTCAGCGAAAAGTGATAGCTTTAGTTCATGTCTATTTATATGAATTCCGGTAAAATCTTTGGATTGACGCAGGGTGAGGGCCAAGGGCTCAATGGCTATGGCGAACAAAAGAGGGGATAGGGGGCAGCCTTGTCTGGTTCCTTTAAAAAGTTGGAAATACTCTGATATCTGCCCATTGGTTACTATTTGGGAGACTGGTTTAAAATACAGTAATTTAACATATTCAATGAACTCCTTGGGAATACCAAAAAGTTCCATTGTCTTGATTAAGTGGGGCCACAATACAAGGTCAAAGGCCTTTTCTGCATCAATAGAGATTACTATGCCTGGTGGAAGGGTATCTGAGATATTTTGCATTCTTTGAATAGCTGTTATTGTTTTACGCACATTCACTACTGATTGCCTGCCCATTATAAAACCTGTCTGATCAGGATGGATTATTAAAGGCATTAGGGGTTTTAAACGATCAGTCAGTATTTTTGCTAATATCTTGTAATCGGAGTTTAACAAAGAGATCGGTCTGTAAGACCCTGGGTTTGTCAAATCTCTACCCGTTTTTGGAAGCGTTTTAATAAAAGCTGCGTTAAAAAGTGAAGGGGGGGACTTAGTTTGTAATATGTGGTTGAAGGCCTTGGTCAGGGGTTGTATAACCTGGTTTTTCATTATTTTGTAGAAACTGTTTCCAAATCCGTCCGGGCCCGGTGCTTTACCTTTCTTTAGATTTTTTATTACCAATGCCACTTCTTCTGTTGTGATGGGATCTAGGAGTGAGTTGGTTTTATCAGCTGGAATTTTGGGAAATATTATTGACGTGTACAGCGAGGAGGGCGAGTCCTCCTGTACATCTTCTGTTAATTTGGTAGGGGGGTTGTTTGCGTATAGGTGCGAATAAAAGTCTTTTAGTACCTGAGCTATTTGAGTGTTGGAGGTAGTTAGTTGTCCATTAGGAAGCTTAAGGGGTTGGACTACGGTTGGGTTTCTAGTTCCGTTAAGCATATTTGTTAATAGTTTGCCCGTTTTATTTCCAAAATTATGATAGCGATAATTTATGCTGTATAAGTATTTGTTGCCTCTATTGTGTAGGTATTCATTTAAGTGTGTGTTGGCTGATGTGTAGAGTTGGCGGTTACCTGTTGTGGGGTTTTGTTGGTATCTAGTGTATGCTAGCGTTAGTTTCTGCTGGAGTGATATAAAAGTGGATGAGTAACTTTTGTTCAATTTGGCTACGTAAGATAGGATATTCCCTCTCAGTACCGCTTTAGCAGTGGCCCAGAACAGTGCTGGGTCTGAGTCGGCATGCAATGAATTATTTAAACAATACTCTTCCCAGTCTTTTCTTAATTTGTCAGTGAAGGTGGTAGATGTAAGGAGGTGATTTGGAAATCGCCAGGCAGATCTAGTTGAAGGCTCTTCTGTCGCTAAGACTTTAAACCAGACGAGTGCGTGATCAGATACTACGATTGGCTCGATCTCTGTGGCTGTGACTCTCGGGAGCAAGGTCTCCGACCCCAGAACATAATCGATCCTTGAAAAAGTATGATGGGCCGCCGATTGGCAGGTATATTCTCTGGCTGTAGGGTTAAGCACCCTCCATATGTCCATGAGTCTTAGTGTGGATGCTAATTGTGGGACACCTAGTTTAGGGAGCGATGAGGCCCGTGCGTTATGATTGGATCTGTCTAAGTGTGTATCTGAGGTTAGATTAAAATCTCCGCATAGTATCAGTTTTGTGTCTATGTATGGGGTTAGGTTCTTGACTAAGCTGTGGAAGAAGGTTTTTTTATAAGTCGTGGGGGCGTAAATATTGCATAAAGTGTAGATATGTGTGTGTAGAGATATCTGGGCTATTACATATCTTCCCTCAGTGTCTTCAATTTTATGAATTAATTCAAATGGGATATTATTTCTAATTAGAATAACTACTCCTCTAGATTTTGAGTTGTAGCTTGCTGCAGCTATCATTTTCCATCCAAGCATTTGCAGCTTAACCATTTCTGAGGGAATTAAATGAGCTTCCTGAATATACATGATATCCAATTTTAATTTATTTCCATACACTAAAATTTTTCGTCTTTTGGCGGGGGAGTTGAAACCACCCACATTAATGGTTCCGATTTTTATTTCTGTCATGTTGCGTGTAAGGGGTGAGGTGGTCTGTCGACATACCTGCTTAGTAGTCTTCTTTTGGCTACACCTTGGGAGGGGGGAACACAAAAGGGAGGGGGTGACAGGACAACAGTACAGAGTATTATTACATTTACATTTCAACAATTGGAGCTCGCTAGTCGAGCTAGCTATTTTCTTAAAGCCAACTGTCAGGCCACGGCCCAATAACGGCATTATATAGAGAACATAAGTGTGTCCTGCACACTTAATCATATAAATCCGGAGTCAAACTCCCTCCGGAATGGCTTGAACATGAGCTTAAGTACAGCTAACCGTCTGCCTCGCATGTAGAGGGAATAGATTAGAAGAGGAGGAGGGGAGGGGGGGAGGGAGGGGAGGGAAGGAGGGAGAGAGCTAGGTATGGATAATAGAGAGTAAGGAACTGAGAAAAGGTCAGATATTTGTGAAGGGGTGGTGATAAGCAGAAGAGAACAAGGTTATATATTTAGCTATTACTATTATAACAGGTAATTGCACAAAATAATTGTGCCGAACTTTGTTCGACATTTGGGTCTCTTTTGGAAGATGACCGGGTTTAATAGTGGTGTCCAGATGTATTCAGATATCTTCCATAAAGTAAAGGATACTATCTCTGTATAAAGGGACGTTAGGGAGTATCAGCAATGTTGTCCCCATTGTTGTGTATTTCCCTCCGAAGATAGTCAATGGCATCTGCTGGCGAGGTGAAATCGTATTGAGAGTCCTTGTGAAAAATTCTCAACTTCGCGGGGTACATAAGAGCGAATTTGATTTTCTCAGCGACCAATCTGCTACAGATAGGGGAAAATGATTTGCGCATTTTAGTCACTTCCGCCGAAAAGTCTTGGAACAAACGAAGGTTGTTTCCTTCCCAATGTAGGTTAGAGATTTTCCTTGAAGCTCTCCATAGTATCATTTTGTGTACATAACTTAAGCATTTAAATATCAGTACTCTAGGTCTAGTATCCCCAGGACGTGGGGGAGGGCCTAATCTGTGTGCTCTTTCTATGACCATTGATTTGCACTCCTCTTTGACATTAAGTAGTTGCGGGAGGGTGTTTCCAACAAAAAGGTCAAGAGCCGGGCCCTTGACAGATTCCGGGAGACCTATTAGTCTTAGATTGCTCCGTCTGGACCGGTTCTCAATTTCCTCGAGTTTGTTAATGATATTATAGTTTTCCTTCTCCAATCTCTTAATTTCACACATGGCTCCAGTCAGATCATGTGCTATGGCTCCCACATTATTTTCTACAGTGTCCACCCTTTGTGTGAGGTTTTGGAGCTGAGATGTAATGTCACTCACTGCTTTAGCCAGTAATGGAGCCATAGTTGATGTGATTGCATCGACCATGTCATCATAGGTTAATGGTACCATATTAGGAGATTGATGTGTTCCTGTGTCTTCTTCTTGGTTATCTGGAATAGCTTTCTTTTGTGCAGGGGAGGATGTCTCTGTTTCAGAGAATTTAGAGTTTCCCGGGCCTCTCTTAACTTGAATTCCGCTCTGTTGTGCTGAGCGTTGGGGCGAGGGGGTTGATTTAATTTTTTCCATGACGGATTCGTCTTGGGGGAGAGGGGGGGGGGGGTGAGATAGGTATGGTGGGTGTCAGTCGGTGTCTACGCTGATATCTGTAATTATTAGCCAATTCCGGATGGGATTTTAGTTGGTGTTTATTTCGATTTCATGTCAGTGCCGTTGAGTACCAAACTCAAAGGGTTGACTGATCCTTTTCCTTTCAGATGGTTTGTATTTACCTCTTGAGCTGCTATGGGTATCCAAAGGATCAGAGGAGCAGATGTTAGTAGTTTGCGGCACTAGCTTTGTTAGGGACAGATATCTGCGTCTGTTTATTTGCTTATAGCCCGGTACACAGTTTTTGGTGCTGACTGTTTAATGTTAGATAGTAAATGAGGTACTGAGGCACTGAGGTAATGAGGTAGTGAGGTACTGTAAAGGGGATGATTTCCTCAGGGGTACTTTGCACCTTCTTCTGTGGGTGTTTGTGCCTGGTCTTTTATGTAAAGGTACCTGAATCCACCTTATTCTAAGCCTCAGCTGGTCTGCTAAGGTGCTTGTAGCCTCAGCGTCAGCGTGTCTGTGCGTGTGGTAGCTGGCCCCACGTACCTGTCCTGCTGCACTGCAGGGAGGGCAATGTTCAGTACCTTTTTTCTGTTGATCGGCTGTGATGGGTTATAAGAATGCAGAGATGTGTCCCCGCTCGATTCTGTGCTTCCTCGCGCGTCTCTTACAGGAGAGCTGAGTCCTACTCAGGTGCTGCCGTCTGAGTCGCGGCCTCTCAAGATGGCGGGCGCTGCTGGGTGGCCTCGAGCGTCGCAGCCTGCAGGAGGGATTTTACACCCTCCCCGGCTCTGCAACTAGCTCGGCAGGCTCTGGGGATGCTCCGGAGATGATGTGAGTCACCGGGTGTGCTGGGTCGGGCAGTTAGCTGTGTTTTTAGGTTGGCGTCGCCCGGAGCTCCGTTCAGGTGCTTCTTCCCAGAATGGCCGCCAAGCCACGCCTTCTTTTACATGTGTTTAAAGGTAACCATACACGCACCGATTTTGTGTGCTGCGATTTTGGCACTTCAAGCTGCCATGCGATTTTGGCACTTGAAGTGGATGCGATGCGATGAGATGTACTGTACTTTGCAGGTGCGATGCGATGAGATGCGATTTTAACCTCTTTTTTTTTTTTAAGTTAATACAGTAGTTACTAATGGACATCGCATCGCATGTACTCCTGTACTGATGCAATGCGATGAAAAGAAGAACAAAAAGTATTGCCTGCAGATACTTTTGTGCTTTACAATATTGTACCTGCGGGGACTCACATCGCATCGCATCCCCGCAAGTACATGGTGCGATTATCGCACATGCGATGCGTTTTGTACAAAAAGTACAGAACGCATGCGATAATCACGGAGTGTATGGGCACTTTTACGCTCATCCCAGGAAGGTGAGTTATTGATACATGTGTAAAGGTTTATCATCTACAGTAAGTAACTTGGAGTGTATACAGGTGTAATTTAGTCTGTATTCCTAGATGTTTTTGGCTTCTGCATAGTACAAAAAAGGGGAGAAGTACCAGTGCATATAGCGCTTTCTAGGTATAACTTACACTAATATTACCGGAAGTGGAACGCCGTCATTTGCGTTCCACCTGGTGCTCCCCATGCGTTCCAAAATGCCAGAACGTCACTTCCGGTGCGGGAGGATTGACTTATTGCACATTGCCCATTCAGTGGAACGCACATCACTTGCGTTCCACCTAATATTCCCCATGCGTTCCAAAAGACCGGAACGTCACTCCCGGTGTGGGGAAATTGACATATTGCACATTGCCCAATAATACAGTACATTTTTATCTGTAAATCAAGTTCATCAATAGACACATATATCCTCCGAGGCTTTGCTTTGATCATTGTCCTCATAAAAAGCCATTTCTTTGCACTTTAATATGGGTCCGTATTTTTGATCAGTCCATATGCAAGAAACAAGAGGGAGGGGGAGGAGAATAAAGGGCAGTCAATCATACTTATCAGAAATCCGTACATTTTCATAACACATTAAAAACAACACTTACAAAAAATATCAATCAGATAAAAACAGAATAAAATTAATACTAAAACAGCTAAAAGGGCAGTACTTATAAAAACCATTTAATTTCAAAATCACTATTAAGGCCATTTGGCACCATAGTATTAAGCTTAAAAATCCATCTCATTTCGGACTGGGCTAGGCGAGTTTCTATATTCTTATTTCGCCACGTGGGTATAATTACTTCAAGACCACCAAAAGATTTAATACAACATTACAGTTGTGGACCTTTTTAAAATGAGCTGGAACTGTGTAGGTTTCCAAACCCTTTCTTATATTATACACATGTTCCGCTAGGCGTGTTTTCAGGTTCCTGGTGGTCTTAATAAAAGTCTAAATTTTATAAAAAAATTGTTCAACCATATGTGCACCCATTTAAACAGGACATTCCTGTTTTTTCTTCTTTTTTACTATGGTGTGCGGCATCATGTGTAATGGGTACTATGGTGTGCAGCATCATGTGTAATGGGAACTATAGTGTGCGGCATCATGTGTAATGGGTACTATGGTGTGCAGCATCATGTGTAAGGGACATTATGTGTGCAGCATCATGTGTAATGGGTACTATGGTGTGCGGCATCATGTGTAATGGGTACTATGGTGCGCGGCATCATGTGTAATGGGTACTATGGTGCCATCAAGCAAGAACCCCCTAGCAATGAGCACGTAGGTAAGCAGCACTTATGTGGCAAATATGTAATGGGCATTACGGTTTGTTATATAGTATGTAATGGGCATCATGATGTGTGGCACAATGTGTAATGGGCATGATGGTGTGTGGCCTTATGTGTAATTGGCATTATGTGTAATGGGTATTACGGAGTATGCTAAAATGTGTAATGGGCATTACTGTGTATGGTCTAAAGTGTAATACCACACCCCTTTTTGTGATGCCATGCCTCCTTCCCATGAGGCCACGCCCCCTTTTTGCAGCGCGGCTATTATGTCTAGATCTGGGACCACCCATTACCATAATTCTAGATTCGCCTATGTTCGGAGGGAGTGTAAATTTAAACGCTAAAGCGTCTAAATTTTAGCATCTACATTTGGGACACCCCCTTTGATAGCGGTGTGCCGGGTGTCTAGTTTGGAAGCCCCATACGTTAGCGGTGTGCCGGGGTGTCCAGTTTACATGCCCCCGTTGTTAGCGGTGTGCAGGACTGTGTATTTCACTGTGGAACTACAAGTGCCACAATGGCTTGTCAGCACTGGGCAGCGCGCTGCTGCTGCCCAGCGCTACGCTGAGAACGTAGATTACATATGTAAAGCAGGCACGCGCTGCGCTGAGAACAGCTAGAGCGGCACGCGCACAGTAAACACAGAGTCTGGCAGACTGCCAAGTTTCAAAGTTTCAGTGTGCGCGCGGTGGCGCCGTGAAACTACACAAGTACCAATAATGCAGCCAGAACAAAATAGCTCACCCAAATCTAACTCTCTCTGCACATGTTACATCTGCCCCCTGCAGTGCACATGGTTTAGGCCATTTTAAGAACTAATTTGTACTGCGATCAGATCTGAATAAAGGCCATTGGGTAGAAAACTGAAGGTCGACAGGCCGTAGGTCGACACCAAAAATAGGTAGACAATGGCAAGGTCGACAGTCAAAAGGTCAACATGAGTTTTTCACTTTTTTTGAGCCGACATGTGCCGACAGGAGGTATTTCATGTCCTACCATCCACTGTGGCGTGGGGCGAGAATAGTGCCCGAAGCATGACAAGCGCAAGAGGACACGGTACACTGATACGGTGTCCATGTCGACGGTGTCGACATTCAGGTAACAAAAAGGTAAAATAACTGATGTCAACCTTTTGACTGTTGACCAAATGCTTGTGTTGGCCTTCTGACCATATTGACATTACCCATGTCGACCTATTACAGGTGCCGACCTAAGGCATGTCAACCCAATCCATGTCGACCCAATGACCCATACCCCCAGATACAAGTCACATAGATACTCCAGCGCAGTGTAGGAGCACATACCCATAGGGGAGAATTTACTAAGGTGGGAGATCTACTGAAGATGGGATGTTGCCAATAGCAACCAACTAGATTATGTTTTTTTTATCTTCTAGAAGGTGCTAAATAAATAAGTAGAATCTGATTGGTTGCTATGGGACTGATGTGAATGTTCAAATATTCTCTGTACAGCGCTGTGGAATATGTGTGCGCTATATAATAGCTGGTAATAATAGTCTCTGTACAGCGCTGTGGTATATGTGTGCGCTATATAATAACTGGTAATAATAGTCTCTGTACAGCGCTGTGGAATATGTGTGCGCTATATAATAACTGGTAATAATAGTCTCTGTACAGCGCTGTGGAATATGTGTGCGCTATATAATAACTGGTAATAATATTCTCTGTACAGCGCTGTGGAATATGTGTGCGCTATATAATAACTGGTAATAATATCCTCTGTACAGCGCTGCAGAATATGTGTGTGATATATAATAACTGGTAATAATAGTCTCTGTACAGCGCTGTGGAATATGTGTGCGCTATATAATAACTGGTAATAATAGTCTCTGTACAGCGCTGTGGAATATGTGTGCGCTATATAATAACTGGTAATAATATCCTCTGTACAGCGCTGCAGAATATGTGTGTGATATATAATAACTGGTAATAATAGTCTCTGTACAGCGCTGTGGAATATGTGTGCGCTATATAATAACTGGTAATAATATTCTCTGTACAGCGCTGCGGAATATGTGTGCGCTATATAATAACTGGTAATAATAGTCTCTGTACAGCGCTGTGGAATATGTGTGCGCTATATAATAACTGGTAATAATATTCTCTGTACAGCGCTGCGGAATATGTGTGCGCTATATAATAACTGGTAATAATATTCTCTGTACAGCGCTGCGGAATATGTGTGCGCTATATAATAACTGGTAATAATATTCTCTGTACAGCGCTGTGGAATATGTGTGCGCTATATAATAACTGATAATAATATTCTCTGTACAGCACTACGGAATATGTGTGCGCTATATAATAACTGGTAATAATAGTCTCTGTACAGCGCTGTGGAATATGTGTGCGCTATATAATAACTGGTAATAATATTCTCTGTACAGCGCTGCGGGATATGTGTGCGCTATATAATAACTGGTAATAATATTCTCTGTACAGCACTACGGAATATGTGTGCGCTATATAATAACTGATAATAATATTCTCTGTACAGCGCTGTGGAATATGTGTGCGCTATATAATAACTGATAATAATATTCTCTGTACAGCGCTGTGGAATATGTGTGCGCTATATAATAACTGGTAATAATATTCTCTGTACAGCGCTGCGGAATATGTGCGCTATATAATAACTGGTAATAATATTCTCTGTACAGCGCTGCAGAATATGTGTGCGCTATATAATAACTGGTAATAATATTCTCTGTACAGCGCTGCGGAATATGTGTGCGATATATAAATAACTGGTAATAATATTCTCTGTACAGCGCTGCGGAATATGTGTGTGCTATATAATAACTGGTAATAATAGTCTCTGTACAGCGCTGCGGAATATGTGTGCGATATATAATAACTGATAATAATATTCTCTGTACAGTGCTGCGGAATATGTGTGCGCTATATAATAACTGGTAATAATATTCTCTGTACAGCGCTGCGGAATATGTGTGCGATATATAAATAACTGGTAATAATATTCTCTGTACAGCGCTGCGGAATATGTGTGTGCTATATAATAACTGGTAATAATATTCTCTGTACAGCGCTGCGGAATATGTGTGCGATATATAATAACTGATAATAATATTCTCTGTACAGTGCTGCGGAATATGTGTGCGCTATATAATAACTGGTAATAATAGTCTCTGTAAAGCGCTGTGGAATATGTGTGCGCTATATAATAACTGATAATAATATTCTCTGTACAGCACTGCAGAATATGTGTGCGCTATATAATAACTGGTAATAATATTCTCTGTACAGCACTGCAGAATATGTGTGCGCTATATAATAACTGGTAATAATAGTCTCTGTACAGCGCTGTGGAATATGTGTGCGCTATATAATAACTGGTAATAATATTCTCTGTACAGCGCTGCGGGATATGTGTGCGCTATATAATAACTGGTAATAATATTCTCTGTACAGCACTACGGAATATGTGTGCGCTATATAATAACTGATAATAATATTCTCTGTACAGCGCTGTGGAATATGTGTGCGCTATATAATAACTGGTAATAATATTCTCTGTACAGCGCTGCGGAATATGTGTGCGATATATAAATAACTGGTAATAATATTCTCTGTACAGCGCTGCGGAATATGTGTGTGCTATATAATAACTGGTAATAATAGTCTCTGTACAGCGCTGCGGAATATGTGTGCGATATATAATAACTGATAATAATAGTCTCTGTACAGCGCTGCGGAATATGTGTGCGATATATAATAACTGATAATAATATTCTCTGTACAGTGCTGCGGAATATGTGTGCGCTATATAATAACTGGTAATAATATTCTCTGTACAGCGCTGCGGAATATGTGTGCGATATATAAATAACTGGTAATAATATTCTCTGTACAGCGCTGCGGAATATGTGTGTGCTATATAATAACTGGTAATAATATTCTCTGTACAGCGCTGCGGAATATGTGTGCGATATATAATAACTGATAATAATATTCTCTGTACAGTGCTGCGGAATATGTGTGCGCTATATAATAACTGGTAATAATAGTCTCTGTATAGCGCTGTGGAATATGTGTGCGCTATATAATAACTGATAATAATATTCTCTGTACAGCACTGCAGAATATGTGTGCGCTATATAATAACTGGTAATAATATTCTCTGTACAGCGCTGCGGAATATGTGTGCGATATATAAATAACTGGTAATAATATTCTCTGTACAGCGCTGCGGAATATGTGTGTGCTATATAATAACTGGTAATAATATTCTCTGTACAGCGCTGCGGAATATGTGTGCGATATATAATAACTGATAATAATATTCTCTGTACAGTGCTGCGGAATATGTGTGCGCTATATAATAACTGGTAATAATAGTCTCTGTATAGCGCTGTGGAATATGTGTGCGCTATATAATAACTGATAATAATATTCTCTGTACAGCACTGCAGAATATGTGTGCGCTATATAATAACTGGTAATAATATTCTCTGTACAGCACTGCGGAATATGTGTGCGCTATATAATAACTGGTAATAATATTCTCTGTACAGCGCTGCGGAATATGTGTGTGCTATATAATAACTGGTAATAATATTCTCTGTACAGCGCTGCGGAATATGTGTGCGATATATAATAACTGGTAATAATAGTCTCTGTACAGCGCTGCGGAATATGTGTGCACTATATAATAACTGGTAATAATATTCTCTGTACAGCGCTGCAGAATATGTGTGCGCTATATAATAACTGGTAATAATATTCTCTGTACAGCGCTGTGGAATATGTGTGCGCTATATAATAACTGGTAATAATATTCTCTGTACAGCGCTGTGGAATATGTGTGTGCTATATAATAACTGGTAATAATATTCTCTGTACAGCGCTGTGGAATATGTGTGCGCTATATAATAACTGGTAATAATAGTCTCTGTACAGCGCTGTGGAATATGTGTGCGCTATATAATAACTGGTAATAATAGTCTCTGTACAGCGCTGCAGAATATGTGTGCGCTATATAATAACTGGAAATAATATCCCCTGTACAGCGCTGCGGAATATGTGTGCACTATATAATAACTGGTAATAATATTCTCTGTACAGCGCTGCAGAATATGTGTGCGCTATATAATAACTGGTAATAATATTCTCTGTACAGCGCTGTGGAATATGTGTGTGCTATATAATAACTGGTAATAATATTCTCTGTACAGCGCTGCGGAATATGTGTGCGCTATATAATAACTGGTAATAATAGTCTCCGTACAGCGCTGCAGAATATGTGTGCGCTATATAATAACTGGTAATAATATTCTCTGTACAGCGCTGCGGGATATGTGTGCGATATATAATAACTGGTAATAATAGTCTCTGTACAGCGCTGTGGAATATGTGTGCGCTATATAAATAACTGGTAATAATAGTCTCTGTACAGCGCTGCGGGATATGTGTGCGATATATAATAACTGGTAATAATAGTCTCTGTACAGTGCTGTGGAATATGTGTGTGCTATATAATAACTGGTAATAATATTCTCTGTACAGCGCTGTGGAATATGTGTGCGCTATATAATAACTGGTAATAATATTCTCTGTACAGCGCTGCGGAATATGTGTGCGCTATATAATAACTGGTAATAATAGTCTCTGTACAGCGCTGGGGAATATGTGTGCGCTATATAATAACTGGTAATAATAGTCTCTGTACAGCGCTGCAGAATATGTGTGCGCTATATAATAACTGGTAATAATAATCTCTGTACAGCGCTGTGGAATATGTGTGCGCTATATAATAACTGGTAATAATAGTCTCTGTACAGCGCTGTGGAATATGTGTGCGCTATATAATAACTGGTAATAATAATCTGTACAGCGCTGCGGAATATGTGTGCGCTATATAATAACTGGTAATAGTAGTCTCTGTACAGCGCTGCGGGATATGTGTGCGCTATATAAATAACTGGTAATAATATTCTCTGTACAGCGCTGCGGAATATGTGTGCACTATATAATAACTGGTAATAATAGTCTCTGTACAGCGCTGCGGAATATGTGCGCGCTATATAATAACTAGTAATAATAGTCTCTGTACAGCGCTGTGGAATATGTGTGTGCTATATAATAACTGGTAATAGTAGTCTCTGTACAGCGCTGCGGGATATGTGTGTGCTATATAATAACTGGTAATAGTAGTCTCTGTACAGCGCTGCGGGATATGTGTGCGCTATATAAATAACTGGTAATAATATTCTCTGTACAGCGCTGCGGAATATGTGTGCACTATATAATAACTGGTAATAATAGTTTCTGTACAGCGCTGCGGAATATGTGTGCGCTATATAAATAACTGGTAATAATAGTCTCTGTACAGCGCTGTGGAATATGTGTGCGCTATATAATAACTGGTAATAATATTCTCTGTACATCGCTGTGGAATATGTGTGCGCTATATAATAACTGGTAATAATAGTCTCTGTACAGCGCTGCGGAATATGTGTGCTATATAGTAACTGGTAATAATATTCTCTGTACAGCGCTGCGGAATATGTGTGCGCTATTTAATAACTGGTAATAATAATCTGTACAGCGCTGCGGAATATGTGTGCGCTATATAATAACTGGTAATAATAGTCTCTGTACAGCGCTGCGGAATATGTGTGCGCTATATAAGAAGCTGGTAATAAATAAATAAGATGGGAGTTCTATTTCACATGGGATGTTGCTATGGGCAACCAATCAGAATCTACTTGTTATTTATTTAGCACCCTCTAGAAGATAATACATAGCATCTGATTGGTTGCTGCTGATAGCAACATCTCATGTGAAATAGACCTCCCATCCAGTACATTTCCCAGAAGGAGGTTAAGGGGGTTATTCTGGTTCACTTGCAAAGGCAAATTCACTCTTTAATGGACAAAACCATATGCACTGCAGGTGGGGCTGATGTAACCTGTGCATACAGAGAGTTAGATTTGGGTGGGGTTTGTACTTCAAACTGATATCTATATAGCAGTGTAAAAATAAAGCAGTCAGTATTTACCCTGCACAGAAGCAATATAACACCCAAATCTAACTCTCTCTGCACATGTTACATCATCCCCACCTGCAGTGCACATGGTTTTGCCCATTAGAGAGTGAATGTGCCATTGCGAGTGAACCAGAATAACCCCCTAAGTGCCTTGTCCAACAAGCAATAACAAAAACCCATAATGCATCTTAGGATTTGGGGTCTAAAAAAGAAATATCTAGCAAGATGTTGTTGATGCAGTCATTGGCCAGTATTCAGTGCTCCCGATTCACCATTTTTTTCCGGCACATCGGGCTGTTTTCACTCCTTGCGGTGAATCTTTTTCACTGAAAATCTGATTCACCCTATTCAATGTTCACTGCTCGCTGCAATTCGCTGGTGTATTTCAATTGGGTTTTCACTGGGATTCGCCGAGAGTGTATTCAATGCTAGGATGGAGAACTTCTTTCAGCATGATTTTCGCCATAATTCACCGTCTTCTGGTGAACTGGAAAGTGATCTTTAAAATAAACGCTTTTTTTGTGTGTGAAAAAATCGGATTATTTTATTCTGTGAAGGGGCACGCTATATTTATTCATAACATGCAGCACATGAACATATATTTAATAAAGAAAAAATGTTACTTTTTTTTTACACATTCGCCAGCAGGGGGCCGGGAGCAGCTCATTACATATTCATATATTCACTTCACACTGGTCCCGCTCATTACATATGCACGAGCGGGACCAGTGAAGCGGCTCCCTACCCACATCCCTTGCCAGCTCTCCCAGGGGGCAGCTTCTGCTGCTTGTGTCCCCGGGAGCCCTCCTTCTCCCCCATAAATTCTGCGGCAGGCAGGGAGGCTTATACAACCCTGCCTGCTGCCGTCCCCCGGCTCCCTGCGGCATTCACCGCAAGCCCCTGAGGCATTGAATAGGGTGACACAGAGGGCTGGCAGCAAATGCTGCAGCCCTCTGGAATCCTGCAAAAATGCAGTGAATCCTAAACAGGATTCGCTGCACATCATGAAAAAAATGCATTGAATACTCCCCAAGGTAGAGGTGGCCGTTGTCCACGGTGCTGACATCCTACGCAAACAGTAATATATGTTTCATACAATAGGGGTAATTCAGACCTGCTCATTGGGCTGCACATATTCACCACGTATACAAGTCAATGTGAGTGGCACTGTATGTGCACGTAGCGTGTACATTATCCGCTAGAATCCTCTTTCTCTATTTTCTCTCTTTGCTCCACGTGGTGTATAAGTCATAAAAGAAGAAATGAACAATAATGTGTGAATCCGTTTACTCTTGAGTATTTGTGAAAAGTTGGTGAAACAAGCAATTTGTGGGCGCACCTCACTCACCCAATCTCAGGGGGAGGTACGTATATAAAGGTATCTTTTACAGTGTAGTCAAACTTGCAACAAAATACAATGGTGAAAAAATGGGCGTACCCCACTCACGGTAAACGTAGATTGTGTATATGCCCGTAGCAGGATCTTTGTGTCTCCTTATTTAGTGTGATGATCAGGAATTTTTCTCCAAAGTGCAGGTATTTAAAATAAATAAATATAAACAATGTGTAGTCTCGTCCTGACCAGTGTGCATATATACAAGTGTTCTACCAGAGAACTATAAAGATGGTGTGCACAGATCGTACCAGGACTCACTCTAAAAGGATTTTCATAATGTGTATAAAGGTTTCTTTGTGTGGG
Source organism: Crinia signifera (assembly GCF_055691185.1). Classification (NCBI taxonomy): domain Eukaryota; kingdom Metazoa; phylum Chordata; class Amphibia; order Anura; family Myobatrachidae; genus Crinia; species Crinia signifera. The sequence goes on along the minus strand of NC_139217.1, from coordinate 467,343,334 downwards.
GTTAATTTATAGAAGATTCCTTCACCAAAACCAAAGTGGAAAGAGTTTTCTTTACCCAGAGGCAACAGAAACTGTGAGAAATGATGGCGTACCAGACTTACGAGTTGGTAAGTCTTTGCACTCCCATAGCGTTTTCTTTTTGGGCCTGTATTCTCGATCTTACTGGGGAGGCCTCATCCAGTTATACACCTCTCCTTCACCATCATCTCCTCTTCATTAGCCTCTCTTTTCTGGCTACCTTTGCAGTTTGGAAATCCCATTTTTGTATTTTATTGTTATTGTTTTTTGGTTGTTGGGTGATAACCACGGGATAGTACGAACCAGGGGCAGCAGAGCGCCAAATAGGGGTCTTATCTTATATCACTTATTCTGCACATATTCACCGCCTAGCGTAAATGCCGCCCGCCGAACGCACACCTACCCCACTACCCGTATTCCTGCACTACAATGCGAGCGGATGTGTACACTTACACAGAGAGGGGAAATCATTCCATATTTACTCTCCGTCGAAGGATTTCTCCTTTGTAAAGCAAAGTCAGCCAACAGTATACTTACTGTTCTGATGGACACTTCCTGACCAATTTGGGGCGGGCGCACCCACCGTTGTGAATGAAAAACTTGCCGAAGTCATTCGCTCCTGGGGTTTGTGCGTTGGCATGAACAACCAGGTAGAAAGTCTGAAAGTTGGATACGAAATACACTAGCTCTTTAAAATTAGGTTGAGTTGTATTTGTATTTGTCAATGTTAAAAATCAATGACAAGTACACAAACAAAGAACATTTGCAACAAATATTAGTGTTAAAATGATTTCTAAACTTAAAATCAGAAAAAAAATGTGTTGATCTCTCAAAATGCATCCTATTCACAATGGATGTTATGCTACAGTGTTTTCTTGCCAAACACTGTAACATAATTTGGTTTGAACAACAACCGCAATAACACACAGAATATAGGCCCTTATTCTGATCGGTGCGGCCGGATCCGAATATGCGGCCAGCACCGTGCGTCCTAAACCCCGCCTTCCATACGGATCGCCAACTCCGTCCGTACGCGGTAAGAAGCTGTCCGAACGGACCGCACGTGTATTTCTCATGAATACGCCCCCTCCATCTCAGGGAACCTCCCCCATCATTCGATGGTCGCAGAACATCGAATGCAGGGCCGAGTGGTCCGTCAGCTCCCGCAACCTCAGACCACACGGGCATTTCTCCGTACAAAAGCAGGGATCTGGGCGGGCAGCTGACATCCGGCGATGTCATATGTCCGCCCCCTACACGTGCGTCACGGCCGCATTACCATACGTACGCCCAGCGTTTTCATGGGAACGCCCATGAAACGCGGGGTGTAAACATATGGTATTGTGCCAAAACAGCCCTTCACACCCCTCTCCACCCCCTGTTCGTAGTGTACACATTTCATGCGGAATGTTGCCGTGCGTCCGGCTCGCACATGCGCAGAGACGCCTCTGCACATGCGCAGACACAAAACATCGGTGGCACGAACGCACGCGGATATTACCGCACCAACCAGAATAAGGGCCATAGAGAGGCCACGGTTGTATCTGCATACCAAAACATGTTACAGTGTATAGCAAAAAATGTATGTGAAATCTGTTCAATCAAACTAGTAATGCCCCTCAGGTGCTGCAAGGGAGGGGGGTTTAACCCCCAGCACAACCAAAGGGCATTAGTAATAAGATTTGAAAAACCAACATAATAGAAGGTAATTCAGAGATTTTAGTTACAAATATTTTGCAAAAGATATGATAAGCTTCCGGGCATCGTCAAGGCTTCTCTGATACCAGAAGTGCTACACTGCATGATAACAGCACCAATAAAACTAGCAATGCCCCTCAGGTGCTGGCAAAAAAATTGCTGTCACATAACATTTTTTTATGCAGATACATTTGCAATTACACACAGAATATAGGCATGCTGTGCTCAGCAGAAGCTGCTTGTGCGTTCTATTGCATCCATTATTAATAAGTCACATTTGACAAGTGACCTGTACAGTATAGTACATGATCTGTTGCAAGAGTTCAAAGTATATTTCTTATTTTAAAGGTTAGAAATAATTTTCAAAAATGTTGTTTGTTGCAAATCTGCGGTAATATGGTCCTTGCAATTGTTTAATTTGCATTTGGAGCGGGTGCAAATGTGTGATACATATTTAACAAAATATGTGGATAATTTATGGGGTATATATACCTAAGCTTCTAAAAATGACAAGAGACTATGATGTCAATAGCAGCCAATCAATTTATATTGGCCAGGCAGGGGGGACTCCCAACTGTAGCCACCCCCCCCCCCCCCCCCTACCCGCACACACACAAACACACCACCACCATGGGACACTGCTGGCCACGGGATGCAGGACCGTCCCAAAAAAAGCGACAGTCCCATAAAAATTGAGCAGAATTGCACTGTGTGTGAGGATATAGACTCAGGGGTGCCCCCTCAATTACTGGAGTCCTAGGGAGCTGCCTAATGCTAGCATAAGCCGTGCGTGGGCACAGCGATAGTGCTGTCTCCAGGGCCCTGGGTGTGGGCACTGCTGTTTTTTGGGCTGGCGTGGATAGTGGGGGTTTGAAAAGTAGGCATTTGCCAGTAATGCGTCCTTTAATGTGCATGTGACTCACTTGCGCCCCCACACCCTCTTTGTGCACGAGAGGCACGTGCTACCAGTGGCGGATAAAGGGGGGGGGAACCCGGGCACGTGCCCCCCCTGTCATTTCATTTTGTAGCTGAGGACCAGGGCTTTCCAACTAGCCCAGCCCCGTGTCTCTATCCCCCCGGGAACCGGAGATATCGCCTGGCAAAACTGTAACATTTTTTTCCCCTTAGGATAATATGGGACCCGGCAATTCCGACCCCCACCCGGTTCCGTCAGCTGCCAGTTTCCCCCCTGACATCACAGCAGCTTGTGGTTGATCTCTTTTAATTCCAAATCGCTGAACCTTCAATATGATACCAGGCTGGTCCATATTGGGCAATCGCTTCCAGAGATATAGCGTGTAAACCAATTTTTTTATTTTTGAAATGTAATTTCATGGCTGTTCATGTTCTTTGAGGGCAGATTACTCTGGAACCAAACGATCTAGTTTCACTATAAGAACTCAAAAGTTCTTCAATATGATACTTGTCTCATGTAATTGGGTCAGTTGATTCTGAAGATATAGCCGGTTAAATGAGATAACTGGTTAAAGGGGGGGGGGGGGGGGTTCTCTCCCCTCACTCCAGAAAATGCAGGGACTAGGCTGGTGTAAAAGGGGCCAACCTGGGAATGCATTTTCTGGTGTGAAAGGGGTATTATTTCAAATAGCCGGACCTGCAGTGCTCTGAATACAGCCAGGCTCTGCCACTGTCAGTGGCTATCACTTTTGCATGGCGGCAGCTATCCCCAATTTACCGCGAGCATGTATCCCTCCTTGGCAATGAGCATGTAATCCCACATGGCAATGAGCATGGAACCTCTCGCAATGAGCATGGAACCCTTGGCAATGAGCATGTAGATAAGCAGCACTTATGTAGCATCGATTTTAATAGGCAGTATGGTGTTTGGCATAATACATAATGGACATAATGGCGTGTAACTTAACGTGTAATGGACATTATGGTGTAAATGTGTGGCATTATGTGAATTTTGGCTCAATCCGTGTGTTATTATGTAAATTTTGGATCAATCCGTGTGTTATTATGTAAATTTTGGATCAATCCGTGTGGCATTATGTGAATTTTGACACAATCCATGTGGCATTATGTGAATTTTGTCTCATTCCATTTGGCATCATGTGTAAGGTGCAAGTATAATGGGGTCTAGTATTTTGTTGCATAATGTGTAGAAGTTGTATATGGTGTTGTATACTACACTCAAGGACACACCCCTGTTGAGTGGCCACACCCCCTTTTCCAGAGCGCGCCTTCGGCGCGCGCACAACTGCATCCTTCACTTTTGTCGCCATGGTGGGCCTGCGTACTTTAAATGCCAGCGCCTATTTTTAATCCCATTCCCACCCCCTCTCTGCCGCTCTCTTAGCATGTACACTGGCACCACTAACACTGCCCCTCCCCCACCTAAACCCTCTTTTATCATGGTGCCCCCACTGTCATTTTATCCTGCATCCGCCCCTGCGTGCTACCAAACCCCTAACCCCATCCCTCTGAAGCGGACAAGGGCAGGGTTGCCGTACCTTGATGCAAGAATTACTGAGACGCACAAGCGCTTGTGTGTCTCAGGCAGATGGAGTGCCTCACTGCCGGCGTCCGCATGGTCGCCTCTCCGCTGGCATCCGCCAGCGCATGGGGATTTGGCGGTTACCGGCGCTGTGTGAGAGGCGCTCACTATGCTTGCCAGGGACGCCGGGGGCATAGGTGCAGCTCGCGGGGACAGTACATTGACAACACTGCCTAAAGGGGACACTATGCTGACTACGCTAACCACGCAGGGCTGCTGCGGAGACACTACACTGGCTACGCTAGGCTGCCGTTGGGCTATGCTGACAACGTAGCTTAGGCTGCCGCCGTGAAACTACACAAGTACCACAAAACAATATTATTACAATTTTTTTCATTAATAATAATAATAATAATAATTATTATTATTTTTTATTATTATTATTATTATTATTATTATTATTTTACTCTATTTCATAAACACTTTGCAATTCATGAGATAGATTTAGAGCCAGGTATTTGAATAAAATCCTCAATCATGATGGAATCCGTAAGCCATAAATATATAAGTATATCTTTCTCGCTTTCTCTAGCAATTTACAAGATTGCATCGGACACTTCTCAAGTCCGATCCTTTGTCTTCATGTATCCACACGGCCGGTATAGTGTCAGAGATCCCAGCTCCTCACAATTAAACCTATAGGTAAATCAATCTCACTTCTGAAAGGGAACTATTGTGCTTTCCTTGAGTTGTTTCTTTGCATTATTTAGTAGATACAAAGGCTACATTTCTGTTAAATCTAATTGATTTTACTGCTGGGTGTTAAAAGCTGATGAGGAAATGAAACATGAAAGCGCTGTCCTGTAAATGCCTTAAACTTTCTACTGTCTTCAGGGATGGGGGAAACTATTATTATATACATTTACAAAATAACTGGCAAGAGAGCGCTTGATGGTACAACTGTTGCGCCAGCTGGAAGTGGTAGTCCGTCAGGCCTTTCACGCTGGGGATGAAAGTGCAGCAACGTCAGCACCAAGTAATTAAACAAGACAATGTATTTTGAGATTCCGCTGGCAGACTAAATGAACGTTGCAACATTGTAATAGGATAATGCCATAAGGAAATACTTTGCTTTGTGCCGTAATGAGTACAATGAGCAGAGTTGAGGACGCCATTGTTGGGGAGGAACCAATATTCAGAATATCAAAAACGACATAATTAATTTGTCCTCTAGGATCAAAGGTTTTTTTTTTGGAAGACTTTATTTTCTTTAATCTTTCCCTTTTGAGAATACATCATTGATAAGGACCAAAAATAATGAGAGACTTTCCGTGTTCTAAGAGTTATTTTTTAAAGACGTTACATTTTTCGGATGTTTTTGGTTTATTTTAACTACTGTGACAAGGATCACAAACACGGGGTCCCAGATGAAGACCTTTGGGGTTTATCCCATACAGCAAGTCATGGCATAGCCGGTCCAATCCATATGCAGTTGGTATTACAGGGTAACTATTCCCCCATCACGAGCAAGGTGACTCTGCCCTGGAAACCCTTATGTCAGGAAATCCTAAGTACTGCTGATTACACACCTTGGATTCTGCTACTGCTACCAAAACCTTGTCTGTATACTCCGCATCATTTCATACGGTGGAATGCTGACTCTGCCACACTGAACTACAGTATAAATGGTTGACTTAGGGCATGACCATGGTTATCTCTGCCCAAAGCACCATAAAAGGTGCAAGCCACCTTGTGCAAGCCACACCCCCAACAGCATGACATCATGGCAAGACAGAGGGGCCACCAGTGCCAGGAAACACAGGATGCTCCACGATGCTGTATAGACTGCAAGTTGCATGCCATGGCAGCCAAAGAACACTCTGGTGGCACTTCATTGGCTGCAGGGAGCCGATCCAGGCAAATGAATTGTCATGAGCTGCGGCTGCAGCCGTCACTGTTTTTCATGTTCTGTTTGGGTTTACTCCAGGTTTTGGCTGATCCTCCTTGCCTTGTTTCCATGTATGCCTTAGTCTACATTGGGTGTGGCTGCTTCTAAGCGACTTGGTATATACTGTAGTTATGCTGTAAGCACTCAACACTGCAAGTTATACTACTATTATGCACCTATGATATTCCTTGTCCCTGGTGAATTATACTGCCCCAGAGATTCCTAGCAAACTCCTGACTAAGATTATCCCAGAGTCCAGTGTAATCCAGCCTGTGGATCTAGTGCTGCAGCTGTCTCCTAGATTGCTCCAGCCTGTGTCTAAGATTTCCAGTATCATACCTGCCATTTATCCTGGGAGATCCTGCCGTGTCAGAAAACCATTGCCTCCAGTCTGTGAGATCTTGTCTGTGTCCAGGGTCTGTGAGTAATAGCGGCGTGTCCAAGACGCACCTTTCATTACTATCTGCCATTGGTATTCTAACGGCGCCAGCTGGAGCCATAGTTCTTGTCCCGCAACAGAGTCACGGAGGCGATAGGGCGCAGGACTAACCGCATGCTACTTTGTTTTGTTTATGTTTCTTGTTTCTCTCACGGCAGATGCCGGAGATATTGGTCTAGCCGTGCAACGGTGTCGCATAGGCTGTTAGGTTGCAGACCTATCTGCAATGCCTTAGTTATAGTTCTTGTTTGGTTTCTTGCAACGGATTCGCTTTATAGTGGTTAGGCCGCAAATCCTGTGTTCAGTCCTTGTCTGCAAGGTTGCGTATTCTAGTCCATGTGCAGAGCCTAGTTAATCTTTGTGCTGTCTAGTCAGTTTATGCTCTTACTAGTACCTTGACTCGGTTGGGACTTTGTGTCCCTACGAAAGACAAGGTGGCATCCGAGTACAGGGTGGAGCTAGTCTGCCCTGGAAAGGCGGCTATTATTGGCGAAGTCTAAGACCTGCACAGGTGCCAGCGACTCAGGGTATAGTAATAGAGTCAGTGTCAGGCTCCGGTGCTGCTTTGGCTTCACCAACTCGACCACAGAAGCACAATTCAGGCTGTAATCAACACTTTGCAGACCTGCCAGGCAGAGCGAGGGTTAACTCTGAGTTCACCCCAGATTATCATAACATTATAACCGGCCATAAAACAGAGGCGTTTCTAGAAAAAGCCACGTTCAGATTTATTTCTGTATTAAGCCTGCTTCTCCAGCATATTTTACTGTCTGGCTCAGTATTAAAATTTCATTGTCTATGTCTGTGTAAAAATGCAAGCCTTGCTTGGGTCTTTTGCCCCTTTTTTTTTACCCGGTATTTTGAAATTTTTTTACCGTTTAAAGCGGTAATTTGTGCAGTCTGAAAGGTGCAGAGTGAATTTACTGGTTCTATTGAACTGGTATTTCTAAATGGTAATAAAGCAGGGTCCTACCCGTTTCAGACCCGTTTTTTTTTCATCTACTGTTTTCTATGGGTTAAAACGGGTTCAGTGTTGTGAAGGAACAAAAACTGCACTGAAATACCGTTTAAAGACATGCTGTGTGAATGGGGTATTAGCTGGCAGACCCGTTTTTAGAAACATTTTAAAATACCTGGTCAAATCCAGTTTTGCTGTCTGAAAGCGGCATTTGTCTGCCCTAAACACTGCACTGCCATCTTGCCAGAGTTCATTAAGACAGAGAGCATAGCTCAAGATATTGTGACCAATGATTCATCTCATTTGGAGGATGAGAGAAGGGTTAAAAGTTTTCTGCACCCTAGGAGGAAGAGCACCAGTGCCGCAGAAACTTTGGTCTATGTCTGTATTGTGGAAGTTCCAGTCATTTTATAAGGGACTATGGTTTACGTAGTCCTAGAAATGGTGACAAGTCCCTGCCTGCAGCTACAGTATGTTCCGAATCTTGTCGAATCAAAGTCCAGTCTGAGATTCGGTTAAAGATAAATTTGTTATGGAACCTATCCCCAGAAAGACTCTGATTATGAATTGGGTCATATTACTAGAAGGCCAGTTTCTAGTATAGGAAATAAGAGAAAAAGGGTTATGTCTCCTCTTAAAGGAAAAACATCCAATGTTTTGACCTCAGAACCAAAAATCGATGCTTTAACTCCAAGATCAATATCTGCTCACACTGATGGTCCAGGTCCGGTAACTGAGTTTGATGATCCGGTCCCAGCTGTTGGGACCGATGTTCCAGATTCCAATAAAGAATCCGATGTTCAGGTGATTTAGAAAGCTTCAGGACGATGCTGGTGCCCCTGAGAAACCTCTTTCTTTGTCATTATTAGGAGAGGTAGCTGGGCTGCCAGGCACAGAGGAGGTTACTAAGGCTTAGGTGAGGTACCTGAGTTGCCAATCCTAGAGGAGGTCGCTAAAGCTATTACCATAGAAGGGGTCATTGGTGTCACTAACTCAGGAGTCTTACCTGAGCTCATAGTCACAGAGGAAGTCACTGAGGCCACCACCCCAGGAGGGAGTGCAAAGCTTGTCATCCCACTGAATCCGGTCATGTCATCCCATCCCATTCCACAGAGGGACTCCAGCCATGCCATCCCAGTAGGGGACTCTAGTCATGTTGTCCCATACAGGGATTCTAGTCTTGTTGTCCCACAAGGGGATTCTAGACATGTTGTCCCGCAAGGGGATTCTAGACATGTTGTCCCGCAAGGGGATTCTAGACATGTTGTCCTGCAAGGGGATTCTAATCATGTTGTCCCACAGGGGGATTCTAGTCTTGTCGTCCCACAAGGGGATTCTAGCCATGATGCCCACAATGGGGACTTCAGTCATGCTGTCCCGCAAAGAGATTCTAGTCATGTTGTCCCGCAGGGGGATTCTAGTCATGTTTTCCTGCAAGGGGATTTTGGTCATGTTGTCCTGCAAAGAGATTCTAGTCATGTTGTCTGGCAAGGGGATTCTAGTCATGTTGTCCCATACAGGGATTCTAGTCATGTTGTCCCATACAGGGATTCTAGTCATGATGTCCCACAGGGGGATTCTAGTCATGTTGTCCCATACAGGGATTCTAGTCATGTTGTCCCACAGGGGGATTCTAGTCATGCTGTGCCGCAAGGGGATTCTAGTCATGTTGTCCCACAGGGGGATTCTAGTCATGTTGTCCCATACAGGGATTCTAGTCATGTTGTCCCATACAGGGATTCTAGTCTTGTTGTCGCACAAGGGGATTCTAGTCATGTTGTCCCGCAAGGGGATTATAGTCATGTTGTCCCACAGGGGGATTCTAGTCATGTTGTCCCATACAGGGATTCTAGTCATGTTGTCCCGCAAGGGGATTCTAGTCTTGTTGTCCCACAACGGGATTCTAGTCATGTTGTCCGACAAGGGGATTAAAGTCATATTGTCCCACAGGGGGATTCTAGTTCTGTTATCCCACAGGGAGATTCTAGACGTGTCATCCCAGATGGGGACATCAGTCATGCCATCCCATTAGGGGACTCTAGTCATGTCACCCCACAGGGATACTATATCTGTGCGGACCCACGAGGGCACTTTAGTCTTGCTGTTCCAGTAGCAGACACTAACCAATCTGTCAAAAAGGTAGCATCCTCAGTTATTTTGGAAGAATCTCTGTCTGACGCTGCCCTAGATCTGTAAGATCCAGTCCCAGATGACTCGGTGGATGTCTCCTTCTGTGCAGGCGCATGCGAGCAGATGAGTAAGCGTACATACCCGCTCGCAGTGTAGAGAGGGGAATCAGGCTGTGGGGTAGGTGTACGTTCACCAGGGCGACGTTAACTGCACACTAACCTCTGAATACACACAGCCTAGCGCGCAGGTCTGAATCGAGCCCATTGTGACAAACTCTGAGCGTATACTTGAGCACCATCGGCGTCTAATCTCTCTGACTATAATTCTGCAAATTCTGGGAACACTCTGTGTTAAATCTGAGAAACAAAAAGTCTCACCCTGTAACCAACTACAATTTATGAAAACGGATATAATATATTTTGTCCACATACTATAATCCAGTATATGAGACAACAACACCATTGGACTATTTCCTAGCTGCTTATAACGGCAACACGACAATTATTTTGGTAACTACTGAGCTGGGTGTTCATCCCATCGGGGAGTGAGGTACAAGTCCTGCCAGAAGCACTGAATCCTGCAGGATACAGATGACTCTCGAATCATGTTGCAAGCGGTTATAATTATATTGTACCTAATAACATCTGACTGCTGAGTCTGGAACCCACACGTTTTCTAACTAGCATAAGATATCATTTGTTATATTTGTCCTCATTTACAAGCCAGCCCGTGGTGCCACCAACCTCCTAAGGCTGCTTTGATGTTATAAAGCCTTATATCAGGCTGTGCTATATATGACCAATAGAGTTGATCTGAGGCCTCTTGGCTTCACAAATACATTATATACAAATGATTCATCGGATATCTTTGTAATATGCAAATAACATTCGCTACATTTCTACAGTATCCTACAAAATACCAGTAAAGGTGGGACACTGGAGAGTATGTAAGACAAGGTAGGTGCTAGTAATACGTGATGACCTAGAAGACAGATTAATGTCTCCTCGATGCTCAGGATTACCGTAATGTTGGGTGGTAGACCATTGGGAAGGGCTGGAGAAGATCCAAGATCATATCAGTTCTGATGGCAAAGTCAGAGACAGAAGGATGGTCATACAGGAGAAGGCAATTTCAGGTAAAATATGTAGAACCTGGACACCTACTGTTTCTTATTAAATACCTCTTTCACACAGAGGCATGGACCGAGGAAAAACCCTGGTGATGACCAGGCTTGCAGGCCAGGAACCTAGATTAACCCAAGTTTATCCATCAATTGTTCCCCTACCTCAGTGTTAAAAAGGGGTTACAACCAAGGTGTAACTGTGGTTGATATCCTGGATTTTGGTGTGAATGTAGTTTTATGTACGAATGAAGTAATTCTGATTCACTCGGAAAGGCACAATCACTCTCTAATGGACAAAAGCATGCTGCACTGCAGGTGGGGCTGATGTGACATGTGCAGAGAGAGTAAGATTTGGGTGGGGTGTGTTCAAACTGATATCTATATTGCAGTGTAAGAATAAAGCAGCCAGTATTTACCCTGCACAGAAACAATAAAACACCCAAATCTAACTCTCTCTGCACATTGCATCAGCCCCACCTGCAGTGCATATGGTTTTGTCCATTAGAGAGAATAAACCCCCTGTGTTTACAGTCACATGAGAAGACCACTCAGGAGGAGCAGCCAACCAAGAACAAGTTATATTTTAGTGAGCTCACCTATGTAATGCCGCCAATAAGTAGCGTATTTTTAATTTATGAATGCCTGGGAGGAACACATTCGTTAGGTCGACACAGTTAAGGTCAACAAACATTGGGTCAACCACTGGAGGTCAACAGGCCTCAGGTCATCACAGACAAAATGTTAACATGCCTAAGGTCAACTGGGTCAAAAGTTTGACACGTTGGCCCTCAAAGGGTTAAGAAAATAACATTTCAGGCAGGAGATTAGCCGGCAGCATAGTGTTTGCGTGATAGAAGACTTTAGTGCTGTACTATGTTGTACTGCGTATGTGCGGGACCAGGGCCGCCGACAGGGGGGTGCCCTGGGTACAACTGTCCGGGGGCCCCAGGCTCTGGAGAGGCCAGGTCACCCCACCCCCACCCGCACCCAGCTTCCCTCACCCGGCGCCGGCAGCCAGGCACGCACAATACACAGTGCAGCCTGCAGAGCACCGAGCCTAGAACACAGAGGGGCTCGGTGCTCTGCAGGCTGCACTGTGCAGTGTGTGCTCCAGACCTGACAGTGGAAGCGGGGTGCTGGAAGGCGGGGGCGGACGGGAGCGCGGGGGTGTGTGCGGATGGAGGTATGGCGCTGTGCCGCTGGGGGCCCGGACTGTAGGTCAGTCCCGGGCCCCAATATTTCTAGTGACGGCCCTGTGCGGGACCCTTAAAAACATGGTGCAGCTGCCATTTCCCCAGCAATCTCCCTGCAATTACCGTACTATGCATGCACAACATGCCAGGAAAATGCCATTCTTCCTGGTAACAGGAACGGGATTCTGGTATCAGGATAATTCCCAATGGTCAGGATTCCAGCAGTCCAAAGGCTGACATCGGCACCACGATGAAGAAAATGCTGACAAGGACTCTGTATGTACCCAGTGTAAAGGGGCGCTTTGCAGGTGACAGCCGAAGAAAAAAAGGCCATCCCGATGTACTGGGGGGGGGGGGTTCTTAAGAGATCTGCCAGATGGCTAATCGGGCCCTGTATTTACCATAACCCTTCTAGCCCTCCCTTGTAGCAGCCAAACCTTAACCCCCCCCCCCTACAGCTTGACCCTAACCTTCCTTGCTAATGTCTAACCCTAATCCTTGTACACTGACTCCTAAGCACCAACTTCCAAGTGCCAAAACCTAGCCCCTCCCCCTCACAGCCTAACCCTAAGTAAGTCCCCCCAGTAGTGAAGTTCTGGTACAGGTCTTTTGATGGCAGTGAGGATGCCGGCATCTGTATACTGAACGCTGACCACCAAAATAATGACCGCATCCTCTCAGAGGTATGCACCGAAGAAATGGGAGCAGCATCTGAGGAGGGGGCTGGAACCAAGGGGCCATATCACATGTGACAGCGGTCCCAGTACTCTCACTGGAATCTTGCATTGTGTGGTACAGACTGGTACTGGTCAGTGCAGGCAAATAAATAGCGGATGCTGCTCTATGATAAAAGCTGATGTCATCACTTGTGGGTGACAGGATGCAGTCGCAGGAGCCGACAGACTGACAGGACCGTTTTCCCTCTCCTGTGTCCTCACTGACAGCTTACCCAGCATGCTCTGCTGCAAATGTCACCGGCGTCAACTCTGTCATATACGCCGACCAACGCAAGAGGCAAATTTCTGTTACTTTGAATTTTTTTTTTTAATGCCATAGTGACAGCTTCCGCCTATTATCCAGTCCAAAAGTTTGGTCTAATTGCAAACTTTGTAATATGAGCGGCTGTGAGGACATATCCATCTCCCATTTAAGAAGACACCCCAATCAGGGTGATGTATGCATTCGGCTCAGAAGTTAAACGGCTGTAATTGTTTGCTTCTAAAAATATGGTAAATGAATTCCAGAAGAATGTGACAAGGTAGGAAAAATATGACAGGCCGGCCGCCCGCTCCTGCCCGACTTATTTGACCTTGAGAATTATAATGGCATCTCAAGATAAAATGATCATAATCTGTGGGACAGCGGGAAAAAAAGGAAACGGCTGGATACATCTGTCGTATTACTGGGCTGTCTGAACACTCAATGAAGCAGGGCCGAGCCATAAGAGGTTTCTGCAGTCCGGGTAAAAGGAGCTGCGCTCATTTATCTTTATTTACTAAACTGTGCATTCTGTGTCAGAGAAAGGCTGACAGGCTGTCAGGACACGAGCTGGCAATGCCCATTCCTCTGAAATAAATGTTGTGCGGGCGCAAGGACGCGATACTGTGCCCCCATTGCCTTCTGTCACTCAGTATCACCGCTGAGAATTTCTAAGTAGCAAAACCACAAGAATTGCAGTTTTAGCGGAATATTTTCTACTAGTTAAAAGCCTGTCAAAATGACGGCTTCTGCGACGTACTTTCACTTTGAGCTGTGACAGTTTTTACTTTCACTTTGAGCTGTGACAGTTTTTTGCCCATAAACTCTCCACCACTACCCCAAGACCCTATCTGCTCCTATCTCCAATCTCTGTTTTCTCAGCTCCCTCTCTCAATATCCAGACATCACCCACCCACCCCTCTGGATCCGCCACTGGCTGTAATACATTTCTAGTCACATGGAAGGAACTATGCAACATGAGAAAGAAAACTCTCTGTTCCCTATACAGCATTTGTCAGTTTGCTTACTAGGTAACAGATTCCAAATAAAAGATTCAATAGAACCACCGTACCATGGGGGCAAATAAGCGGGTTCACAGACAGAGGAGACTAAGGAGGGGCTAGTACATGCCAGACAGGCACGGCGACAGGGGAGGCGGGGGTCAAGGGGGGCAACAGTGATGGCCTAGAGAATCTTAGGGGCCCCTGAGGCATGGCTGCGGCGCAGGCAGGGCCGGATTTGTCACCAGGGGCGGCACCTATTAGAGCCTGTGACCATGGCCGAGCGAGTGACAAGCAGAACCAGGAGTGGGATGCGCCTGGACAAGACAGCACCTTCCTTCGGGTTCAGTGCACAGGTGTGTGTTGCCTGAGCAGGGATGTTTTAACAAGCGGATGAACCGTGCAACTTCATAGGCGCCGCGTGGGTCGTTCAGCTTACATGCCGCCCGCCCACTCAAGCTATGCAGCTGACTGAGCAATAGAGATGGGTCATTCGCGAACAAAGCAGATCTTTTGGACGGATCCCATGTAAGAGAGAGTGAGCCGCTGATCCCAAAAAGGTGAACCGTTGTTCTTTTACTTTCAGTTTCGTTTTTCATTACAATGCATTTGCCTGAGCTCAGCACTGCCACCTGTGGCAGCTGAGATGTACTGACTCTGGAAACTAAGTACAGTGCTGCGACTGCAAGTGAAAGAAGGAATAATAAGGCTGCTGCTGCTAGGGATGGCCATCGGTGCAGACGCCATTGATGGTTGCCATCGATGGTTGCCATCGATGTCGATTCTGCACCCAGCCATCGATCAGTTTTTTACTCGGTCATGTATGTTCTTATTTGTTCAGCTCACTGTTTTAAAAAAAAAAAGTTTTTAAAAAATGGCAATAAATGATTGTAAGACAAATTATGCTTCGTTATTATCAAATTTCCCCTTTTTGGAACCGATGACCCGTCTAAAAGATTTGGATCTTTTTATGGACTGATCTGCTGGGTCCCAGCTCTCATTAGTGACATGTTTTGCCCATCTCTACTGAGCAGCCAGCAGCTCTGTGTTCTTACTACCTCGCTCTGCGAGCTGACTATTGGGACTTTCACTGGGAGTAAGCCGGGCCAGTGACGGTATATCCTGTGTGTGTGTCACATGTGACACTAGGTAACAGGAAGGAGCCGCTAGGTCACAGGAAGACCTGCTGCAGCAGAGGGCAGGTCAGGACAAGGGGGCAGCCCAGTTAACCTGTCTGCATCACTGCATACCCTGCACTGTGCAGGGGTGTATATACCTGTACACCTGTAGCAGGTGCTTTGTGACCACAACCTGCGGCCGCCTGTACTGTGTACCACGCTGTGGCTGTCACAGTCTGCTTGGCCATCTACTGCCTGTGCCACAGCCACTCATCTTGGCCACTAGCCTGTACTATGCATGCGCCCCGAAGCCCTAGAGATGTGTTTGGGATTGGGGGGCCCCCCAGAAATCTCAGTGTACATGGCTCCAAGACATCTGTTACCGGCCCTTACCGGACAGGATAACGGATGACGGGCAGCAAAGTTGTATGGGCCCCTTAAGGCAGAGGACACAAAAGCCACAGACAATGACAGAACAGTAAGGTAGTTTATTAAAGAATCAGAATAGAGAAGGAGACAGGCGTTCAGCACTCAATGCACCTACAGAATATTAATACCAAAAGGATGACTTTGTGACATATTTCTATGATGTTATTTTTGAGCACATCATATATCAAATTAAAGGCCGTTGTAATTGGTTGCTTCATTTCAGAGTTATGTGCCAAAACATCTGCCTGCCATTTACAATGCATCACCACTGTACTCTGGAAAATGTGGCAGTTGGTGAACTCTCCCTTTGCACGTACTGGGTGCTTTGGAAATGGTGACAGTTATTTACAGCCACCCACTAAGCAAGGATTTTTCTAAATTTGACTCCTAAGGTGGTGAAAAGAGTTAAATGTTCAGGAGCCGCTAGGCGGCCAATAGGGCTATTAGGGGGGAGGAGCCACAGAAAGTAAACAAACTGCTTCAGTGACTGCTGGCATCGCAGAGGTCGCGATCCACGCGTAGAAGGTGGTGAGTATGGTTTCCTTCCACGGGTACCCAGCACTTGGATTTCTACTGGGCAAGGAGACCGATCTACATATCAAGATTGGTAAGTTGGTATGAGTGGGCTATGTATGAAATAAGGTTGGATTTTTCTGCTGTGTCAGTGTCTTTTTTTGCCTATTGGTTCTCGTGTGTAACTAGCCCATTAATGGGTCACATGCTGGGACTTGTGGTTCTCAAAGTACCAGCATGCGGCCCAGGTTTGCTGGGAATCACAGCTCCACAGCAGAACCCAACAGGTTTATCTTTAATTTACACAAGTAACAGCCCAGTGCCTAAAGCCCAGGGGCACCGGGGACAGCCCCGGGCTTCAGCCTGCGCTGGGGTAACTCTGGACGGGGGAGGGCCTTTATTGGGGAGGTCCCCACTCCTCCAGGGACACTGCCCAGTCTGATCAGCCACAGGGATAATGCTTTGGCCAGGGGAACTTGCATTAAAAGTTTCCAAAAGCTGTGGCATTACCCTGTTGGCTGTTTGGGCCCGGTGCTCGTTGTCAAAATATGAGGGACCCCTACTAACTGTGTCTCCCATATTTTGGGAACCAGGACCGGCCCTTGAGGCTGGTGCTGGTTTGAGAAATCCTGGGGATCCCCTATGCTTATTGTCCCCTGAATTTCTTAAACCAGGACTGGTTCTTTGAGCCCGGGGGCTGGTGATACTCAAGAGGGGGGACCCTATGGCTTTTTTTTCTTCACAAATCGCACGTTTGCATTATTTGCGTATTTTTACGACTAAAATTTGCTTTTTTCACCTACAAATTCGCATCCCATTAAATTGTTAATTTTTTTAAATAAAAAATTGCAATTTGAAAAAAAAAATTAGATCGTCTAAGGTGCGATTTCAGAACCTTTCTAAGATTCACATTCTATTAAATGTCACCCATACTCTTTTTTACACAACATTTTTTATTTGAATTTATATAACAAATGTGAGAGGTGCTGGCATTTTTAATGGATAATTTGCACATCCCTCACATAGATGTTGCACTCAAAGGGTTAATAAGTGCTGAGAACATCCCATTAATGAGAGATTGTACAGTGTGGTGATAACAGTTTGATGCCTCACCTGAAACTTCTTGCCCCACTATCGGACCAGTTTGATGTACTGTAGACTTTTTACTTATGTGATGCAACAATGAGGTCATGGAAACTGTCAACATTTAAATCCCGCTTTGCAATATTTCTGGTCCCTTAGGGACCACAATGCTGAAGGACAATGCTGAGTTGATTAATAATTTATTGCACGCAAAGATCAGTTTTAGCACTTTTAGACAATATCAAATATTTATTATATTATTCCTAGTATTACTATTACTTATTTATAACGCAACACCTTTCTGTAGTGTTTAATTCTTAAAATGCTTTATGCTGGCATACTGTAGGGGAGAGCTTGTCACTGAGGACAGCAGTTTGGGTTATTCCTTGTGGTGAGCGCATAGATCACACACTGGAATCATTGGGATCTGCTCAATCTGAACGGTTTTTAAATGTAATGGTTCAGGCTCAACTTTGGTCTTAAAGGTACAGAGGGGTAGATTTATTATAGCGGCGCCTATCGCGCCGCTATAACAGTTCCTGCTTCGCCTCATTAGCGAGGCGAAGCAGGAGGGGAGCAGCAGAGGGAGCGCTAACTCCCCCCTCCGGCGATGTCCCTCCTGGAGATAGCGCATCAGTTAATACTGATGCGCCGTCTCCTTCCCCCCCCCCCCCCCCGCTGGGCTGACTGCGCATGCGCGGGATCTCGCTAGTCTCGCGAGATCCCAGCGCAGCTCAACGCCGTCCCTGCTGTTAGGTATAGGGCATCGCCGCCTGCAGCTGGCGAAGTCGACAGCGGCAGGCGGCGGAACGGTCAGCGATGCTGACCGTTCATAAATCTGGCAGGAGGCAGGGGTGCAGTGCAAAATATTGCCCCTGCGCTATGCCTCCTGCCCCACACCGCCGGCGTTAGAGTAAACGCTCGGCGGGTGTGATAGATCAGGGGAAGCGCTATCCCCTGCTATAACGCACGGGGATAGCGCAGATTCCCCTGATCGCCTAATCATAAATCTACCCCAGAGTCCTTTTGTGACATACCCAGTAACATAATCATATGTATTTGTTATTTCTGCACTGACACATCAGTGCCACCAGCTGTCACCCATCAGGATGTAGTATGTTATGTCATCCAGAATGTCAGCATCTTCTGAAAGTCATAAATGATCTACAGTAGGGTTACCACCATTGTGTTGAGAGATGTTCCATCAAACACTGTAATGCCGATTACACATTACTCCACATACCATAATGCACATTACACATGCCACCACCCTTTAAGCCCATTACACATTATGCCACACACCGTGATGCCCATTACACACTATGCCACACACTATAATGCCCATTACACGTTATTCCACTCATTGTGATGCACATTACACATTATTTCACACACCATGATGCCCATTACACATTATGCCTCACACTGTGATGCCCATTACACATGCCACACACTGTGATGCCCATTACACATTATTCCACACTTCCACACACCATGATGCCCATTACACATTATGCCACACACTGTCATGCCCATTACACATAATGCTACACTGTGATGCCCATTACACATTATGCCACACACCATAATGCCTATTACACATTATGCCACACACCATGATGCCCATTACACATGCCACACACTGTGATGCCCATTACACATTATTCCACACTTCCACACACCATGATGCCCATTACACATTATGCCATACACTGTGATGCCCATTACACATAATGCTACACTGTGATGCCCATTACACATTATGCCACACACCATAATGCCTATTACACATTATGCCTCACACTGTGATACCCATTACACATGCCACACACTGTGATGCCCATTACACATTATTCCACACTTCCACACACCATGATGCCCATTACACATTATGCCATACACTGTGATGCCCATTACACATAATGCTACACTGTGATGCCCATTACACATTATGCCACACACCATAATGCCTATTACACATTATGCCACACACCATGATGCCCATTACACATTGTGCCACACACCATAATGCCCATTACACATTATGCCACACACCATAATGCCTATTACACATTATGGCACACACCATGATGCCCATTACACATTGTGCCACACACCATAATGGCCATTACAAATTATACCACACACTGAATGGCTATTAAATATTATGCCCCATAAGTGCCACTTACCTACTGTACATGCTTAAGGGGGTTTCTTGCTCAATTCTAGGGGCTTCTTGCTCGATGCCAGGGGCTGCATGCTCAATGCCAGGGGCTTCATGCTCATTGCCAAGGGGGAGTTAAATTCTTTAATAGCAGCCGGTGATAGCCAGGCAGAGAGAGATGTCTTTTAAATTCTCATCTAGTGTGTATGGGGCTTTACTGTTGGGCTCAAATATATCACAGATATAAATTAAATTGAATGATATACAGTATGCAAAGGCTAGTAGAAATTTTAAAATTAGGTAGTGTTAACTTTTTTTAAATTTTCCCATACATATCTGTGTCGACCTTTTATATGTTGACCTTTGCTTTTGTTGACCTTTTGAACATGTAGACCTGACACATGTTGACCTGATGCATGTGTCGAAGTTCTGCCTTTCAACCTTTTGAGTGTCGACCTACACACCTGAATGGATACTACATATGTCAGTAGACCTTAATATTCTGGTGCAGTCCCTGATGTTGGCACAGTATTGACCTGTCCGCCAATGGCTGCCACCAATGCATGGATCTCAGAACAACTATGGTCTGCGTCAATTGCTGTCAAATACTAGAGGGGCCAAGGAGCTGAAGAGCCAGTCCAGTCAAACAGAGCTGAGGCCAAGTAACTCAGCTCTTCAGCACTCTGCTTGGCTGCCCATCTCTCATAGACAGGAGTGAATGATAAGCTCTGACTTCCAGCACTCTGCCAGGCTAGCTGGCATAGAGATATGGTTTGAGGCCAAGCCCCTTAGATTTGCAGCATACTCTTGTGATGGGTTATGAATTAATGGATCAACCGGGTTCAAGTCGACAAAACCATGGTTGACCACAAGAGGTAAACGGCATCTAGTTAGACATCTATATTTGGTCATTTGCTTTACATAGACAGTGACGGTAGATTAACAGGACCAAAGCCCTGGCAATGGGCATGAAATAACTGGCAACGAGCTTTTAAGTAAAACATTATTTCTCTACTTTATTTAACTGCGGGGGACAGTAGCTCCCCAATTATGATTATAACCAAATAATATTGCATACGTTCTCTCATTTTAAAGCACAAACAAAGTTCCCGGACCGTCACCTGTTGTTGATGTCTAAACTATTTCTGCATATATCGGCATATTTCTTCTTGATAATATTCTGAGCATGTCAGTTCAAGATCAGAAAACGTTCAACAATGATTGTTGTTCCACACGTGAGTGGATACAAAATGTTCTACTTATGTTCATTAATGTATCTTCTCTTCAAGGTCATTACATATACAAATGTACACAGATTATCAGTATTTGGCAGAGTCTTGCTGATACCCTTCTTTTAAATACAATACAAAATAAAGTGTAAATAGCACCAGAAAACGATGCAGTAGTAATACGCAAGAAAATAAAAAAAAAAAAACGGAATTACTGTGAAGACGATGAGAGTGAAGAAGAGAGTCTTCAAGATATTTTTGGCTAGGACCAAGGAACAAAAGATCCCCCAGATTACTGCCGTGATGCTTGTTCAATGCTGTCGGGAAAGATATTTCCAACTATATATACCACAGAACAAAAGTCCCAAAAAAGAAAAAATGGATTCCATCCTTGTCTCAACTGCAAAGCATGTTCCCTTCAAAAGAACCACACAATAAAACCAAATAATACATTTATGTCAACCGAGATAGGAAAAGACTATCATTGCCTGTGAAACGGAAGGGGCAATTTACCTAATTCAACGTGCGGTAAACAATACATTGGACAAACTTAAAGAAAAACTCAAAATATGTCTCGCAGAACACCTCTACAACAGAAAAAGAGGACTCACTACTCATAACCTTTCACACTACCTCTGGGAAAAACACAATAGTGACCCAGAGGGAATTGCCTTCATTGGAATTCAAAAAGTACAACCACAGTGGCAAGGAGGTGACTACAGTAAAGAGAAGTAAATCCAAATGGACTGGTTTGTATAACTAAGCGCAGGAAACCAAAAATTTGTCCCAGCTGCCGTCTTAGAAGGGATACTCAACCCTTCTCGAAGTCAAAACAGGAAAAAATATACAGATAGACGGCGCTAATGGACAAAATTACAATAATTCAGTCTTAATTTAAAATATAATATATATTGTTTATTTTTGCGATATCTAAAAAACAGGGCCCCGGCCGGTGCCCTGTTTTTTAGATATCGCAAAAATAAACAATATATATTATATTTTAAATTAAGACTGAATTATTGTAATTTTGTCCATTAGCGCCGTCTATCTGTATATTTTTTCCTGTTTTGAAATCCAAATGGATCTTTGAGTTACAAACATTAGAACTGAAGGGACTCAACTTAGATTTTGAGTTTAATCATTTCTTTAAATCGATACACTTTTTCCAAAAACAAATTCACTAATTCTTACATAAAGTACCCTTTTTATTTAAAATTTTTATTTTCTCATTTATGTCCTTTTTTATTTAATATTTTATACTTTTTTATATTTTTTGGTACTTGTGTATTAGCACGGCGCCCACAATTTCCATCTTATGGCATCTTATACAATTTAAAATTGTATACCATTGTATATGGCATACAATGGCATACAATGAGATGAGATGAGATTTTAAATTGTATAAGCACACTAATGGGTGCTTTCAATGTTAATTGGCCCCCCTATAAGATTTTTTATTTTATAAGCACCATTATGGGTGCTTACAATGTTAAATGCACCCCCACGCCACCCCCACTATCAACGCCAACCCGAAGCGTGCCCGCGAGGGGCGGCGGTAAGCGTCCTCCGACCTTTTCATACCCCCACTATCCATGTCGGCGTGGAGTTGATTTTATATAGTGTGGCGAGCGCAGCGAGCCACCGAGCCCGAAGCGTGGCGAGCGGCCGCATTTTACTTTACATGTATTACGCGTCCCCTTGCCACGCTTCAGGCTCGGTGGCTCGCTGCGCTCGCTACAATATATAAAATCAACTCCATGCCGACATGGATAGTGGGGGTATGAAAAGGTCGGAGGACGCGTACCGCCGCCCCTCGCAGGCTAGCGCCGCTCGCCACGCTTCAGGTTGGCGTTGATAGTGGGAGTGCATTTACATCGTATCGGATTGCATGCCTAGTGCATGCCTAGTGCATGCAATGCGATCCGATACGATGTTTAGCTAGTACAAAAAGTATGTGCAGCACATACTTTTTGTACCGTACTATGTGATGCGCGGGAGCGCGCATCGCATAGTACAAAACGGACGGTCCGGGAACGGACCGTCTATGGGTGCCTTAAGTTTATTTTATATCCCAACGTTCTTTGGTTCCAGTTTATTTACAAAGTACCTTGATGGCTCCGACCCCAATGCCGAGTTTGCTTTCTAACCGGAATTAAGAATTTCTTCTCTAGAGTATATTAGTGTTAGGTCGTGATGAGTTTCTTTGGCATAACTGTATTTGTTAACCAATAGCTGCTTTTTTATATTCAAAATAAGCAGCTAATTATGTTGGCGCACTTCTTCTATCTCCCTGGAAACTTTTATCCTCTTAAGAAGATTAGGTATACACGCAGAGACATTCATTTTCAGCAATTAATTTGAGCCCCAGCCGTGTGAAGATAGAAGGGAAAGGACATTATCAAGACTAGATATTAACTTAATAGCGGCTGATACCGACTTCATCAAAAAGCCTGTACAAAACATCAAAGAGATAGATATTTCAGTTCTAGTACATTGCTCAGCTGCATATCATCAGATCTGCTTACATGGGTCATAAAGATTATTTGTACATTAGATAGAAAGTATTCATCAAATTGACTGGAAAAGGGAAGCATGCATTTATCAATTATACAAGTATGCTTCCATGAGGTCTCGTCAGGAAGGCACTTCTGCAATATTAAAACCACAAATATTACAAAGCTCTTTGAGCCTGATTCAGTTCTGCTTGTTGCGTAGTGAGCAGGTAAACGCCACCCTGCCGAACTTGGAGGGATATGATAACAAGTTATCAAATGAAGAGGCGCAAAAACATGGGATGCTGTGTCACACCCGTAAGAGAAAACCAACAGGAAAAAGGGGGTTATACAACGCTATAATTCTGTTTTTGGATCCCTAGAGTGCACATCCGGTTTTATAGAGTCTATATTGGCCTAAAACCCTATTGCTGATTGTCTAATATATAGGGGACAATACTCCCAATCCAGTTGTGGTTTGCAGATACAGAATTGATGTGCTGTATTCAGCCCCATTTCTAATAAAATTTATCCATGGCGATTGATCCCAATAATTATTGATCTCACCATTATTTCAAGATCGTGGCACATAGAGATCATTTCTTTATGACGATATATATGCATAAATCTGTTCTGTTACAAACTGCTTCCTTTGCCCCTGATGAAGTCATCCCGGTGACGAAACCCGTTGGGCCTGCTACACTCTCTGGAAGTTCAAATTACTGAAAATAATATATTACCAAATGCATTGAATGTTTTTTATTAAATATCATTATATTTTTTAATTCTGTGTAATTTCTTAGCACACTCTGAAACTTCTTCCTTTTCATATATATATAAACAGTGTGTCTGGCTGATTATTGCTATATGCGGAAGACCGAGGGAGTGCTTTTTCTATGTTGCATATATATATATATATATATATATATATATATATGTGGGGGAACAAAGTGTGTATTTTCTAAATCAATGCTTTACGTTAATTCTTATGACACCTGGCCAATTTATATATATATTTTTTTAAAAATATGAATTATAACCATAAGTATTTTTTTTTAATGAGACATAAAATGCGCTTATATAGCTTTTGATATTGCGTTTTTAAACAAGCGTTTTGTGCCCTTCATTCCTGCATGAAGAAAATGTGCGTAAAGACAACATAATCGCTATATAAAGTCAAAAATAAGTGACAGCCTATTGCCAAAATTGCGGAGCACAAAATAGATTATTTTGTTATTATGTGTCTCTACTTCTTGGAAACATGACATTTTAATAAATAAAAACATCCCATGAATCATTTGCTGTCTCCCTCACTGACCTTTTCTCCTTTCATTTACTGTCACATATTTTAGAGTTCTGGTTCTAAAATTTGATTTTTATAAAACACCCTAATGCTCGCCCTCCGTCATGATGCCCATCAATTTCCTGCCACCTCTCTAACACACATTTCTGTATAAATTGTAGCCGCAGCGTTTGGTACAGACATCCCCTTATTATCTCGTGGTCCGCTGCGCAATACGCCGATCGCAATGTCTGCCTTTTGCATTGCAATATTTATTTCATTGATAATGCATGTAATAGATGTCTCCGGGTGACCTATTTGTTAGGGTTTGATTAACATTCTCAAGCGGCTTATTCGGAAACATAAAACTCAACAGCCGCCCGTTATGATGAAATAATAAACTTACTGTTCCTATCATACATAATCATTCTGAAGATAGAGAGAAAGAAATCAAGGCTCGTGACCTCGCCCTGATGTACGCAGGAAGGGTATACGGGATGACTGTTCTGTGCATTACTCAATTCTGTTTATATAGTACATGTTTTACATTTTTAAAATAAAGGGACAGTGGCATTGAGAGGGGGGACCCTGGGCCTGCTGGAGGGTCCCGGGTCCCACTCCCACGCAGTGGCGTAACAATAGTCCCGCAGCCCCCGCAGCGGCGGGGAGGCGCTGAGTAAAGTGTGGGCGCCGGGGGTCTGCGGGGCTATCGTTCCACTCCTGCCTGCCTGTTCAACTGCTGCCCCCACCCAGAGAAAAGGTAACCCCCGCCTGCCTTACCCGCTGCCGCTTGCCGTCACATCGCTGCCTATGTAACCGGGACACGCATGTCTACTCTGCGGTCCCGGCGCTCCTCCTCGCTCGGCTTGGCTCCTGCTATTATAAAAAAAATCTCCTACACAAAATGTCTGCCCCGTTATAGGAGACAGTTTTTTTAGGATGCTAGAGGAGGCCGCGGCCTCCTCTACCACCCAAAAAAATTGTAACAGTGTAAAGATTGCTGCTATGTCAGGGATTCTCCTGCAGAATGCAGGAGAGGAGGTAACTATGATGTAACAGTGTAATGTGGGCTAGGTGACATGAGGGAGATTGCTAGACTAATGAGGGAGAGAGGGAGATTGCTGCTATGTCAGGGAGTCTCCTGCAGAATGCAGGAGAGGAGGTAACTATGATGTAACAGTGTAATGTGGGCTAGGTGACATGAGGGAGATTGCTAGACTAATGAGGGAGAGAGGGAGATTGCTGCTATGTCAGGGATTCTCCTGCAGAATGCAGGAGAGGAGGTAACTATGATGTAACAGTGTAATGTGGGCTAGGTGACATGAGGGAGATTGCTAGACTAATGAGAGATTGCTGCTATGTCAGGGAGTCTTCTGCAGAATGCAGGAGGGTAGGCAACTATGTCAATATCTCTGTGGCTGGGAAGTCTGTTAGCTGGGAAGTATGGCAGTGTAAGTATGAGGATTATATTAATATGAACATCTGTGATATAGCGAAGATAAACAGGAGAGAGAACTATTCAACCTCCACAAAAAGTTCATCAATCAATTCACTGCAATGAATGTCCTAATCCACCAACACCTGCAGACTGCGCACCCCGACCCCGACCTCCCTGTCTAACTAACACACGCATCGATTTACTTTCGATTCAATTTCATTTCCATTTGCTTTTGATTTGCCCAATTCCACCCCCTTTCGATTTGGCCTTTGCTTTCCATTCGATTTCACATTCGATCTGCACTTATGCATTTGATATCGTGTTCGATGTGCATTCAAGGCACAGTGTGCACATATGATTTACTGGATAGAATTTGATATTCCCTTGCCTGCACGGCCTATTTTTATTTTCTATATACTGTATAGAGAAAACGGTAGCGCGCATTGAATCAAATGCGGATCAAAAGCGTTTTAAAAACCCTTCGATTTTGATTCGATTTTGCTTCTATAAGCAAAATCGAATAGAAAACCTGTCAAAATCGAAGCGTGTGTAATATAGGCATGCGCAGCCCATTTTATTAGGGGGTGCACCATCAAAGGGGTGTGTCTAGCACCACCTATTGAGCGTGACTAGCATTGCCCATTGGGTGTGTCTAACACTGCCAATCATGCATGCTTACCATCATCTATTGGTACTCGCTAAAATATAAAATGTCTCTCAGCCAGAAGATAATCTCCGGCCTATTTCAGTTCTAATATTCTTATTACTCTGTATAACAGTACATGCGTATCAAGTAAAAAAAACATCTGGATTACGCAGGTATGTAGTGATATGACAACGGTCTAGTACAATTAACAATGCAAAACACACAATTGATTGATGGGCACTAATTTTAATGGAATACAGGTCTAAAAGGCAAAATACTTTGGTAAAAGGTATTGCTGGTATTGCTAGTGGCAGGGAGTTGTTCATAAGGGTGGGCACAGCATTTGGGGGTGCCTGTGCACCTCTAACACTCAATTTGCGCACACCTATGGTGTGTACACCACTTAAATGCTGCTCAACCTAATATCACTAGTATGCTGTATCCCTCTACACCTGCTTCTCACACTACTTACCCTAACTCTGAATTTATTATTCTTCTCTCCACTTTGTACACTATATTTCTGAGCTACTCTATTGTAGAGGAGCCATGGTTCCTCAGTCCTGTGCTATACCTACAGTATTTAATCTGCTGCTTTTTGCCCCCTAGCGGGGTGTGTTGTGGCATGGGCCACAGTGCATGGCTGTAAGGGGTCAAGGGTACAGGTGGAGAGGCGAGAGGAGGATAGAAGGGAGAGGACTACTTCTCTCTACCTGCTGCATCATGTCCTAACCCTCCCTGCCATGCTCACTTCTTCCCTTCAGGTCTCCTTACCTGTACCTCATGTCACCTGTCTGTCTCCCCCTCCTTCTAGATTGTAAGCTCCTTAGAGCAGGGACCTCTTCCCTCCTGTTCTCACAGCACTGTTCTTGCATTTCAATTACAGTTCTTACCTACAATCTATACCTGCATCTATTCTCAGTGGCGGAACTACCGAGGGTGCAGGGGGTGCAGCTGCTATGGGGCCCGGCGGCTGAGGGGGCCCGTGAACAGCAAGCAGTCCCCTGCACCCTCAGTAGTTTCATTATGGTATTATAGAGCCGCCGCGGCTGTCTGCTTCAGTGTGCCTCAGCCGTGGGGAAGGAGCAGGGTGGAGGGAAGCGCCATGCTGCAGCGCCGTGTAATAGGAGCCACTGAGCCAGGCAATGTACATCAGCGTGCGTGCGGAAGGAGTTGGCATTGTGCCCTGCATAAGGAGCGGAGCAGAAAGTAAGAACTTTCTGCATTAGCGCTGCTGCTGAACCTTGTCCTGGGCTTCACAGTGTGACTGTGCCGCGCCGTGCTGCCCCACCCCCCGCTTCAGTTGTATGATGCCGCCAGAGCACTATGATCTGGCCGTGCGACATCCCCTACCAACCCACCCCCCTGTTGCACTGACGGCTCTGCGTCTGACAGCCACCAGGAACTGCTCACATGGAGGAGAAGAGCCGCAGTCAGAGTCCACCGGCCCCCGACGGTTTACAGCTGCAGGTCAGACAGGGGAACGCCGGGACCCGCAGTGAGAGCATTGTGTGGGTCACAGTGGGTGCGTGCTGTGTGTGACAATGGGTGGGTGCTGTGTGACAGTGGGTGGGTGCTGTGTGTGACAGTGGGTGGGTGCTGTGTGTGACAGTGGGTGCGTGCTGTGTGTGACAGTGGGTGCGTGCTGTGTGTGACTGTGGGTGCGTGCTGTGTGTGACAGTGGGTGCGTGCTGTGTGACAGTGGGTGCGTGCTGTGTGTGATAGTGGGTGCGTGCTGTGTGTGACAGTGGGTGCGTGCTGTGTGTGACAGTGGGTGCGTGCTGTGTGTGACAGTGGGTGCGTGCTGTGTGTGACAGTGGGTGCGTGCTATGTGTGACTGTGGGTGCGTGCTGTGTGTGACAGTGGGTGCGTGCTGTGTGTGACAGTGGGTGCGTGCTGTGTGTGATAGTGGGTGTGTGCTGTGTGTGACAGTGGGTGCGTGCTGTGTGTGACAGTGGGTGCATGCTGTGTGTGACTGTGGGTGCGTGCTGTGTGTGACAGTGGGTGCGTGCTGTGTGACAGTGGGTGGGTGCTGTGTGTGACAGTGGGTGCGTGCTGTGTGTGACAGTGGGTGCGTGCTGTGTGTGACAGTGGGTGCGTGCTGTGTGACTGTCACGATCCGAGCTGTCAGACAGACTTTCTTACCGGCTAAGTGCCTCCGCAGGTTCAGCTTGCGGTCCAGACGTCATCCCTGCCGGCGTCCTGTCTGCCGTGCGCCATCACCGCTGCCATCCTCCAGTCCTCTCAGCGCTGCTGAGTCCGCGGCTGCGCGGCGCACCGCTCTCCTGTCTTCCAGTGACAGTACCCAGTGCACGGCAATCCTTCCGTCCGCCGCCATTGCTCCCAGTATCCAGCATGGCGTGCAAAAACACACTTTCCCGCCATAGCAGACATGGGGGCTGCCATGTTCTTCCCAGTCACATGTCTGTACTGTCCAATCCCGTTGGTTCTGATCTCCCTGTCATACCTGCCCGGCCAATCCTGGCCACCCAGTGGGTATAAGTATGCAGGGAGCTCTCAGAACCATTGCTAGTGCTTCAGTTGTCTCCAGTGTATGGTCAGCTGTCCTTGTCTCCGTGCAAGTGTATTTCTCTGCTGGTGTTGTCTTCCATGCTGCAGTGTATTCCAGGTTATTCCATCTCCTGTGAAGTCCAGGTTATTCCATCGCCTGTGATCCTGCCTCTACAGCCCAGCGACCAAGCCTAGCTCCGGGACTCTGGTCCTCCGATGCTCCAGCATCATCCACTATCGATGTTCCCACATCATCATCGTTAGTCCGATATTCCGGATCTCCAGTCCAGCTTCCGTCCGTCATTCCAGACCCACAGTCAAGCTCCAGCTTTCCGTCCGTCACTCCGGACCCACAGCTTCCATATCCGATATCCGGATCCGATGTTCCACCATCGATACCATTCATCACATCTGTAAAGTATTGCAATCTGCATGAACTGTCATTACTCCTGCATACTTTACTTCCTGTACCGTTACAACCTTCTGCATAATAAATCTGGTTGTACTTTTACCTCTGACTGCTTATTGGCTCTGGGTGCACTGTCGCGCAGTTCATGCGCAAGGGTCCTCTCCAACCTCCCCGGTTCAGGTACCGGTCCAGGTCCCCACCAGAGGTCTCAGTCTTGTCGACTAAGCCCCCTGGTGTGACAGTAAGCACTAGCCAAATGGATCCAGCCGCAAACCAAGCATCTCCACCCAGCCCTGTACAGCAACTGGCTGTTCGCTTGGATCAGCAAGAGGCTGCGCAGAGCCAAGTGATTCATTGTCTGCAAGATCTGTCTTCCCGGCTGGATAAGCTACAGACCACTCTCAGTGGCCCTGAGCCTGTCAGAGAACTTCCAAGTCCAGTTCATCCTCCTGTAATGGCTGCTGCACCGCGCCTTCATCTGTCTGTCCCCACCAAGTATGATGGGAACCCCAAGACCTGTCGAGGTTTTCTCAATCAGTGTGAGATTCACTTTGAGCTGCAACCCAGCAACTTCCCTACTGAAAGGGTCAAGATCGCCTACATCATCTCCCTCCTGTGTGGAGTAGCGTTAGAATGGGCGTCTCCCTTATGGGAAAGATCTGATGCCATCCTGTCTAATTACAAGGACTTCGTGTCAACATTCCGGCGTATCTTCGATGAGCCTGGGCGATCAGCATCTGCCTCCACTGAACTCCTCCGTCTCAGACAGGGATCCCGCTCCGTCGGGCAATATCTGGTCCAGTTCCAGATTCTGGCGTCTGAACTCTCCTGGTGTGATGGGTCCTTATACGCAGCTTTCTGGCATGGCCTATCCGATCGTATTAAGGATGAACTCGCTACCAGAGACTTACCCTCAGGTCTAAGTGACCTTATATCATTGTGTATCAAAGTAGACCTACGCTTCCGAGAAAGGGCTGTAGAACGTCACAAGAGCGCTCCAGTTAAAGTGCCAACTCCTCCGCCTTCTTTACCCACTGCTCCTGCGGTCCATTCCAAAGAAGAGCCAATGGAGATAAACCGCTTCCGTTTGTCTCCTGGAGAACGTCGACGTCGTCGGTTGGCACAGCTCTTGCTGTATTGTGCCGATCCTGCACATCAAATTTCTGCATGCCCAAAGCGTCAGGAAAACTCCTCCTCCTAGCCCGTCAAGGAGAGGGTAGGCTAGGAGTAATTAAGTCCTCTCCATCAGCAACTGATTGTGTCCTTCCAGTTTCCCTACAAGTTGGTCAGCATTTCAAGACTGTCTCCGCACTTCTTGATTCCGGTGCCGCTGGCAACTTCGTTACTGCAGAACTGGTCCGCAAGTGGGGGTTACCCACTGAAAGTCTTTCCAAGGCTGTCTTCCTTACTGCTGTGGATGGCAGTAGGATTCCTGATGCGACAGTCTCCCGCAAAACTTTGCCACTTACAGTCAAAGTGGGAGTCCTGCACACTGAACTTTTGTCCTTCCTGGTTTTACCCCGAGCCACTCATGCTCTGGTTCTGGGTTTACCCTGGCTCCGTCTTCACAATCCTCGTCTTGATTGGAAGACATCGGAAATCCTTTCCTGGGATCCTTCCTGCTCCGGTACCTGTCTCCAAAAGGTACTCCCAGCTCGTCATTCTTCAGCCGATGCAGCAGACCTTCCGCCTCTTCCCTACCAAGAGTACTCAGATGTATTCAGCAAGTCTGGCGCTGATGTCCTACCTCCTCACAGACCGTGGGATTGCCCTATCAAACTTATCCCAGGCAAAGAACCACCCAGAGGTAGAACCTATCCTCTCTCTCTTCCAGAGACTCAAGCCATGACCAATTACATCAAGGAAAATCTGGCAAAGGGATTCATCCGTCCTTCGACTTCTCCTGCTGGCGCAGGATTCTTCTTCGTCAAGAAGAAGGATGGAGGCCTACGTCCCTGCATTGATTATCGCGGCCTCAATGACATTACAGTAAAGAACCGATATCCGTTGCCCCTCATCACCGAGCTGTTTGACCGTGTCAGCGGTGCAACCATCTTTACGAAACTCGATCTGAGGGGTGCATACAATCTCATCCGCATACGAGAGGGCGACGAGTGGAAGACAGCGTTTAATACCAGAGACGGCCACTATGAGTACCTCGTCATGCCTTTTGGGCTCAGCAATGCCCCAGCCGTGTTCCAGCACTATGTCTATGAGATTTTTCGGGACATTCTGTATCGTCATGTAGTTGTATATCTCGATGACATTTTAATCTACGCCAATAACATCACAGAACATCGTTATTGGGTCAAAGAGGTTCTGTCCCGGCTGCGAGCTAATCATCTCTACTGTAAACTGGAGAAGTGTGTCTTCGAGGTGAAGTCTATACCCTTCCTAGGGTACATTGTCTCCGGTTCCGGTCTTCAAATGGATCCAGGAAAACTGCAGGCCATCCAAGATTGGCCAATTCCCTCTTCGCTGAAAGGTATTCAACGTTTCCAGGGTTTTGCCAATTATTACAGAAAATTCATTCGTAACTTCTCTTCTATTGTGGCTCCCATCACTGCCTTGACTAAAAAGGGGTCTAATCCAGCGAAGTGGCCGGCAGAAGCCATCGAAGCCTTCCATCTGTTGAAACAGAGGTTCACTTCCGCTCCTGTTTTAAGACAACCTGATACCACCTTGCCCTTTATTCTCGAGGTTGATGCCTCCTCCGTGGGTGTCGGGGCAGTCCTCTCGCAGAAAGCGCCCGATGGTCGTCTTCATCCCTGTGGGTTCTACTCCCGTAAGTTCCTGCCTGCAGAGCGTAACTATGCCATCGGCGATCAAGAGCTCCTCGCCATCAAGTTGGCATTAGAAGAATGGAGATATCTTCTAGAGGGCGCTGTTCATGAGATCACAATTATCACAGACCACAAGAATCTTCTGTATCTCAAGTCTGCTCAATGTTTAAATCCCCGTCAAGCCAGATGGACACTTTTCTTTTCCAGGTTCCGTTTCAAGCTGTCGTTCTGTCCAGGGACACAAAACCGAAAAGCTGATGCCCTTTCCCGCTCATGGGAGCAAGAAAGTGAGTCCAAGTCCACACATCAACACTTTATTATTGATCCAGTGGCATTCTCCGCAACGAGAGTTTCAAATCTCACGCCCCCTACAGGGAAAAGATATGTAAAGCCAGCTCTAAGAAAGAAGTTGCTCTGTTGGGCGCATTCTTCAAACTTCGCTGGCCATGCAGGCATTCAGAAAAATTACGAGTTTATCACCAGGTCCTACTGGTGGCCGTCCCTCAAACAGGATGTACAGGACTTTGTTTCCTCTTGTGCTAAATGTGCTCAGCACAAGACCAGTCGTCAGTCTCCTCCTGGGCAATTGATGCCACTGTC
This sequence comes from Crinia signifera, assembly GCF_055691185.1. Classification (NCBI taxonomy): domain Eukaryota; kingdom Metazoa; phylum Chordata; class Amphibia; order Anura; family Myobatrachidae; genus Crinia; species Crinia signifera. Next base: position 467,310,696 of record NC_139217.1, on the reverse strand, counting down.
AGTGCCACATCGTCCTTGGACGCATATCTCTATGGACTTTGTAACTGATCTTCCAGAGTCTGACAAGTTCACCACCATCTGGGTGATTGTTGACCGGTTCACCAAGATGGCTCACTTCGTTCCCCTCACCGGTCTTCCGTCAGCTTCCAAGCTGTCCCAGCTCTTCATCAAAGAGATATTTAAGCTTCATGGGCTGCCTCTTGAAATCATCTCCGATAGAGGAGTCCAATTCGTAGCCAAATTCTGGCGAAGCCTGTGCTCCCTGCTTCAAATCAAACTAAAGTTTTCCACAGCCTACCACCCTCAAACCAATGGCCAAACGGAGAGGGTGAATCAGGACCTTGAAGCATTTCTCCGCACATATGTCTCTTCTTCCCAAGATGACTGGGCTCAACTCCTTCCATGGGCAGAGTTCTGCCATTATAACCAATATCATTCTTCATCAAATGTCACTCCATTCCTTGCCAATTATGGGTTTCATCCTCGAGTTACTGACTTCACTCTGCAACCTGTGTCCTCTGTTCCAGCGGTCGACACGACCATCCGGCAATTCGTCAAATCCTGGAAGCTCATTCGTTCTTCACTTCTGAAGGCTTCAAGCAGGTACAAAAAATTTGCCGACAGGAAACGCAGAGCTGTGCCAGCCCTCCGTCCAGGAGATCGTGTCTGGTTGTCAACCAAGAATCTTCGATTGAGAGTGCCATCGATGAAGTTCGCTCCCCGATATATTGGTCCTTTCCCAGTTGAGCGAGTCGTCAATCCAGTAGCTTACAAGCTCAAGTTGCCGCCCTATTTGAAAGTGCCAGCTACATTCCACATTTCGCTGCTCAAGCCGCTGGTCCTGAATCGCTTTCATTCCAAGCTCCCCAAGGCTCCTAAGGTTTGCACCCAGCGTGGAACAGAATATGAGGTCAGTAAGATCTTGGACTCTCGCATCCGATATGGTCGTCTGCAATATTTGATCGATTGGAAGGGCTACGGCCCCGAAGAGCGATCATGGACCAATGCCATCGATGTCCATGCTCCCAGACTCATCCGGGCGTTCCACTCCAAGTTTCCCCCGCAAGCCTAAAAGGTGTCCTGGGGCCACCCTTAAAGGGGGGGGTGCTGTCACGATCCGAGCTGTCAGACAGACTTTCTTACCGGCTAAGTGCCTCCGCAGGTTCAGCTTGCGGTCCAGACGTCATCCCTGCCGGCGTCCTGTCTGCCGTGTGCCATCACCGCTGCCATCCTCCAGTCCTCTCAGCGCTGCTGAGTCCGCGGCTGCGCGGCGCACCGCTCTCCTGTCTCCCAGTGACAGTACCCAGTGCACGGCAATCCTTCCGTCCGCCGCCATTGCTCCCAGTATCCAGCATGGCGTGCACAAACACACTTTCCCGCCATAGCAGACATGGGGGCTGCCATGTTCTTCCCAGTCACATGTCTGTACTGTCCAATCCCGTTGGTTCTGATCTCCCTGTCATACCTGCCCGGCCAATCCTGGCCACCCAGTGGGTATAAGTATGCAGGGAGCTCTCAGAACCATTGCTAGTGCTTCAGTTGTCTCCAGTGTATGGTCAGCTGTCCTTGTCTCTGTGCAAGTGTATTTCTCTGCTGGTGTTGTCTTCCATGCTGCAGTGTATTTCAGGTTATTCCATCTCCTGTGAAGTCCAGGTTATTCCATCGCCTGTGATCCTGCCTCTACAGCCCAGCGACCAAGCCTAGCTCCGGGACTCTGGTCCTCCGATGCTCCAGCATCATCCACCATCGATGTTCCCACATCATCATCGTTAGTCCGATATTCCGGATCTCCAGTCCAGCTTCCGTCCGTCATTCCGGATCCACAGTCAAGCTCCAGCTTTCCGTCCGTCACTCCGGACCCACAGCTTCCATATCCGATATCCGGATCCGATGTTCCACCATCGATACCATTCATCACATCTGTAAAGTATTGCAATCTGCATGAACTGTCATTACTCCTGCATACTTTACTGCCTGTACCGTTACAACCTTCTGCATAATAAATCTGGTTGTACTTTTACCTCTGACTGCTTATTGGCTCTGGGTGCACTGTCGCGCAGTTCATGCGCAAGGGTCCTCTCCAACCTCCCCGGTTCAGGTACCGGTCCAGGTCCTCACCAGAGGTCTCAGTCTTGTCGACTAAGCCCCCTGGTGTGACAGTGACAGTGGGTGCTGTGTGTGACAGTGGGTGGGTGCTGTGTGTGACAGTGGGTGCGTGCTGTGTGTGACAGTGGGTGCGTGCTGTGTGTGACAGTGGGTGCGTGCTGTGTGACTGTGGGTGGGTGCTGTGTGTGATAGTGGGTGTGTGCTGTGTGTGACAGTGGGTAGGTGCTGTGTGTGATAGTGGGTGCGTGCTGTGTGTGACAGTGGGTGGGTGCTGTGTGTGACAGTGGGTGGGTGCTGTGTGTGACAGTGGGTGCGTGCTGTGTGTGACAGTGGGTGCGTGCTGTGTGTGACAGTGGGTGGGTGCTGTGTGTGACAGTGGGTGCGTGCTGTGTGTGACAGTGGGTGGGTGCTGTGTGTGACAGTGGGTGCGTGCTGTGTGTGACAGTGGGTGGGTGCTGTGTGTGACTGTGGGTGCGTGCTGTGTGTGACAGTGGGTGCGTGCTGTGTGTGACAGTGGGTGCGTGCTGTGTGTGATAGTGGGTGCGTGCTGTGTGTGACAGTGGGTGCGTGCTGTGTGTGACAGTGGGTGCGTGCTGTGTGTGACTGTGGGTGCGTGCTGTGTGTGACAGTGGGTGCGTGCTGTGTGACAGTGGGTGGGTGCTGTGTGTGACAGTGGGTGCATGCTGTGTGTGACAGTGGGTGCGTGCTGTGTGTGACAGTGGGTGCGTGCTGTGTGACAGTGGGTGCTGTGTGTGACAGTGGGTGGGTGCTGTGTGTGACAGTGGGTGCGTGCTGTGTGTGACAGTGAGTGCGTGCTGTGTGTGACAGTGGGTGCGTGCTGTGTGACTGTGGGTGGGTGCTGTGTGTGATAGTGGGTGCAAGCTGTGTGTGACAGTGGGTGGGTGCTGTGTGTGATAGTGGGTGCGTGCTGTGTGTGACAGTGGGTGGGTGCTGTGTGTGACAGTGGGTGCGTGCTGTGTGTGACAGTGGGTGCGTGCTGTGTGTGACAGTGGGTGCGTGCTGTGTGTGACAGTGGGTGCGTGCTGTGTGTGACAGTGGGTGGGTGCTGTGTGTGACAGTGGGTGGGTGCTGTGTGTGACAGTGGGTGGGTGCTGTGTGTGACAGTGGGTGGGTGCTGTGTGTGACAGTGGGTGCGTGCTGTGTGTGACAGTGGGTGCGTGCTGTGTGTGACAGTGGGTGGGTGCTGTGTGTGACAGTGGGTGCGTGCTGTGCGTGAGTGTGGGTGCGTGCTGTGTGTGACAGTGGGTGCGTGCTGTGACAGTGGGTGCGTGCTGTGTGTGACAGTGGGTGCGTGCTGTGTGTGACAGTGGGTGCGTGCTGTGTGTGACAGTGGGTGCGTGCTGTGTGACAGTGGGTGGGTGCTGTGTGTGACAGTGGGTGGGTGCTGTGTGTGACAGTGGGTTGGTGCTGTGTGCGACAGTGGGTGCATGCTGTGTGTGACAGTGGGTGGGTGCTGTGTGTGACAGTGGGTGCGTGCTGTGTGTGACAGTGGGTGGGTGCTGTGTGTGACAGTGGGTGGGTGTGGGTGTCAGGTCAGTTCATCAGCCTTGGTATCCATAAAAAGTTTACTCCAGGGCCGGTTTCTGGTCCCAATCCGGCCCTGGTCCCAGCGCTCCCCACCCCTCCTGTGACCCCCCCCCCCCCCCCCAGCCCCTCCGCTCCAGCGGAGCTCCCTTATGGCAGCGGCCGCTGACGATCAAAAGCAGGGAGAGAAGGAGTGTTGCGCACGGAGCCTGCTGGTGCCCACCCCACATCCTGCTTGATAGACTGGCCATCCACCCACGCTGACAGCTCAGTGTAAATGGGAATATACAGGAGAATACCTACTGGTTGATGCTGCTGCTGGTGATATTGGCTACTGCACAACATGTTGCAGCAGCCCTTCCCCTGCTTAAGTTTAAAATGCTTTATTTACTTATTTTTTTTATGTGTTTATCGCCATTTATTTTTTTGTATGTGTTGACCAGGCTGTGACGATTAACATAGTTTATAATGGGCATTACGGTGTGCTACGTAATGTGTATGGGGCCTTGTGGTGTTTCGCATAATGTGTAAGGGAATTACAGTGTGTCACATATTGTGTAAGGGGCATTGCGGTGTGTTGCAGTTTAAGTAATGGGCATTGTGGTGTATTGCATAATGTGAAGGGTATTACGATATTTGGCATAGATTGTAATGGGCTCACTGGTTTACTGTTAGGATTATTATTATTACATTTTATTTATAAGGCGCCACAAGTGGTAAGCAGCGCCGTACATATAGAACACATTACAACAATACAGGATACACAGAACTAGACATAACAGCAACAGAAGAACTAAAACAGAGGACAAGCAACAATTAGCAGCGCAATTCGTAGTGTGACTGTGGGTGCGTGCTGTGTGTGACAGTGGGTGGGTGCTGTGTGTGATAGTGGGTGCGTGCTGTGTGTGACAGTGGGTGCGTGCTGTGTGTGACAGTGGGTGCGTGCTGTGTGACAGTGGGTGGGTGCTGTGTGTGACAGTGGGTGGGTGCTGTGTCTGCATAATGTGTTTTTGGGCTTGCAGTGTGCAGGGCTTACATTATGTGTAAGGGTATTATAGTGTGTTGCATATTGTGTAGGGGGCATTACAATGTGTCGCATAATGTGTAAGGGGCATTGCGGTGTGTTGCATAATGTGTATGGGGCCTTGCGGTGTGTCACATATTGTGTTAGGGTATTATGGTGTGTCACATATTGTGTTAGGGCATTATGGTGTGTCGCATATTGTGTTAGGGTATTATGGTGTGTCGCATAATGTGTAAGGGGCATTGCGGTGTGTCGCATAATGTTTATGGGGCCGTTTGGTTTGTCGCACATTGTGTAATGGGCATTTCAGGGGGGGGGGGGCATTATAAATTTTGCTATGGGGCCCACAAAGTTCTAGTTACGCTTCTGTCTATTCTCATTCACTTCCCTACATCACAGCTGTATTGTGTACTACGAATTGCGCTGCTAATTGTTGCTTGTCCTCTGTTTTAGTTCTTCTGTTGCTGTTATGTCTAGTTCTGTGTATCCTGTATTGTTGTAATGTGTTCTATATGTTTGGCGCTGCGTACCACTTGTGGCGCCTTATAAATAAAATGTAATAATAATAATCCTAACAGTAAACCAGTGAGCGAAGCAGCACCCATAAAAAAAACCACGGTACTTGTTTCCTAGCACGGCCACAAAGATCATGATCGTGGGCATCATGAGGAAAAATCGGGGGGCATTGCGGCCATCGCATGCACTAAAAAATCGGGTGCGATGGTACTGACGCGATGCCCGCGATTTCCCATAGGGAACAATGTTAAATACCTCAATTTACCCGCGATGCCTCCGATTTCCCATAGGAATCAATGTTAAATGGCTCAATTTACCCAAATCATCATAGGGAACAATGGGAAATGGGCCAGAAAACCCAAAAAACACCGCTGAACAGTGAAATGTCCCCCCAAAAGTAGTTTACGCCACCCCACGATCAACGCGAACCCAAAGCGTGGCGAGCGCAGCGAGCCCGCGAGGGGCGGCGGTACGCGTCCTCCGACCTTTTCATACCCCCACTATCCACGTCGGCGTGGAGTTGAGAATAGAATAGTGTGGCGAGCGCAGCGAGGGGACGCGGATACCTGTGAAGCCCGCGTCCTCCGACCTTTTCATACCCCCACTATCCACGTCGGCGTGGAGTTGAGAATAGAATAGTGTGGCGAGCGCAGCGAGGGGACGCGGATACCTGTGAAGGTATCCGCGTCCCCTCGCGGGGCTCGCTGCGCTCGCCACGCTTCGGGCTCGGTGGCTCGCTGCGCTCGCCACACTATTCTATTCTCAACTCCACGCCGACGTGGATAGTGGGGGTATGAAAAGGTCGGAGGACGCGTACCGCCGCCGCTCGCCACGCTTCGGGTTCGCGTTGATCGTGGGGTGGCGTCAACTACTTTTGTGGGGACATTTCACTGTTAAGGGGTGCTTTTTGGGTTTTCTGGCCCATTTCCCATTGTTCCCTATGATGATTTGGGTAAATTGAGCCATTTAACATTGATTCCTATGGGAAATCGGGGGCATCGCGGGTAAATTGAGGCATTTAACATTGTTCCCTATGGGGAAATCGGGGGCATCGCGTCTGGACCATTTAAGCTTTTTTTAGCCGCATATGACGCGACCGACGCAATATTGACTTTTTTCAATGCATTTCAATGGGAAAAACGGGGGCATCGCGTCGGTCGCGTCGCAGACCACTAAAAATGACACCCGATGCCCGCGATTGTGGCCGTGTTAGGAAACAAGTACAAACAACACCAATCAGTATCAGCCCATAGTCTATCAAGAGCAGTGGCGTAACTAGCAATTTTGCTCCCCCCTGCCAAAATAAATTCTGGCGCCCCCCCCCCCCCATTATTTTTTTAAACAGCCATCGGGGATCAAGAGGAGTAGGCAACGCCACCTGGGGAGTGGGGATCAGGGGAAGCTGGACACTGACATGTGTCACACATTCCCTGGCTAATAGCCAGCGGAGGTGAGCATGATCTCTCTCCCCTACCGCGTCCTGTCAGGTCCTTACCCCGCTTTCCACCTGCCATGCTGTTCCTGGCCACAGTGATCAGACAGCCTATCTGATCGCTGTGGCCAGGAGCGGCGAGGCAGGCGGAAAAACTGTAAATTCTCAGCGCTGTCCTGCACAATCCCCGTCGGCCGACTTGTACATAGCATTGTACCTTCGCCGCCTAGGATCCCGGAATACTCAGCAGCGCTGCGCACAAGCTGGAAGGGCAGTCGACATGGTGGAAGGGGGAGCACTCTCTGGCGAGTCTGGCTGTCTGTGTGTGTGAGGACGCTCAGTGAACCTGTCACTGCGTCCTCACACAGACAGCCAGGGAGCACTCCCCCTTCCACCATGCCGGCTGCCCTTCCAGCTTGCGCGCAGCGCTGCGGTGAATTCCGGGATCCCAGGCAGCGAATGTACAATGCTCTGTACAAGGGAACACTCTGATCCTGCGCCCCGGTGGAGCCTGCTCCCCCCCCGCCATCGCTGGGGCTGCGGACCCCAAGTTACGCCACTGATCAAGAGAGTAAGGGAAGATTAAAGGGGATCGGGATGATAGTCAATTACTCAACAAGCATTAGATCAACATTAACAAAAGCTCAACAAAGTCGAAATGTTGTCATGGCGATGGTTGACACATGAAAAGTTCGACATAAGTTTTTCATGATTTTTTTTTTTACTTTTTCATACTTTACCACCCATATGGACTCTGATTCGGATCAGTAAAGAGTGCCGAGTGCACCAGTATTGTGACAGTCAAGGCAGAGGTGGGCAGTAGCAAAAATGGGCACCTTCTGTGGAGGAGGGCTGCTGTGCATACCCATCCAGAGCAGCACCTCCTCCCGTGGAGTCTGACTCCCTGTGGCCATCCCAGGCTTCAAGTCTAGTCTAGGGATGGGTGAATGATGTGCAGGGAGTGTGAGCGATTGTTTTGTTATAATGTGTGGCATATGTGCAAGGGAAATTAAAGTGTGGCATTATGTGTAATACGGCATTACTGATGTGTGGTATAATGTGTAAAGGTCATTACTGTGTCTCATTATGTGTATGAGTGTCGCTATATATGTGTGGCAATAAGTGTACAAGGTGCACTGCTGTGTGGCTCAAACCGTGGAGGTGTTGTTTCTCAGAATCCGCAAGAATTGGGAGATGGGGATACTCTCCTTGAGGGGTGGTGGGTGGTGATGTGACAAACGGGGGGGACAGTATGCCAGTAACCCTTTCTGTAGCTTGTTCCTTGGGTCTCGACACCGTATTCTTCACCGCTGTCAACTCTGAAGTGTAGACAAGTACCTGTACCTTCAAAATGATGAGTTGGATCAGTGACTTCTCCTTATGGGAGCCTGTGGCAGAAAGGATGGACACCCCAAGCAGCACACCCCACACATAGAGATCACACACAAAGTGACGGTGACAACAATATTTATTATGCAGGAAACCACTAGTCATCTCTGCAAACCAAATATTGTTAAGGTCAATTACATGCAATAATCATCAACACAATGCACGGTTATTATTGTGGACTCAATAACAATAACTGCAAAGGCACATAAATCCTACTATCACACACACTGGCACAAAGCACATATAATGGTAAACATTCAAATATAGACATTACAATTCAATATATAAAGGCAAGTAACACTGTCTCTAAAAGGCGGTAATATCGGAATTGTCCGCAAGGTGACGCTACCTCAGCCATGTGTCAGTTAATGTCTTCCAGATGAAACCGTGAATTGAAGCAAAATGGTGCACGGTATTTGTAATCCAAACAGGTATATTAGAAGAATAGGCACTTGTAGTGGTTATTTGCAAAGCACAGCATAGTCTTCCAATGGAGGGTGCTGTGACTATACAAAACCTCCATGAACAGTCTCTGTCTCTCTCTGTCTGTGCTGCTAGCAGTAAGGTGTCCTCTTCCTGCAGCCTTCTGTGCTCACAGGCCTTTGTAGTGGGAGGTGATTAAGTGTCCCTTTCAAGGCCCAATGTGAGGAATTAAACTTGGTAAGTTTGCACTGTGTGGCCTGGGATGTGCTTTCTGTGGCTGCTTCACATCTAGGGACAAGAAGGGGCTAGTGCTGCCTGATATGCACTGCCTGGGCTTCAGGGGTACTGTGGGGTGCCTTCAGGTGGATACTGGGGCAGTCTCTCAGGGCAGATTGTGAAGGGCTTGATGGGCTGGCAAGGGCTGTGTGTTATTGGGGTACCTGTACTAACTGCTGCAGTTGCTGGCTCCTGCCAGTCACTTCTCTCACTTGTGGCTCCTTCTCCCATAGGCACACACTCTGTCTGCAGCTGCTGTCTCTGTCCACCACAGCATGATAAGCTGTGTCCTCTCCACATGTGGTCCTGTCCTCACTTGCCACACTGCTTCTCACTCTGCTGCAGCCATGTCATGCTGCTGCTCTCCTCACACTCTCTCTCAACTCAACTTTCACCTCTCAGACCTCTGCCCAATAGCAGCACAGCTCTGTTTCCCTCCCTTTCAGGGATTCTGTCAACTCCCCTGGGTCCTAGTGCTCTACAGATGCTCTCTCTTTTGGCTGCTCCTGTTACAAGACCACCAGGAAGGGCAATTAACCCCTGCAGCCCCAGTCCATAGGGGCTCCATAAGAAGCATTTGGCTGCAGTCCCAGTTTAAGCACACAAACAGGGGTACCTCAGGACTGGGGTACCACAAATGCCCCTGCTGGAATTATGCATGTCCCCATGCATACTAAAACGACTCCATGTCCTAAAAAAAAGTATTTGGAATATCACATAGATTCAACAGACTTCAAACACTTAACGGCAATAAAATTAAACATGAACAAGTATATGCATTTCTACCTATTTCTTTTTTACTGTCACATAAATACAGTAGCTAGAGTGTGCTCACTGGAGCATCCATCCGTCTGCCACAGGACTCCCATCCCTCCGCGGCAAAGGTTCTCTGGGGATTCACATGGACTTTCACTTTAGATCCCGGCATGCGATCTGCAATGAACACGTTTCACCTCTTTGTCATGTCTTATGGACCTCAGAATAGCCTGTCGTATCCGAAATTCAAACTCTTCTCCTGTAATCGTTGTATATTCCTGATCTATACCAGGCTTCTCTTCATTGGAATGGTTCTCGGCCTTCTTAACTGTCTTTGGGTTTTCCATAGTGGCCTTAGGTTCAGGCAGTGGTATGGCTAGCTCTGGGTGGTTGGGTTCTAATGGCTCCACTTTCTCAGTCACGGCCATGTGGGCTACAACTTCAGAGCACCTTTCCTGGTCGATTGTACTGGCATCTGTCTGCCTGAGGTTTGCTGCCCAGTAACCTGTATCTTCAATTCTTGGGATGTAATCTCGCTTTGGTTCACTGGAAACCTGAGGCCTAGCTATTTCTTGCAGGCTTTGCTGTACTGTCCCCCTCTGCACAACTGGTTTCCCCCTATCTTCCCGCAGTTCGCATTGCATTGGGACATCAGATTCTGGTGGTCGGGGCATCTGGTCAGGTCGAGGAGGATTAGTATTATAAATCTTGCTGTTCACCTCCCTGGTTTCTTCTTTGTTTCTGCAGTGCTGGTAGTCTTGCCGGTAGTAAGGTGGAGGCCCTCTGTAAAATGGACAGTGCCAATGTTGGCCTTGCTCTGTGTCATGTCTGTTACCTTGCACCGGGGCTCCATTCAGGCCGGTCACTTTCACGGCCTTGATGCCTTTCTTTCCATTCGCCAGCTCGAACTCCACAACTTCGCCTCTTCTCAGACTCCGGAAACTCTTTTCGGGATTGGTATTCTGAATGGCGGTGTAGTGTACATATACACTTCGTCTGGTATCTGCATGTTTGATGAATCCATACCCACGCGGTATACTGAACCACAGGACACGACCTGAGATCCTACTTGGGCTGGTTCGTGATTTGTCTGCCGCATTTATTACACCAGACATTCTCATGGTGTTTTGAAGGACTTCGGGCGTACCTCCTCTTATGGGTCTTCTTGAGGTCTGACTGCATGCAGGCCCACTTTGAGTATTGAGTTGAATGTTGGGGTGTCGTTCAGATTTCTCAGGCATGGCCCACCGGGGTCGATCTCCTCTCTCTCGTTGTGGACGCCACTCTCTATATCTGGCTTCATTTTGTTCTAATCGTTGCCCCATTCGGGCAATGTCTAGGGCTAGTTCCGCCAACTTGCTGTTGATAGCGCTCAAAGTGTCTTGTCCTGCAGGAGTTTGTGTTTCTTGAAGAACCGTTCCTTTTTTCGCAACTGCTCCATATTGTTTAGCTTCGTGGTGGCCCTCTGTATCATCTTCTTCAGCCATTGCATCTTCTTCAAAATCAGTGTTTTGGTTCTGGCCCAATATTTCTAGTGCTGATTCTTTGAATTCGGCGAATGTGCAATCTTTTTCTTGCCGTTTCCACATACGGAGTTGGACGCGGGTGGTTTCCTCTTAAGCTCCTTCCACAAAGAGGTTTATCAACATCTCATCTGCTTGTTGCAGCTCTCGAGGGTCCATGGCCTGTACAGCTTTCATGGCTTCCTGCAAGCCCAGCGCGAACTCGCGCAGTGATTCTCCGTGTCTCTGTTTTCTAGCATATAATCTGCTTTTTAATAAGGGTATTGTCTTAGAGTCGAATATTTGTGCCAATTTCCAAAGTATCTTGTTCGCTGTTGTCTTGTTGCTTTCTGCCCATGCTTTCACTTCCCTCAGGGCGGGGCCTTTTAATTGCGCCAGTAGTATTTCTTTCTTCTGTTCCTCATTCAATTGATATATTTTGAATGTTGAGTTCATTTGGTCTTTAAATGCCTTAAAGGTGCTTGTACCCTGGGTCCGCATGTCTCCGGAGTACGTAAGTAGCCACGCGGCTCCGAAGAAGTAGGGCATCGTGATTGGCGCCACCATTGCCCTTGGCATTTCTGTGTCTTCTGGTGGTGTTGGGAGACGTCTTGGAGGGGATTGTGGCGGAGTGCTGGGTTCCGACATGCTTTCGATCCGGTTCGTTGACGCCAAGATTTAGATGTGACAAACGGGGGGGACAGTATGCCAGTAACCCTTTCTGTACCTTGTTCCTTGGGTCTCGACACCGTATTCTTCACCGCTGTCAACTCTGAAGTGTAGACAAGTACCTGTACCTTCAAAATGATGAGTTGGATCAGTGACTTCTCCTTATGGGAGCCTGTGGCAGAAAGGATGGACACCCCAAGCAGCACACCCCACACATAGAGATCACACACAAAGTGACGGTGACAACAATATTTATTATGCAGGAAACCACTAGTCATCTCTGCAAACCAAATATTGTTAAGGTCAATTACATGCAATAATCATCAACACAATGCACGGTTATTATTGTGGACTCAATAACAATAACTGCAAAGGAACATAAATCCTACTATCACACACACTGGCACAAAGCACATATAATGGTAAACATTCAAATATAGACATTACAATTCAATATATTAAGGCAAGTAACACTGTCTCTAAAAGGCGATAATATCGGAATTGTCCGCAAGGTGACGCTACCTCAGCCATGTGTCAGTTAATGTCTTCCAGATGAAACCGTGAATTGAAGCAAAATGGTGCACGGTATTTGTAATCCAAACAGGTATATTAGAAGAATAGGCACTTGTAGTGGTTATTTGCAAAGCACAGCATAGTCTTCCAATGGAGGGTGCTGTGACTATACAAAACCTCCATGAACAGTCTCTGTCTCTCTCTGTCTGTGCTGCTAGCAGTAAGGTGTCCTCTTCCTGCAGCCTTCTGTGCTCACAGGCCTTTGTAGTGGGAGGTGATTAAGTGTCCCTTTCAAGGCCCAATGTGAGGAATTAAACTTGGTAAGTTTGCACTGTGTGGCCTGGGATGTGCTTTCTGTGGCTGCTTCACATCTAGGGACAAAAAGGGGCTAGTGCTGCCTGATATGCACTGCCTGGGCTTCAGGGGTACTGTGGGGTGCCTTCAGGTGGATACTGGGGCAGTCTCTCAGGGCAGATTGTGAAGGGCTTGATGGGCTGGCAAGGGCTGTGTGTTATTGGGGTACCTGTACTAACTGCTGCAGTTGCTGGCTCCTGCCAGTCACTTCTCTCACTTGTGGCTCCTTCTCCCATAGGCACACACTCTGTCTGCAGCTGCTGTCTCTGTCCACCACAGCATGATAAGCTGTGTCCTCTCCACATGTGGTCCTGTCCTCACTTGCCACACTGCTTCTCACTCTGCTGCAGCCATGTCATGCTGCTGCTCTCCTCACACTCTCTCTCAACTCAACTTTCACCTCTCAGACCTCTGCCCAATAGCAGCACAGCTCTGTTTCCCTCCCTTTCAGGGATTCTGTCAACTCCCCTGGGTCCTAGTGCTCTACAGATGCTCTCTCTTTTGGCTGCTCCTGTTACAAGACCACCAGGAAGGGCAATTAACCCCTGCAGCCCCAGTCCATAGGGGCTCCATAAGAAGCATTTGGCTGCAGTCCCAGTTTAAGCACACAAACAGGGGTACCTCAGGACTGGGGTACCACAGTGACTTGTGGCATATAGCAATGTATTGTGGTAAGTTTCCTTCCGGTACAATGTAGAACAGAATTTATGATCTTCTCGGTATATTGTAACATCGAGGAAGTTCATTGAGCGGATGGGGCTGTCCATCTCCAAAAACTCAGCCTTAGTACCTTCTCAAAGCAAAAAAAATTGCCAATAAACCATTTATAAACTAGTTTTTTTTCTCCAAACTCTGGTATCACGTAAGTGTTTTTGTATCACCCCATATATAGTTTGGCATATGAAGACACCAGGTTGGAACCCATAGCTGTCCCGTTCTCTGCACATAATAATCCTTACCATAATTAAAATGGTTATTAAGGATTATAGAATATGTACAATTGCGCAAGAAAGTCTCCAAAGCCGCTCTGAACACTAAACAAGTTACACCACAACTTGAAAAACGTATAGACAAAAGAAAAATCTCAGTGTCCTGGGCACTAAGGTTGGAGAGGTGTAAGACAATGACACTTAGGCCAGTATTCAATGCCTCAGATTTACCGTTTTTTTTCAGTGAATCTGGCAATTCGCTGGGTTAACGGCAAATTTTCTGTTAGAAAAAACTATTTGCCATATTCAATGGAGGCAATTCGCCACAAATGAACAGCGAATGTCTGCCGATTCGCCGTAAATGATTCTCCGCAATTCGCCTGTGATTTTCAATAGGGTTTTTAGTGGAATTCGCCGAGAGTGTATTCAATGCTCAAATGGAGAACTGCTTTCTCCATTGAAATTCGCCATGATTCTCCATTTAGCATTCGTCAGCTTTTTATGGAGAACTGAAAATGTTTCTTTAGAAATAAATGTTTTATTTCCTTTTTTTTAATGTAAAAAAATCAGTTTTAATTTAATCTGATGGGTCTTGCTTATATTCACTCATTACTAGCGCCTCTTTAATATATTTAGAAGTTTAATTACATCCCCCCCCCCCTCAGTGAACTGACACAGCCAGCTGAGCAGCGAGGGGGGGAGACATGAGCTGACAGGCAATTGCAGTCATGACTGCAGTGTAGGTACCTTGTAATTCAGGCAGGCTCTGGTGGTCTGAGGGAAGGAGAGAGAGCCCGGACACTGATCAGCACGGAGCCCCGACACAGCCTGAGGACGGGGACGGCTCCAGCAGCAGCAGACCTCCGGCACACCCGGACATCTGATCAACACGGAGCCCCCGCACAGCCTGAGGGCGGGGAAGGCTCCAGCAGCAGCAGACCTCCGGCACACCCGGACATCTGATCAACACGGAGCCCCCGCACAGCCTGAGGGCGGGGAAGGCTCCAGCAGCAGCAGACCTCCGGCACACTCGGACATCTGATCAACACGGAGCCCCCGCACAGCCTGAGGGCGGGGAAGGCTCCAGCAGCAGCAGACCTCCGGCTCTGGCAGCCCCAGCGTGGTGATAGCAGATGTCAGCGCTGGGACTGCTGGAGCTGGAGGTCTGCTACTGCTGCTCGACCCGTCCCCGTCCTCAAGCTGTGCAGGGGCTCCTGGCAGCATCAGCGTGCTCCCCCGCTGTGACTCCGCACAATCCCCTGCAGTGGCATTGTAGCCACAGCAGCAGGGGAGAGAGCCGAGTGCAATTCGCCGCAGAGGGTAATTATCGCCGTCAGGGGCTTAGAGCCCCTGACGCGTTGAATAATGTGAACGGGCGGCTGCCGGCGAATCTCCCAGCAGGAGACCATTGAATACTGGCCTTAGGGGGTATTCAATGCTCCGGCGAGTGCATGGCAGCGAATCCTGTTTTGGATTCGCCGTGCGCTCACAATGATTCTCTGTCCCTCGCAATTCGCCGCCAGCCCATGCTATTCAATGCGTCAGGGGCTTGTTGCCCCTGACAGCGAAAATGATCCCCTATGACGAATTCCGCTCCCTGCCACTGCTGCTGGGGATGGAGTGGAGTCCCAGTGGGGGAGCACGTTGATGCCGGCGGGAGCCTCAGCACAGCCTGAGGATGGGGACGGGTCCAGCAGCAGGTCCAGCAGCAGTCTGCTATCACCGCGCTGTGGCTGCAGGAGCCAAAGGTCTGCTGCTGCTGGACCCATCCCCATCCTCAGCCTGTGTGCGGAGGCTCCCTGCGACATCAGAGCGCTCCCCCCGCTGGGACATCAGTCCTCACATCCCCCTGCCGGGATTCCTGACTCGGGCATTTGCTGTGTGCGGCAGCGCAGGGGAGCAGTGCACTGATGTTGGAGAGGGGGGGGGGGGGGGTGGAGAGATGACCTGCAGGGCAAACTACACACACATCGGCAGTATCCTACAGTCCTGCTGCATGCCCTCCCAGGCAGCCTCTGCTGGTAATCGTGTATCTTGCTGTGGAGTTTGTCAGCGCTCAGAACGTTGAGTGGCCAGCACCTGATGAGCGCAGTTTGTGCCGTGCTCTGTGATCTGACGCTGGTTATATGCTCTGGTTGTAGATGCTGCTTCTCCCCCTGTATCCCCCCAGCTGCTGTCAGTGGCAGCCTGATGGTTCCAGGTTGTGGCACTGCTGACTACTATCAGGCACTGCCAGGCAGAGGTCACACACTGATCCCCCCTGCCCGCCAGCGCTACTGAACCCTGCGTTGCCAGACCCCGCCGCATGCCACCCACCAGCGGGCAGGAGGTCTCTGCAGCCCTTATGTGAGATCAGCAGGGACCCCCTTCAATATGTAATGTAATCAGCAGCACAGCATATGTAATGTGACCAGCAGTGCCCCCCCCCTGCATGTGGTATGTAAAAAAAGATGAATAAAAAATAAAAAATACATTTATGTGATGCTTGTCCAGTAAAAAAAAATAGCAAGACTCTTCAAATAATTAAATAACTGATTTTTTTTACACCAAAAAAAAAAAAAGCCTTTATTTTAAAAGATCAACTTCCAGTTCACCAAAAAAAGATGTCGAATGCAAAATGGAGAAAAATGGCGAAAATCACTGGAGAAAGCAGTTCTCCATTTGAGCATTGAATACACTCTCGGCGAATTTGACTAAAAACTCCATTGAGAACCACCGGTGAATTGCGATGAATCGCACACGGCTAATCGACAGATATTCGCTTTTCGTTTTCAGCTAATTGTCTCCATTGAATAGGGCAAATTGTTTTTTTATGAGAGAAAATTCGCCATTACCCGGGCGAATTGCCAGATTCGCTGTAAAATACGGCGAATCTGAGGCATTGAATACTGGCCTTTACACTTTTTGTGAATCATATAAAGAGGAGCCTCTCCTCTATTTGGAGATAGTATGTGTCCCAATTTATCCAAGGTTTGTATGATTCACCTTTTTTCTTTTTCTCTTAGCACTTTCTAGAAAAGAAATGACATAGTGCAACACCTTTGCAAACAAGAGGGAACAATTTATTCAATAATTGCACTCACAAAGGTAGGATAAAACAAGCGTATAATCACCAGCCGGTGATAGAAAAGAATTATAGTTGCCAATTCTAGCAAGAACTCCACTGGAGGGCCGACAGGGGTCCAAACCTGGAAAGCCAACCGTAGTACTTCAACACCACCCTCATGGGGAATTACGGTGTAACAGGAGTTGACATCCATTGAGACAAGCCACACCTCTTCGGAGATGTCTCCAAGTCTGTCAACTTTTGCAAAAATTTCTGTTCATGTGTCCCGTATGAAACTAGGCAGTTGACACACCATGGGTTGTAGAAAACTGTCCACAAAGGCCGCTAGTGGCTGCAAGACCGATCCCATGGCTGAAATAATGGGCCTGCCTGGCGGGGCCACTAGTGGCTTGTGGAATTTGGGAAGGGTGTAAATTATCGGACAAATAGGACTGTTGACTTTCAAATATAGAGCAATTTTATCATCAAGCCATCGGTGTGAAAATGCATTGTCAACCACCCGATCGACCAAGGATTTGATATCATACATTGGATTTGATTGTACCTTGTCATAAGTAGTTTTGTCACTTAACTGCCTCTATAGCTCACAATGATAATCAGTCCAATGTTGGACAACAATTGCCCCTCCTTTATCAGCCTGCCTGAACACAACCTGACCATTCTTCATCAGGCCCATAAAAAAGTGCGTATGCTAGCATTATTCGATTGGGGATCAAACCTACTAGGTCTACTGAAGTGGGCACTGTCGATGCTACCATCCATCTTGTCACTGAAATATTCACGTAGTCGCACCTTGAGACAAAACTTATAGTAATCAACTGATGAATGAAATGTATTAGGTTTCACCGTGGGCAAAAACTAAAAACCGAGTGACAGTACTTCACAGTCTGTCTTACTCAGGGGTGTACTTGATAAATTGAAGATTACTTCAGGGTTTTTCCACCTTGTGGAGTATTTCTTACATCAGCCGGTGGTTGCTCCACTGGTTTGTTTATTCCCTGGTCTAAAAAAGGAATCCTCAGTGGTCTGAAGGTTACTGAATCACTATCTCAATTAGAATAGTAATTCTCGGCCTCACATGTTGTTCTATACCTATTAGAGGCAGCTGATCGACGGGTGGTAGTTTCTCCTTTTAGCCACCGATAGACACGATGGTTGGTGTAATCGGAGTTCACAATGCTCAATTTCTTCCTTTTAAAGGAGATAAAGTCAGTCTGATATTTATTGATTTGTTCACCCAACTTGAGTAACCAATCTTCTGTTTTCTCAGACTTCAAACGACTTAAATGTAGTGTCTTAAACTAAGTGATCTCCAAACGAACCTTTGATAATTCTGTGCCTACTTCTTCTATGACAAGTAAAATCAGATCAAGAGAACACTTGTTCAACACACCACACCAAAGGGTACAGAAGGCCAAGTTGCTGCGTCCCAACGTGGGGGTGTTACTGACCCTAAAACCACTGGGTATTTTTTATCTCTATAGTATTCCGACATGAATTGGTCATGTGAGGTCAGATCTACCTCATGGCATATATATATACGGCATTACGACTGCATACAACTCTAATGAGAATTAAATTAATTTTCTCTGCTGGGAATATCCCAGTTTTCTGTACTGAAACGACGCAATCCTCAGATTTTTTTTTCATTGCTACAAACCCACCGTTTCCATTTCATTTCTGCACGTATTGTCCGCTGACAGCTGAAATATTCCCCTAATTCTACTGTGAGTCAGATTCTGAGCAGAATATCCTAGCCATGACACAGAAGCCCAAACAATGGTCCTACTGATTGTAGGCGGTTATACTGTGTCGGCATAAATCCGTGTAATGCTCTAAACCCCACTTCCTGAAAGAGCTCCTAACTGAATTACCCAGAAATCTCTTCTTCTATTGAAGCGACTTCTTTGAGTTGAAAAAATGCGAAATAATCAGAAAATGTCAAATCTACAAATAGCAAAAACTCTTTTTTTCTTTTTCTTCTATTAAAATAAAAGTATTCGGCGGGTGCTGCAATGTAATGCAACGTAATGTGAACTCAGCTCTAAATGGAGCAGGGGAAGTTCATTAGGATTTTTATACTGTCACTAGACTGGATCTTTATAGCCAGCAACATTGTAATTCTTTAGTGCTTCATTTACTTATTGCTTATTAATATAAGAAACTATTATAATTTAATGTTCAAAAGGGCATTCAGTAAGTATTGTGTAATGAGTTTAGGACTATAACAATGCAAAGTGCCCTTCCAGCGTGACTGTTCCAACATTAAGTTGCTACACTTCATGAATTTTACTTCAGAACAATCTCTTTTGATGTCAGAGATCTATCTGAAGTGTCCACTTGGCTTACCAAGCATTGCCATTGTATCTAAATATTTGGGGAAATTACTCTTAATCTTCTGAACATATAGTTTTTTCAGATGAGTGCACCAGGCAATTATTTTAGCCTAGAAATGTTATTATCGTGTAATCCTTCTCCATTTGTGTGTGTATATATACAGTATATATATATATATATATATATATATATATATATATATATATATATATATATATATATATATAGACACACATTTGTTTGTTATATTTTGCACTTAAGCCATTCAATGTATGACCTGATGAAAAGACCGCACAGGTGTTGAAACGTTGTCATGAAGATTACAATGTTGCTTTGAAAATGCTCACTTCAATACAAATTCACCTTTAAAAAATCCGTCTGAGTGACGCCTTGTATCTCATCCTCTGCTATTCAGCTAATGTGTGGGAGTCTGGATATATATATATATATATATATATATATATATATATATATATATTTATTTATTTATTTATATATACATACAGTGGTCAAAGTGGGCTGGTATGCGGTGGTATAGCATACCGGCACCTCTCCACTGACCCAGAAGTGTTATTATTTTAAAGAATAAGCATGTACAGTGTTCCGCATCCCACTAGCCCTTCTGTGCCTCAGCCCTACTGTAAGATCGGCTACCTATCAGTGGCTCCAGTCCCGGCACTGATGAGCGGGAGTGGGAGCTGCTGTGGACCCAGCGCTGGGGTGCAGCAAAAGAAGATCCAGTGCCAGGAAGGAGAGTGTAGGAGCTGCTTGGGACACTGCGCTGTGGTGCATGAAGTGGGGAGAAAGTGTGAGCAGACCCTGGAGCAGGGACAGAAAACACGGCACAACCATTGCGGCTAATTATGTAGAATGCAGTGCCGGAGACAGGAGGTACAGAGCCTGCTTGTACTGCTCTCCCTTCTCTACACATCGGCTACTCCTCCACACCTCTGCTCCACCTCCGCTCCTCCTCCACACCTCCTTTCCTCCTTCCTCCTCTTCTCCCCCTTCATCCTCCTCTCCCTCCTCTCTCCCTCGCTCCCCCTCCACTGCTCTCCCTTCTCCTCTCTTTTACCCCCCCTCTCCTCTGCTTCTCTTCTACTTCACTTCCCCTCCTACTCCCCCTCTCCTTCACTCTCCCTCCTCCTCTGCCCTCTCCTCTGCTCCTGCTCTCCCTTCCCCTCTCCTCCGCTCCTCCTTCTCTACCGTTCTCTATTCTCTGCTCCTCCTCTCCTCCACTCCATTCCACCACTGCTCCAACTCCACTCCTCCTCTCCTCCACATTTTCCCCCTGTCAAATATTCATCCACACTACTGCTCCATCACCGCTCATCCACCACACCTCCTCCCCTCCTCTCCTCCTTTTCCACCTCCCATGTGTGATATTGCCCCTTACCACTCCCCATGTGTGATATTTCCGCTCCTTCACTTCTCATGTGTGATATTGCCCCTCCTTCACTTCCCATGTGTGATATTGCCCCTCCTTGAATTCCCATGACAGTATATTGCCCCGTCCACTTCTCAAGTGTGATATTGCCCCTTTTTCACTTCCCATGTGTGATATTGCCCCTCCTTCACTTCCGTTGTGTGATATTGCCCCTCCTTCACTTCCCATGTGTGATATTGCCCCTCCTTGAATTCCCATGACTGTATAATACCCCCGTCCTCTTCTCAAGTGTGATATTGCCCCTTTTTCACTTCCCATGTGTGATATTGCCCCTCCTTCACTTCCCATGTGTGATATTGCACCTCCTTCACTTCCCATGTGTAATATTGCCCCTCCTTCACTTCCCATGAGTGTTTATTGCCCCCGTCCACTTCCCATGTGTGATATTGCACCTCCTTTACTTCCCATGTGGGATATTGCCCCTCCTTCACTTCCCATGAGTGTTTATTGCCCCCGTCCACTTCCCATGTGTGATATTGCCACTCCTTCACTTCCCATGTGTGATATTGCCCCTCCTTCACTTCCCATGTGTGATATTGCCCCTCCTTCACTTCCCATGAGTGTTTATTGCCCCCGTCCACTTCTCATGTGTGATATTGCCACACCTTCACTTCTCATGTGTGATTTTTCCCCTCCTTCACTTTCCATGTGTGATATTGCCCTTACCACTTCCCATGTGTGATATTGCTCCTCCTTCACTTCCCATGTGTGATATTGCCCCTCCTTCACTTCTCATGTGTGATATTGCCCCTCCTTCACTTCCGTTGTGTGATATTGCCCCTCCTTCACTTCCCATGTGTGATATTTCCCCTCCTTGAATTCCCATGACAGTATATTGCCCCCGTCCACTTCTCAAGTGTGATTTTGCCCCTTTTTCACTTCCCATGTGTGATATTGCCCCTCCTTCACTTCCCATGAGTGTTTATTGCCCCCGTCCACTTCCCATGTGTGATATTGCCCCTCCTTTACTTCCCATGTGTGATATTGCCCCTCCTTCACTTCCCATGTGTGATATTGCCCCTCCTTCACTTCCCATGAGTGTTTATTGCCCCCGTCCACTTCTCATGTGTGATATTGCCACACCTTCACTTCTCATGTGTGATTTATTTTATTTATTTATTTACAGGTTCTTATATAGCGCAGCAGATTCCGTTGCGCTTTACAATAGTAGACAGTGATAAAACAAACTGGGTAACAACATACAGACTTGGAGGTAGGAGGGCCCTGCTGCAAGCTTACAATCTATAGGGATATAGGGGGAAACACAAGGACAGGCACCAGTAATACCATAGCAGTCCCACCAAGTTACAAGTCCAGAAGGGTAGCTATATAAATACATAAGTGCCTCAGAGGGTTATGCATGTAGAACTTAAACATTATAGGCTTGCCTGAAGAGGTGAGTTTTCAGGGAACGCTTGAATGTTTGGAGGCTATTGGAGAGTCTTATTGTGCGTGGAAGGGCATTCCATAGGATGGGAGCAGCCCGATGAAAGTCCTGTAATAGTGAATGGGAGCTGGTGATCCATGCAGAAGAGAGACGCAGATCTTGTGCAGAGCGGAGTGGTCGAGATGGGAGATATTTTGTGATAAGTGCAGAGATATATGCTGGTGCAGTATGGTTAATAGCTTTATAAGTTAGTAGAAGTGTTTTGTATTGAATACGGCAAGATACAGGTAACCAATGGAGGGACTGGCAGAGCGGATCAGCAGATGATGAGCGTCTTGCAAGGAAGATCAGCCTAGCAGCAGCATTTAAAATGGATTGTAGTGGTGAGAGTCTATTCTTGGGAAGACCAGTCAGGAGACTATTGCAATAATCAATGCGGGATATAATGAGTGCATGTATAAGAGATTTAGTAGTTTCTTGTGTGAGATACGGTCGTATTTTGGATATGTTCTTTAGTTAGAGAGAGAGTTAGGGTCAGAATTCTGTTTTTTTAGAATAGGAGTAATCACTGCATGTTTGAGCAGAGATGGAAAAGTACCAGTAGCAAGAGAGAGATTGCAGATGTTAGTTAAGGTTGGAATAAGCACAGGAGATAGATTTTTTATAACTTGTGCAGGTATAGGATCAAGAGGAGAGGAAGTAGAGTAGGAGGATAAGAAGAGTGCAGATACTTCCTTTTCATTTGTGGGCTCAAATGAAGAGAAAGTGCCAGAGGGTTCAGGTAGGGAAGAGAGCGGGTTAGAGGTAGTAGAAGAGCATACCATTTCATCTCGGATGTTATCAATCTTGTCCTTAAAGTAGGAGGCAAGTTCTTGTGCACTGATGGTAGCCGGTGGGGGAGGAGGGGGAGGGTACAGAAGAGACTTGAAGGTGTTAAAAAGTCGCTTAGGGTTGGTGGCATGAGAAGAGATGAGAGATTGGAAGTATGTTTGTTTGGCAGTGTCCAAAGCATTGCAGTAGGAGTAGTAGCTAGTCTTATATGTGAGGAAATCAGTCATATTACGAGATTTACGCCATTGGCGTTCTAATTTACGTGACTGATTTCGTAGTTGTCTCGTTGCTTTGGAGTGCCATGGTTGGCATCTAAGCCTACGTGGGGTATAGTGGGAAGCTGGAGCCACTTCATCAAGGGCTGTTTCAAGAGTCTGGTAGAGGTGGGAAACAGCAGAGTCAGGAGAGGTAAGTGTAGAAATTAGTGAGAGCTGTTGTTGCAGGGAGGTGGTAAGTTGTGGAAAATTTATAGCTTTAGTATTTCTGCGGGTTAGAGTAGGCATGCATGATTTCTGTGTCAGTGAGCTTGGGGTAATGGAGGAGAGCGAGAGGGTTATGAGATTGTGATCAGAGAGAGGGAAGGGAGTGTTAGTAAAATCAGAGACTGAGCATAGCCTGGTGAAAACAAGGTCCAGGCAGTGACCTTCCTCATGAGTAGCGGCGTCTGACCACTGGGAGAGGCCGAGAGAGGAGGTTAGAGAGAGGAGTTTGGAAGCATGCACAGATTGTGGACTGTCAATAGCAATATTGAAGTCTCCCAGGATGATAGTGGAGATGTCAGAGGATAAGAAATGGGGAAGCCAGGCAGAGAAATTTTCCAGAAATTGAGATTTGGGAAGCCCAGGTGGGCGATAGATAGCTGCAACACGCAGAGAGAAAGGGGAAAAAACCCTAATAGAGTGATATTTCCCCTCCTTCACTTTCCATGTGTGATATTGCCCTTACCACATCCCATGTGTGATATTGCCCTTACCACTTCCCATGTGTGATATTGCTCCTCCTTCACTTCCCATGTGTGATATTGCCCCCGTCCACTTCTCATGTGTGATATTGCCCCTCCTTCACTTCCCATGTGTGATATTGCCCCTCCTTCACTTCCCATGTGTGATATTGCCCCTCCTTCACTTCTCATGTGTGATATTGCCCCCGTCCACTTCTCATGTGTGATATTGCCCCTCTTTCACTTCCGTTGTGTGATATTGCCCCTCCTTTACTTCCCATGTGTGATATTGCCCCTCCTTGAATTCCCATGACAGTATATTGCCCCCGTCCACTTCTCAAGTGTAATATTGCCCCTTTTTCACTTCCCATGTGTGATATTGCCCCTCCTTCACTTCCCATGTGTGATATTACCCCTCCTTAGTAGCACTACATTAAACGGGGTCCATGTGACATTGACACAAATAACTCAACATTTTTATCTGTTGAAGTTTTTCACATCGAACTTTTACTTGTGACGACCTTTTGTCAATGTAGAGATTTTGGTGTTGCATAAACACTGGACCTTTCCATCCACACCACTTCAACCTATATGCCTGGGATCAGGGTGGCCCTTTCTGTGTGGCATTCTGGGGTGGGGGGGGCAATCTAATTATCTTCCTCTCTCTCTCTCCCATCTACCTATTCGTTCTCTATCTCTTATCTGTCCCCTTCTCCCACTATTGCTCTTCTCCCAATCTCATCTGCCCTTATTCATCCTCTCTCCCTCACATCTGCCCTTATTCATCCTCTCTCCCTCACATCTGCCCGTATTATTCCTCTCTCCCTCACATCTGCCCTTATTCATCCTCTCTCCCTCACATCTGCCCTTATTCATCCTCTCTCCCTCACATCTGCCCTTATTCATCCTCTCTCCCTCACATCTGCCCGTATTATTCCTCTCTCCCTCACATCTGCCCTTATTCATCCTCTCTCCCTCACATCTGCCCTTATTCATCCTCTCTCCCTCACATCTGCCCTTATTTATCCTCTCTCCCTCACATCTGCCCTTATTCATCCTCTCTCCCTTCCATTTGCCCTTATTCATCCTCTCTCCCTCACATCTGCCCTTATTCATCCTCTCTCCCCCTTCTCCCACTATTGCTCCTCTCCCTCTCATCTGCCCTTGTACCTCCTCTCTCCCTCCCATTTGCTCCCATTCATCATCTCCCACTTTCCCTTTATTGCTCTTCTCCCCTCTCATCTGCCCTTATTCATCCTCTCTCCCTTCCATCTGCCCTTATTCATCCTCTCTCCCTCACATCTGCCCTTATTCATCCTCTCTCCTAATCTCATCTGCCCTTATTCATCCTCTCTCCCTCACATCTGCCCTTATTCATCCTCTCTCCCTCACATCTACCCGTATTCATCCTCTCTCCCTCACATCTGCCCTTATTCATCCTCTCTCCCTCACATCTGCCCTTATTCATCCTCTCTCCCTCACATCTGCTTTATTTATCTTCTCTCCCTCACATCTGCCCTTATTCATCCTCTCTCCCTTCCATCTGCCCTTATTCATCCTCTCTCCCTCACATCTGCCCTTATTCATCCTCTCTCCCCCTTCTCCCACTATTGCTCCTCTCCCTCTCATCTGCCCTTGTACCTCCTCTCTCCCTCCCATTTGCTCCCATTCATCATCTCCCACTTTCCCTTTATTGCTCTTCTCCCCTCTCATCTGCCCTTATTCATCCTCTCTCCCTTCCATCTGCCCTTATTCATCCTCTCTCCCTCACATCTGCCCTTATTCATCCTCTCTCCCTCACATCTGCCCCTATTCATCCTCTCTCCCCCTTCTCCCACTATTGCTCCTCTCCCTCTCATCTGCCCCTGTACCTCCTCTCTCCCTCCCATTTGCTCCCATTCATCCTCTCCCGCTTTCCCTTTATTGCTCTTCTCCCCTCTTATCTGCCCATGTTCATCCTCTCTCTCTCCTATCTGCCCCAATTCCTCCTCTCTCTTCTATCTGCCCCTATTCATCCTCCCTCCCCCTTCTACCACTATTGCTCCTCTCTCCCTCCCATCTGCCCTTATTCATCTTCTCTCCATCACATCTGCCCCAGTTCTTCCTCTTTCTTCTATTTGCCCCTATTTTTCCCTTATCCCACTATTGTTCCTCTCTGCATCCCACCTGTTCTATTTCCTCCACTATCTCTCTATCTGCCCCTATTCATCCTCTCTCCCCCTTCTCCCACTATTGCTCCTTATTCCCTCCCATCTGCCTCTATTTCTCGTCTCTCCTCTTTCTCCCTCTAGTGCTCCTTTCTCCCTCCCATCTGCCCTTGTTCCACAACTAACTCCATCCCATTTGCCCCTATTTCTCCTCTCTCTCCTCCTTCTCCCAATATTGTTCCTCTCCCTCCCATCTGCCCCTGTTCCTCCACTCTCTCTATCTGCCTCTATTCATCCTCCCTCCCCTTCTACCACTATTGATTGCTCCTCTCTCCCTCCCATCTGCCCTTATTCATCCTCTCTCCCTCCCATCTGCCCCTGTTCCTCCACTCTCTCTATCTGCCCCTATTTCTCCTCTCTCCCCCTTCTCCCACTATTGTTCCTCTCCCTCCCATCTGCCCCCTGTTCCTCCACTCTCTCTATCTGCCCCTATTTCTCCTCTCTCCCCCTTCTCCCACTATTGCTCTCCTCTCTCTCTCTCTTCCATCTTTCCGATCCCACCTATCCCAGACCCCACAATGTATGATGGTATCTCTAATGAGACTTAAGATATATCTTAAAAACAAATGCTAAAAGAGAATGAAGATGGATATGAAGGTCAAAGCGGGTCAATGGAATGGGTCCGACGGAAGTTTCAACAAGAAATAGCAATGAAAGTTTAACATGGAATACACTTGTATCATATATTAAAAACAGCCGGTGAAGGGATGAATATATCTATTGTAATATGGAGATCATGGTGTCACATTAACAATGCCAGCATCAATGCTTCTGCCATGCAATCCCGAACCCGGCAGGCCATTATCTTTATTCAATCTGAGCTCTACCGCTGTTTACGCCGCTGTGATTGCCATTACCCCGGAACGTCCCTCGCCAGCCGCCACCAATGCCAAGGTTAACAGCAAATAAATTTTGTTTCTTTTTTTCCTGATTGCAATGACCCTTAGTCTGTAGAAGAAGATACAGCAAGTCATCTGTTCATAATGCTTCTAATAATGGCATCCTGCCTTCACCTTTATTTCCAATCCTACGGGGCATCTGAGGATTTATTCAAAACCATGCAGCCCCTAAAATAATCATTATCTGCCATATAATAGATAGCATTATACTCTGTGCACTTTCACTTGCAGCTATGTCTGTCAAAAGCCCAATTTTCCAGCTTGAGAGCTCGCGCGGCTCTTTTCTTACTCACAGTGACCCAAAATGGAAACGATTTTTCTTTTCATTATGAGCTGTCACTTTTTCATCTTGGCAGAATGATGGTAGACTCTCATTCATCGCCGGTATTACCTTACCGAGGACTTCTGACACGACGTGACACAATGCAGAAATGCGACATGTTTCCAGGCATATGGCGGCTATCTGAGGAAATCGGAGGCCGGAGTCTCCCTTTCACGTGTGCCGCGGACGTCTCCGGAACATGCTAATGAGACGTGATAATTGTCACTACCACAACAAAGGTTTCGATATATTATATACACATGATCGGTATACTATTAGCTAGGAATGCAGTATTGGCTGTTAGTGTCTTTTTTTTAGATATTATAAAACATTGTAGTTAAAAGAAATGCAAACTTCAGATTAAATAGGGGACAGACTGTTATGCTATTCCCCAGAATACAATCTGTTACAAGTTATCATTGCCTGGTGTTGGTCATGTGATCAGTTACTCAGGGTCGGGATGTTTCTGGGGAAAGCACAATCGCTTGTGTAAAAATAAACCAGTGTTATCTGTAGTATTAGCAGTAATGTTACCTTTAGTATCAGCAGCAATGTTACCTGTAGTATTAGCGGTAATGTTACTTGTAATCTCAGCAGAAATGTTATCTGTAAAATCAGTAGTAATGTTACCTGTAGTATTAGCAGTAACATTACCTGTAATATCAGCAGCAATGTTACCTGTAGTATTAGCAGTAATGTTACCTTTAGTATCAGCAGCAATGTTACCTGTAGTATTAGCGGTAATGTTACTTGTAATCTTAGCAGAAATGTTATCTGTAAAATCAGCAGTAATGTTACCTGTAGTATTAGCAGTAACATTACCTGTAATATCAGCAGCAATGTTACCTGTAGTATTAGCAGTAATGTTACCTTTAGTATCAGCAGCAATGTTACCTGTAGTATTAGCAGTATTGTTACCTGTAATATCAGCAGCAATGTTACCTGTAATATCAGCAGCAATGTTACCTATACTATCAGCAGTAATGTTACCTGTAGTATCACCAGAAATGTTACCTGTAGTATTAGCGGTAATGTTACCTGTAGTATTAGCAGTAATGCTATCAGTAATATAAGCAGAAATGTTACATGTAATCTCAGGAGAAACATTACCTGTAATATCAGCATTAATGTTACCTTTAGTATTAGCAGTAATGTTACCTGTAATTTCAGCAGAAACATTATTTGTAATATCAGCAGTAATGTTATCTGTAGTATTAGCAGTAATGTTACCTGTAGTATTAGCAGTAATGTTACATGTAGTATTAGCAGTAATGTTACATGTACTCTCAGCAGAAACATTACCTGTAATATCAGCAGTAATGTTATCTGTAGTATTAGCAGTAATGTTACTTGTAGTATTAGCAGTAATGTTGCCTGTAGTATTAGCGGTAATGTTATCTGTAGTATCAGCAGTAATGTTACCTGTAATATCATCAGCAGTGTTTCCAGTAGTTTTAGCAGTAATGATACCTGTAATATCTGCAAAAATGTTACCTGTAACTTCTACAGCAATGTTACTTGTAGTATTAGCAGTAATGTTACCTGTAGTATTGGCGGTAATGTTACACATAATATCAGCAGTAATGTTACATGCAGTATTAGCGGTAATGTTACCTGTAATATCAGCAGTAATGTTACCTGTAGTATTAACGGTAATGTTACCTGTAATATCAACAGTAATGTTACCAGTAGTATTAGGAATAATGTTATCTGTAGTATCAGCAGTAATGTTACCTGTAATATCAGCAGTAATGTTACCTGTAATATCATCAGCAGTGTTACCAGTAGTATTAACAATAATGATACATGTAGAATTAGCAGAAATGCTACCTCTAAATTCTGCAGCAATGTTACCTGTACTATTAGTGGTAATTTTACCTGTAGTATTAGCAGTAATGTTACCTTTATAATTAGCAGTAATGTTACCTGTAATATCTGCAGCAATGTACCCTGTGGTATTAGCAGTAATGTTACCTGTAGCATTAGCAGCAAAGTACACTGTAGTATTAGCAGTAATGTTACCTGTAGTATTAGCAGAAATGTTACCTGTAATATCAGCAGAAATGTTACCTGTAGTATTAGCAGTAATGTTACCTGTAGTAGCAGCAGCAATGTTAACTGTAGTATTACCTGTAGTATTAGTAGCAATGTTACCTCTATTAGCACTAATGTTACCTGTAGTATCCGCAATCATGTTACCTGGAATAACATCAGCAGCGTTACCTGTAGTATTAGCAGTAATGTTACCTGTAATTTCAGCAGTAATGTTACCTGTAGTATTAGCAGTAATGCTACCTGTAATTTCAGCAGCAATGTTAACTATAGTATTAGTAGCAATTTTATCTCTAGTATTAGCACTAATGTTACCTGTAGTATCAGCAATCATGTTACCTGGAATAACATCAGCAGGGTTACCTGTAGTGTTAGCAGAAATGTTACCTGTAATATAAGCAGCAATGTCACCTGTGGTATTAGCAGTATTGTTATCTGTAGTATTAGCACTAATGTTACCTGTAGTAATTGCTGTAATGTTACATGTAATATCAGCAGCAATGTTATCTGTACTATTAGCAGTAAGGTTACCAGTAATATCAGCAGAAATGTTACCTGTAGTAATTGCTGTAATGTTACGTGTAATATCAGCAGTAATGTTACCTGTAGTATTAGCAGTAAGGATAACTGTAGTCAAAATAAAAACTATCCAATTTTGGTTATACCATAATTGGAGTAATAAAAAATTGAATAGTGTAAAACATGCAAACACCAGTGTACAATCTACAATATTAGGAGCTTAGAAATCGTTTTTCGGTTAAAAAGTTAAAGAAATATTTTAAAAGATTTAAATAAAAATAAAAATCTTGTCAGAATGTTAATAAATGAAAAGCTTTATTCTGATTGGTCTTTAAAGTTTCCCATAGGAGAGCAATAGCTGATGCTAGGTTTCAATACTGGCGGCAGCACTGACCATGTAGTGGATGGAGGACCGTTTTAGCACATATAAACATACACGTGATCATGTACATAGGCAAACGCAGGGGGTGATCTGGTTGCCCGGAAACCCCCCTCCTCTCTGCAAGTTCCTTCAAATTATAACAACAATAGCACTGGTATATAATATGATCAGCAGAGCTGCCACCACATCATGCAGTGTAAGGGACAGAGCAGAGCTGCCACCACATCATGCAGTGTAAGGGACATAGCAGAGCTGCCACCACATCATGCAGTGTAAGGGACAAAGCAGAGCTGCCACCACATCATGCAGTGTAAGGGACAGAGCAGAGCTGCCACCAAATCATGCAGTGTAAGGGACAGAGCGGAGCTGCAACCACATCATGCAGTGTAAGGGACAGAGCAGAGCTGCCACCACATCATGCAGTGTAAGGGACAGAGCGGAGCTGCAACCACATCATGCAGTGTAAGGGACAGAGCAGAGCTGCCACCACACCATGCAGTGTAAGGGACAGAGCAGAGCTGCCACCACATCATGCAGTGTAAGGGACAGAGCGGAGCTGCCACCACACAATGCAGTGTAAGGGACAGAGCAGAGCTGCCACCACATCATGCAGTGTAAGGGACGGAGCAGAGCTACCACCACATCATGCAGTGTAAGGGACAGAGCAGAGCTGCCACCACATCATGCAGTGTAAGGGACAGAGCAGAGCTGCCACCACATCATGCAGTGTTAGGGACAGAGCAGAGCTACCACCACATCATGCAGTGTAAGGGACAGAGCAGAGCTGCCACCACATCATGCAGTGTAAGGACAGAGCGGAGCTGCCACCACATCATGCAGCGTAAGGGACAGAGCAGAGCTACCACCACATCATGCAGCGTAAGGGACAGAGCAGAGCTGCCACCACATCATGCAGTGTAAGGGACAGAGCGGAGCTGCCACCACACCATGCAGTGTAAGGGACAGAGCGGAGCTGCCACCGCATCATGCAGTGTAGGGACAGAGCGGAGCTGCCACCACACCATGCAGTGTAAGGGACAGAGCGGAGCTGCCACCACATCATGCAGTGTAAGGGACAGAGCGGAGCTGCCACCACATCATGCAGTGTAAAAGACAGAGCGGAGCTGCCACCACATCATGCAGTGTAAGGGACAGAGCAGAGCTGCCACCACATCATGCAGTGTAAGGGACAGAGCAGAGCTGCCACCACATCATGCAGTGTAAGGGACAGAGCAGAGCTGCCACCACAGCATGCAGTGTTAGGGACAGAGCAGAGCTACCACCACATCATGCAGTGTAAGGGACAGAGCAGAGCTGCCACCACATCATGCAGTGTAAGGACAGAGCGGAGCTGCCACCACATCATGCAGTGTAAGGGACAGAGCAGAGCTACCACCACATCATGCAGTGTTAGGGACAGAGCAGAGCTGCCACCACATCATGCAGTGTAAGGGACAGAGCAGAGCTGCCACCACATCATGCAGTGTAAGGGACAGAGCAGAGCTGCCACCACATCATGCAGTGTAAGGGACAGAGCGGAGCTGCCACCACCACATCATGCAGTGTAAGGGACAGAGCAGAGCTGCCACCACACCATGCAGTGTAAGGGACAGAGCGGAGCTGCCACCACATCATGCAGTGTAGGGACAGAGCGTAGCTGCCACCACATCATGCAGTGTAAGGGACAGAGCAGAGCTGCCACCACATCATGCAGTGTAAGGGACAGAGCAGAGCTGCCACCACACCATGCAGTGTAAGGGACAGAGCAGAGCTGCCACCACACCATGCAGTGTAAGGGACAGAGCGGAGCTGCACCACACCATGCAGTGTTAGGGACAGAGCAGAGCTGCCACCACATCATGCAGTGTAAGGGACAGAGCAGAGCTGCCACCACATCATGCAGTGTAAGGGACAGAGCGGAGCTGCCACCACAGCATGCAGTGTTAGGGACAGAGCGGAGCTGCCACCACATCATGCAGTGTAAGGGACAGAGCGGAGCTGCCACCACAGCATGCAGTGTAAGGGACAGAGCGGAGCTGCCACCACACCATGCAGTGTAAGGGACGGAGCGGAGCTGCCACCACATCATGCAGTGTAAGGGACAGGACAGAGCTGCCACCACAGCATGCAGTGTAAGGGACAGGACAGAGCTGCCACCACATCATGCAGTGTAAGGGAGAGAGCAGAGCTGCCACCACATCATGCAGTGTAAGGGACAGAGCGGAGCTGCCACCACAGCATGCAGTGTAAGGGACAGAGCGGAGCTGCCACCACATCATGCAGTGTAAGGGACAGAGCAGAGCTGCCACCACATCATGCAGTGTAAGGGACAGAGCGGAGCTGCCACCACATCATGCAGTGTAAGGGACAGAGCAGAGCTGCCACCACATCATGCAGTGTAAGGGACAGAGCAGAGCTGCCACCACATCATGCAGTGTAAGGGACAGAGCGGAGCTGCCACCACAGCATGCAGTGTAAGGGACAGAGCGGAGCTGCCACCACAGCATGCAGTGTAAGGGACAGAGCGGAGCTGCCACCACATCATGCAGTGTAAGGGACAGAGCAGAGCTGCCACATCATGCAGTGTAAGGGACAGAGCAGAGCTGCTGCACATGCCCAGTGTACCAGCTTCTTCTACCACATTTACTGTATGTATGGATCTGAGCCCTCAAACATCGCAATGGACCAGAGAGCAGCTGCCAGGAGGAAGAGGCAGGAGCCTTACCATGAGGTGGGAGAATGTGAGCTTAGAAAGTGCAGCACTGGTTCTATTATATTTGTGTATTTATTTGTTTATTATGGCATGTTTATCCTTTTCCTGACCACTTATCTCATTAAAATGTTTGAAACCTATACTACAGACCACCGGTACTGTTAAATATTAATACTGTATTCCTTACAGTATCCAGTGCATAAAAAGTCTAATTTCCAGGGCTGTTACTGCTCCCCCCAGACTCCTGTACTTGCTCCAATGTGCTGCAGAGTGGGAGACTTTGGATTACATTTGGAAACCCCCCCTCTAAACATCCTGCGTTTGCCACTGATGAATGTAATATACGTATGTGCTCGATGATTCCCCTTATGATCTGAGGCACCCGGGAATCAGCATGCTTCATAAGCACATCTCCAGACTCCCATTGGCTACTTCCACAGGATTGAGGGGTAGATTTATTAAACTCGGTGAAGTGAGAAAGTGTCTGGTTTTTATCACAGGCCAATCAGCAATGGCGCACGCAGGGGGGGTTCTGAGTACCCAGAAACCCCCCAGGAGTCTAAGGGACCTAGGTTGAAAGCTGAGGGTCCCCTCTTTCCAAGAATTTTTTAAAAATTGGCCCTTGGGAAACGGAGATATCTGACTTCAAAGCAGTGGTCCCCATCCAAGCCTGTTAATTGCTCTTCCCAGTCAGATATTTCAGGTTCTGTCTGACTTAGAGTTTTTCTGAGGGTATATTCCAAAAGCTGAGACTCTCCCCCTTTGATGGACACTAGAAGCTTGTCTCTACTGTTCCCAGAACCAGAGATATCAGCCTTCCAGCAGCTGGTTACTGCTCCAGCTCCACACACCTGGTATGTAGTTTTATATTCTCATTGGCAGATTGCTCTGCCTCCTGATCTCTGATCCCCTAGTCCCCAATACCATTTGGTAGGTGGGATTCTCTAGTTTTTAATTCCATTAAAATCTAAGAAATCTATATCCGGGAACTGGAGATATCTGCAGTCAAGCACGTTGTCCTCCCACCGGAAAATTATGAATAATAAGCCCACTCCACTATACACCCCTCCTCTACCACCCTGGAAGTTATGTATCAGGGCCCCTTCAGTCAGCCCAATGCCCCCATCTCCCACCCCATCTCCCACCATTTGTGCAGTAAAGGGGTAATTAGTGGAAATTACTGATCCAGGCCCTACATGCTGAGCGGTTTATATAATACCCCTACCACCCGCAGGACATCAAAGCTTCCCCCACCCCTACCGCTGGAGGATCGGTAGGGGCCCCAATACATTGCTATGCCCAGGGGTCTACACTGCTGTTGACGCCCCTGTATGTATGTATATATATATATATATATATATATATATATATATATGTATTTATATATATATATGTGTATGTGTGTGTATATATATAAATAAATATATATATATATATATATATATATATATATTTTATTATTATTTATATACATTTGGTCTATCTATAATACTGGGTCACCTCAGTGTCCATCTCTGTGCTTTGCTCCGCCCCTCTGGAAACCCCCTTCCCAAAAATCCTGCGTTTGCCCCTGAATCAGCTCCTAACTGGGAAGTTACAGGCTTGGTCACTCTGTGACTGTGTGTATAACGCTGGGTGGAGTCATGGGCGGAATCATAGGCTAATAGCCTATCAGCGCTTCTGACCCCGCCCACACACACTCACACAGTGACAGAGAAACAGCCTGCGGTGGAAGACACCCTCTGCCTCCTCTCCCTCCCTGTGGTGGGCTATGCCGCACATGTAGGAGGGGAGTTCCGAGTATCTAGAAATCCCCCCTGACTGCCTGATATATCAAGCATCGGTTCCGATGTTTTCTCCCCGCCAGTGACACTGAGCCGTGCTTACCTCCGGCTCCCTCCTCCCTGCTGCTGCGGCTGCAATGAGCTGCAGATACAGCCACTGGCAGCCAGGGGGAGCACCTCTCAGACTGATGACGTCAGCCTGAGAGGGAGAGACACAGAGGAGCAGCAGCGCTGTGGCCGGCCAGGTCAGCTTTCTGAACATCGTGACTGGGCTAATGTGGGGTGTGGGGGTGCGGGGGGGGGGGGAGGTTCCCTGACAGGGTCCCTTTGTGTGAGGGACAGGGGGAATACAGTGCATGTGCCAGTTGTAGTGTAGGTTGTGCTTGAGGGGATTCTGTGAATATTTGACATGCCTGCCTGTGGGGGGTTTGTGAGTGTCTGCTGTCTGCATTACACTCACAGACTCACTGTGACATCTCAGACCCCCCCCCCCCCCCCCCAGGCAGACATATGAGACAAATTCAGATTCTGAATATGTCTAACATGTCTGCCTATGGGGTGGGAGGAGAATGAGTGGCTGTGCTGTGCTGGAGGGGGGGGGGGGGGGGGGGGGGGTGAATGTGACATGTCTGTCTATGGGGGGCTGTGCTGGAGGGGTATGTGAATGAGATATGTCTGACTATGGGGGGGGGGCTGGAGGGCCTAGGACATGTTAGTATGTGACAATTATGCCTATATAATAAAAATGATATTTATATTATTTATTGTTGCTGCAGCACTCACACTGACCTCAGCCTGGCCCACCCCGCACAGCAGCACAATCACTGCTGCCAACCACAGTGCCACTATGCCATCCGGGCCTGTGTGGCAAAGCAGCAGCCCTTTGTCACCCACCCCACCACCATGATAACAGCAGTAGGACTCAGTAGGACATGTGGACCGCCACCGCCGTATAGTCACAACAGCAGCTGGACAGTGCCGGGCCCGCTTGTCAGTGTGTGTGTGTGTGTGTGTGTGTGGGGGGGGGGGGTTGGCTACAGCATATGGGGGTATTAATACTACACACTGACAGAGTGAGTCATTACTCCCCTTATGTCATGTCTTAATTGTGGCCAGCACCCCATACCCAGTAACTGCCCTGCACCAAGTTCATTAATATTTCCTATAACCCCTGCAACTCCATCACCAACAGCACACCCGCCCCTCCCACACCAACAGCACCACTGGACACCCTCCCCCACCTACAAAAACCCGCATCCACCACTCCCCCACCCGTGGTACTTATGCACCGCCACGGCATCCCCCCACCTCCTCAACCCGCAGTACCCCCACACTTAGTCAAACCAACACTGCACCTGCCCATCACCCACCCACAGCACACACGCACCCATACCTCCACCACCACACCACCATCATTCCCGCACCCACAGCATCCCTGCAACTACCCCTTACGCAACCGGTGCACCCCCCCCACACCATCGACCCACACAGGCCACCCCCACCCTGCAACTCCTCCACTCACACCACTCCCAATCACCCTTGCAGCCGACCCTCACCTACCCCACCACCACACCCACCAGCCACACCACCGCACCAACCACTCCACCACCCTCATATCTACCTGTGAAAACACCACATCTGCCCGTCCCACAACCGCAGTATTTCACAAACACCACCCCTCACAAAACAAAACAAATTTCACGCAATACAGGCGTTCACAGATTAAGGGGGCGAAGCCCCTTACAACAGTGTGAAGAGCGCCCGTAGGGTGCGATGAATCACCTAGTATTATATATATGATCATATCTAGGTTTATATGTGTATAACCTCCCAGAGTAGCCAGGGGGCTCCTGAAAAATGGATCCACCTCCTTGAACCAAGGAAAGGGGTCAAGTCACCCGCATATCTGCCAGTCTGCCGGGGACAAGCGGTGAGTGACGGGGAGGGGGTGTAGAGCTCTATTGGTACAGGGCACACAAGGGTCTCGTGCATGCGCCCCCTTCTGGTGGATAGTGGGGGCTAGCGGAGGCTGGCAGCTTTACGATAGTACATCTGTACATACTGTTGGTCCCACTGAACAAATAATAAGGATAATAAATATCAAAGCAGTATTCTGATCCAAAAATAAATCCTAAACCCCGCATTCGCTCCAGCCAATACAGAACAGCGCAGCGCCATTTATTACATAGAAAAATAATGGCGGCATGCTTTAACGTTACAAAAAAAGTTGCACAAAGTATCAACTTAAATCTTGGGTAAATAGACAACTTCATCTGCTTCTTATATATTTTCTTCTTTCCTATAACGGCTCGGGATAAGAACGTTGGAGCATTTGCAAACAGACGTTTCGGAATAGTCTAAAGATTGCATTGAATTCAGACAACGTCAGAAAATACATTTCCCCTCGCTCTAAAGCCTGATGGCTTTTTTATGCAGCGCTATTTACTGTCTGAGGGTTGCGCGACTCTCTAGACTTTATTGCCTACTGTATATTTTTACAATGACTCAATCACGACACACTGACATTTCCAAATCACAAGGACATAGAAAATACAACATATGCTGGCAGCATATTTCCTCGCTTGTAGGGAACTGTTGCTTCCGTCCCATAAATGTTGAAAAAGCAGAGGAATCCTGTTGCCTGATGTATAGGAAACATATTGTAATCAACTGGTACGCGTTCTTCTCAAGCAAATTAGGTAGAGTATCGCTGTTACTGCGCAGCATGGTGCAGTGTCCCAGTGATATATGGTTATCGATAAAACGGGAGACGCTGGCTCGCTGCAAACAACAGCCGCACAATAAGTTTACTTTTGAAGAACGGGACACACTTTATGTTTCTGTTGACTTTTTCGGAATCTCATTTTTATGGAGGTGGGTGGGGGGGTGTGTTAGTCGATGATGGTGAAAGAATAATATAATCAGAATGGACTGAGGTCGCCGTTTTGTAATCATTTTGTAAACTACAGCCCGGTTTATCCAGCCCGCCGGCGCGCCAGAGCGTTCTGTCTTGACGCGTTGTTTGCTGAGACGGGGTCGCGACAGTGTCTCGCGCGCTCGCTCATCCATTGCCATGAAATGGGAAGCACAAGCGTCTCATATTCGCGCGTGCCTCTGTGAATGTTGCGCTGAGGTCCATATGGATAAGCGCGGCTCCAAATTGTAACTAAAATAAAACTATATACAACGCTATAATCTATATATTGACAGCAAAGAAATACTGGTATAGGGTATTTGCGCTTCAGATAAGGTGCAGCCAGTGGTGTAATTTATTTCCAGATGCCCGAAGGCAAGATATATATTGGTGCCCCCCCCCCCCCACACACACACACACACAACCCTATATAACCTTATATAAAATATAATTTTCTGCTCGGAAATATAGATAGATCGATCGATAGATAGATAGATAGATAGATAGATAGATAGATAGATAGATAGATAGATAGATAGATAGAGAACACATACAGCCACAGAACTCAGCCACAGAAGAAATATCCTTGGCTTTTAAAAAACTGATTTAAGCTTCCAGGGGAGGAGAGGCCCCCCCTTGGGAGCAGGAGCCCGGCGGCAGATGACTCCATTGCCTCCCAGAGTTCTGCCTCTGGGTGCAGCTAAAAGCCTGTGATAAATCACCCACTATCAAAATATACAAATACAGAATCAAAAACCAATGGCACCCAAAGCACTTATTCTGGTTCACTTGCAAAGGCAAATTCCTTCTCAAATGGACAAAACCATGTTCACTGCAGGGGGGCAGATGTAACATGTGCAGAGATAATTAGATTTGGGTGGGTTATTTTGTTTCTGTGCAGGGTAAATACTGGCTGCTTTATTTTTACACTGCAATATAGATTTCACTTTGAAGAAAAACCCCGCTGAAATCGAACTCTCTCTGCACAAGTTACTTCTGCCCCACCTGCAGTGCACATGGTTTTGTCCGTTTGAGAAGGAATTTGTCTTTGCGAATGAACCAGAATAAGGGCCTAAGTTAGGAATGTACACTTACACAGTAACACATTTGAGTCCTAAAAAAATGTATATACTCTCCTTTATAAGTTGGTTCTCAAATCCCAGGGAATCCGTAGAAGGACTTTAAAATCACTCAAAAGTTTCCGCCGGAGTTCACTCTTATCCTCAAAGAAGTGGCAGTGGCGAATCCAGAGGAGGGGGTCGCAACACAGACCAAAATTCAAATAGGGGTGCTGCACCCCCGCTGTACCTCCCCCTTTTCTCCTAGCCTGGACTAACCGGCAGTTGGTGTGGCTCCCCTATTTGAATTTAGAACTACTGCTGTAGCCTCTCTTCTGGAGCCACCACTTGTTCCTCGGGTATTGAGTAGTGTTTGGGGGCATTCATCCCTCTTTCTCCATCGCCAAAGTTGGGTTGCATGCAATTCCTGCAATGTTTTGTTCTTAGTTTGCCAGATGTCAGATTCTTACCACAACTGAAATCTTAGTGGAATCAGCACGCTGATGATGGCACCAGCGTGCTTGCACCCTTGCAAGGCCATGCATTGCAGAAATGGCATGGCCTTGCAAGGGTAACCTTGTTATGTCACTGTGGGGGTGTGGCCTAGAGGGAAGCCTGTCCATCAGCAGTGGCTCCAGAATTAGGGCTGCTGCACAGTCCAAAATTTAAATAGGGAAGCAATACCAACTGCCAGTGACTCCTGGACATTTATTTATTTATTTACAGTTTCTT
The DNA here is from genome assembly GCF_055691185.1 of Crinia signifera. Lineage (NCBI taxonomy): Eukaryota > Metazoa > Chordata > Amphibia > Anura > Myobatrachidae > Crinia > Crinia signifera. The sequence goes on along the minus strand of NC_139217.1, from coordinate 467,271,671 downwards.
ATATAGCACAACAGATTCCATTACAGTTTCTTATATAGCGCAGCAGATTCCGTTACAGTGTCTTATATAGCGCAGCAGATTCCGTTACAGTGTCTTATATAGCACAACAGATTCCGTTACAGTGTCTTATATAGCGCAACAGATTCCGTTGCGCTTTACAATAGTAGACAGTGATAAAACAAACTGGGACAGACTTGGAGGTTAGAGGGCCCTGCTGCAAGCTTACAATCTATAGGGACATAGAAGGGAAACACAAGGACAGGCACCAGTAGCAGCAAAGCTTGTAGGTCCAAAGGGAAGCTACAGTATATAATACATAAGTATGGAACTTAAATATGATAGGCTTGCCTAAAGAGGTGAGTTTTCAGGGAATACTTGAAAGTTTGGAGGCTAGTAGAGAGTCTTATTGTGCGTGGAAGGGCATTCCATAGGGTGGGAGCAACCCGATGAAAGTCCTTTAATAGTAAATGGGAGCTGGTGATCCATGCAGAAGAGAGACGCAGATCTTGTGCAGAGCGGAGTGGTCGAGATGGGAGATATTTTGTGATAAGTAGAGAGATATATGCTGGTGCAGTATGGTTACTAGCTTTATATGCTAGCAGAAGGGTTTTATATTGAATACGGTAAGATACAGGTAACCAATGGAGGGACTGGCAGAGCGGATCAGCAGACGATGAGCATCTTGCTAGGAAGATCAGCCTAGCAGCAGCATTTATAAATGGATTGCAGTGGTGAGAGTCTGTTCTTGGGAAGACCAGTTAGGAGACTATTGCAGTAATCAATGCGGAATATAATGAGTGCATGGATAAAAGATTTAGTAGTGTCTTGTGTGAGATACGGTCATATTTTGGATATGTTTTTTAGAAGCATGTAACATGAAACAGGATTTGGTGACAGATTGAATGTGGGGAACAAAGGACAGTTCAGAGTCGAGGATGACCCCTAGGCAACGAGCTTGTGGGGTAGGGTAGATTGCCGAGTTCTCAACAGTGATGGAGATATCAGAATGGTAACTGTCCTTGGCTGATGGAAATATACTGTAAGTAATTCCGTTTTGGAAATATTGAGTTTGAGGTGGCGAGAAGACATCCAAGATAAGATGGCAGAGGCATTCAGAGACTCGGCCCAAAACCACTGGTGACAACTCTGGGGTTGATAGATAGATGTTGAGGTTGAACACTGTTTGAGGTGGCAGTTGGTGTGGCTCCCCTATTTGAATTTTGGACTGAGCTGCAATCCCACCTCTGGAGCCTCCACTCATGCCCATCATCCCTGGAGATGCTAGGTTTGAGGCAGAGACTAGTTCCTGAAATGCCGGCTACTTCTCAGTGAAAGGTGCCAGTCACTGCAGGATAATCTTACACTGCAGCATCAGGCTCCTGTCAGTGCAGAGGAGCCAGCACTTTAGTGTCACATGACCAGTTCAGTAAATGCTAGACCAGTTGTCAAAATACAAATTTTCAGACACCTCAATGATCCAACATTGCCCCATCGCCTCAGGGTCCTCTTGCACCCACACCTGTTATACTGTAGTTCCGACACTGGCACGATAACAAATTCTGGAATGGCGGATTTATTGTGGTCACGTTTTACCTACCGGCTCTGAGTTTCCAGCTTCCACCAGAGCCAGCACCCTTATATCACAGCTATCCATCTCAATGGCTTTCCAGGGACAAGTGAACCTTAATTATAAAACTTGGATGCGACTCAGTCACACGCAGCCATTTGCCGCTAAGTAGCGGATTGAAGATATTTGGACTAACTCCAAACTAGTTTTCTCATCACTTTTTAATGACTCTTTTATAAAAAAAAAAAAAAGAGGGAATTGATTACAAATAAATAGATCTCTCTATAATGTATTTCTACATGGGGAAAAAAAAGTTCCAGCCTTCCAGATGCCTGCCTGCAGTAAATGTTCCTGGCTGTTAGTTCTACTAGGTCATTACTGCATTAATTTGGTGTTTAATTAAATGCCTGTGCAACAGACCATTTATTTGTTATCTAATATTAGCTTTACTTCTTATCAATTAAATGCCAGCTGAGGGCTTGATTCACTTACTCTTTATGTGTTTCTACACCTTCTTTATAAACAAACCTGTTCCCACGGGACGCTGCGAATGATTTATAGACCATTGTCTCCCATGGCGCGCTGTGTTCCAAGCCATGCACAGCAAGGCAAGACAACAATTGCTACATTGTGCTCGCTGATTTCACAGGCTCAAAATGGCAGCTGATTTCCGACAGGGCAATGAACTAAGCCATAACCTTTGTGTATATATGCTACTGTGTACATATATATATATATATATATATATATATATATATATATATATATATATATATATATATATATGGTACCCCTTCAATGCGGTTGATTCCAAATATATTTGTTGGCTGCAACTCCATTTATCCCCTCTGTTAGTAGGGGAAAAAAGTGGGAATAGATAGAAACAAGAAACAGAGTGCGCCACTATATTGACTCTCCACCACCAGTAAGAACTGTACTGATTTACAGACACGTACAGTATCACAATCTTCAATGATTTAATACATTGTTTTATAAAAAATTGTTATATTAAAACTTTTGTTTGCAATGCAGTGGATGACAGACTGTGAGCTCCAGCACATTTTGCCTAAGGCCTGTTTTGGGAAAGAGCGATCTGTCCCCCTGCCGATTGAACTTGGTCTTAAAAACTTTTATGAAAAATCGAAAGCTGTCTGACCGCACATCTTATAAGGATCGATCTAAGGTCCGTTTTTATTTGAATTGGAAGTCGTTCCACATGTAGTATTGTTATACACTGCACAAACAACATATTTAAAGTAACCCCTGAGGAAGTCAGTGTGACGAAACGCGTTGGGGGTTTCTATGTTCCATGTGAAAAATGACCAAACTGCAAACAAAAGTTTTAATATAACAATTTTTTCTAAAACTATGTATTAAATCATTGAAGATTGTGATATGTATCTGTAAATCAGTCTTACTGGTGGTGGAGAGTCAATATAGTGGCGCACTCTGTTTCTTGTTTCTATATATATATATATATATATATATATATATATATATATATAGTTGACAGAGAGGAACTGTCACACCCTTACGGCCGACAGCACCCAACACGGCACTCCAGGGACTGGGTTCAGTGAAGCAAAACAGGTTTATTGCACTACGTTTCGAGACCTGTAGTCTCGTCGTCAGGTGAAGAAAGAACTTCTTTCTTCACCTGACGACGAGACAACGGGTCTCGAAACGCGGTGCAATAAACCTTTTTTGCTTCACTGAACCCAGTCCTTGGAGTGCCATGTTGGGAGCTGTCGGCCGTAAGGGTGTGACAGTTCCTCTCTGTCTACTATCTACATACATACAAAGGCATCCGTGCTCTGTTGCCATGGGGCGCACGAACATCTCGTGCAAGCGCGCCCCCTGGTGGGAGCTGGTGGCGGCTGGCGAAAGTATCGCCAGCCCCTGCAAATGAGGCCGCCTCCATCTGTATATATATATATATATATGTATATATGTATCCTGACTCTTGTGCTGTGAGGACGTCAATGCTGACCTGTCTTGATAAAGGCCACCTGGTGGCCGAAACGTAGACCTACAATTGTCTGATTGGTAATGTAAATTGAATAAATTCTTCATAATTTTGGTGAGTGCCCTTATTGGAGTATCCAACCCTGCTATAAATTGGGACACACTGTGTCGCCTTAAAGGAGCACCCCTGATTTTCTCATTGTTGGCTGGGAGTGCGGAACTACAAAAACTGTATATGTATATATATGTATAGAATACCCAACCAATTGTGGTGTGGCACCTAAAACTTATAAATACATATATATGGAAATCCGGGATTCAGTGAAGCAACAAGTAAGGTTCATCAGATATTTTTACTTTGGTTCTTTAGCACATTGAACCAGGCAAATCAGCAAAAAAACAGAAAGACAGAAATGTCCCTACGCGTTTCGTCTAGACAGACTTCATCAGGGGAACAGTTTTTATATCTATAAATAAAAACAACTTTTTCAGATTACATTCATACGAATAGCTTCACTGTAGACCCATTACCTTTATTTAAACAATCAAAATTATAGTATAATAGGTACTTGTGAGTTATCCGGGCGTCCGATTTGTAAATCGGGTCGGATCGGGACATCGCATCGCATCGCATGCGACCATCGGATGCGATGCGATGCGATGCGATGACCCGATTTTTCCATAGGAATCAATGTTAAAATGGACTGAGTCCATTTTAACATGGAATTCAATGGGAAAAAGGGTCCTTTTCATACCCCTACTATCCAAGTGGGCATGGAGTTGGATATAAACCTGTGGCGAGCGTAGCGAGCCACCGAGCCCGAAGCGTGGCGAGCGTAGCGAGCCCCGCGAGGGGACACGGAATACCGTCCCCTCGCGGGGCTCGCTTCGCTCGCCACGCTTCGGGCTCGGTGGCTCGCTACGCTCGCCACAGGTTTATATCCAACTCCATGCCCACTTGGATAGTAGGGGTATGAAAAGGACCCCTTTTTCCATAGGAATCATTTTAACATTGATTCCTATGGAAAAATCGGGTCATCGCATCCGATGATCGCATGCGATGCGATGCGATGCGATATCGCATCGCATCGCATCTGATTGTATGCCTTAACTTAAGGCATACAATCAAAAAATCGGACGCCCAGATAACTCACAAGTACCGTATAATACTATACTATACTTGATTTTGTAGGACTACAATATTATTTTAGATTCCTTAAAGGATTAGGATTCTTATCTAGAACCACCAAAACATTTTTTGGATTTGAATTACACCTTAAAAGTATACATACTTACCTTATTTTATACATTTTTTGACACTTTTTCAGTATTCTTCACCACCATCTTGTTTCTTCTTTTTTTTTATCTGCTCTTATTTCGGGCCTCCTCCTTTTTTAATAAAGGTAATGGGTCTACATTAAAGCTATTCGCATGAATGTAATCTGAAAAAGTTGTTTTTTAATTCTAGAGATAAAAACTTTTCCCCTGATGAAGTCTGTTTAGGTGAAACGCATAGGGTCGTTTCTGTTTTTTGCTGATTTGCCTGGTTCAACGTGTTGAAGAACCAAAATAAAAATATCAGATGAACCTTACTTGTTGCTTCATTGAATCCTGGACTTCCATACATATGGACATTATTTATACGTTTTAGGTGCCACATCACAATTGGGTAATCTATAGTTGTTGGGAGGTCCCCTAGCCCTCAGGGGAATTTATGGTAAAGGCAGCCATCTACGTGATTTATACTACATATATTTGGTTACAGAGTGCGAGGTGGAATAGTGGGATTGTATATATAATCTACCCTAACGCACAGGCTCGTTGCTTAGGGGTCATCCTCGACTCTGACCTGTCCTTTGTTCCCCACATTCAATCTGTCTCCAAATCATGTGACATGCATCTAAAAAACATATCCAAAATATGACCCTATCTCACACAAGACACTACTAAATCTCTTATCCATGCCCTCATTGTATCCCGCATTGATTATTGCAATAGTCTCCTAACTGGTCTTCCCAAGAACAGACTCTCACCACTGCAATCCATTCAAAATGCTGCTGCTAGGCTGATCTTCCTTGCAAGACGCTCATCGTCTGCTGATCCACTCTGCCAGTCCCTCCATTGGTTGCCTGTATCTTACCGTATTCAATATAAAACACTTCTACTTGCATATAAAGCTATTAACCATACTGTGCTTATATCTCTGCACTTATCACAAAATATCTCCCATCTCGGACACTTCGCTCTGCACAAGACCTGCGTCTCATAGTTACATAGTTACATAGTTACATAGTAGGTAAGGTTGAAAAAAGACTTGCGTCCATCTAGTTCAACCTGGTATAGATATCCATTGCTGATTTGGTAGGTTCTGGTATTTTACAGACAAATTATATTTCTTATTTGTACCCATGGATGTTTTTCTCCAGTAAATGTTTGTCCAACTTTGCCTTGAACGCATTTAATGAGCCAGCCGTTACCACCTCTCTGGGAAGAGAGTTCCAGAGTTTGACTGTTCTGACCGTAAAGAAATTCTTTCTACTAGCTGAATTAAATCTTTTTTCTTCTAATCTATACTCATGCTCTCGCGTCCTAGATTCCTTTCTAGTAGAAAATAGGGTGTGTGACAGTTCCTTATATTGGCCCTTGATATACTTGTACATGTTGAGCATGTCCCCCCTTAAACGTCTCTTTTCTAATGTAAATAGTCCCAAATTGCTTAATCTCTCCCCGTAGCTTAAATTCTCCATTCCCCTAATAAGCTTTGTTGCTCGCCTTTGGACTTTTTCTAATTCTATGATGTCCTTTTTATAGTGTGGGGCCCAGAACTGTACTCCGTACTCTAGGTGAGGTCTCACCAATGCTTTATATAGTGGCATAATTACCCTTGAGTTCCTAGTTTCCATTCCCCTCTTAATACATGCCAGAATTTTGTTGGCCTTTTTTGTAGCTACATTACAATGGGCACTACATCCTAGATTGCTGTCTATTTGGACTCCTAGATCCTTTTCAAGTATGGAATTACCCAGTTCCTCTCCGCTAAGGTTGTAACTTGCACACTGGTTGTGTCTCCCAAGGTGCATAACCTTACATTTATCTACATTGAACCTCATCTTCCATTTTTTTGCCCACTCATCTAGAATTGCAAGATCATTTTGAAGCATGGTGACATCTTCTGGTGATTTGATGACTTTGCTAAGTTTTGTATCGTCCGCAAAGATGGATACATTGCTGAGTAACCCTATCCCAATATCGTTAATAAAAATGTTAAACAAAATGGGCCCCAAAACCGAACCCTGGGGCACTCCACTTAGTACCGGTATCATATCTGATACGGCACCATTCACAACCACTCTTTGTTCTCTATTACATAGCCAATTCCCTACCCATCTGCAGATATTTTCACCCAATCCTAGGTTCTCCATTTTATTAATCAATCTCTTGTGTGGGACAGTATCAAATGCTTTAGCGAAATCTAGGAAAATCACATCTACAGCATTTCCATTATCGAGGTTTTTGCTAACCTCTTCATAGAACCCTAGTAGATTAGTTTGGCATGAACGATTTTTCACGAACCCATGTTGGTTAGTACTGAGTAGACGGTGATGATCTAAATATTCCTGGATACCATCCCTTAAAAATCCTTCAAATAGTTTACCCACAATTGATGTTAAACTAACGGGTCTGTAATTAGCGGGATCTTCCTTTTTTCCTTTTTTGAATATTGGCACTACCTCTGCTATTCTCCAATCTTTTGGTACTATACCTGACGATAGTGACTTGCTAAAGATATAATGTAGGGGGGTAGCTAGTTCATCCTTTAATTCCATTAATACCCTCGGATGAATCCCATCTGGCCCTGGTGACTTATTTGTTTTGAGTTTGCTTAGCCTCAGTATTATTTCCTTTGGCGTGAAATCCACAATGAGATCTGGCTTATTTGTCCCGTTTGTGGTAAATGTTCGTTCCACAGTCTGCTCTCCCTTAGTAAATACTGATGAGAAGAACTCATTTAACAGTTTTGCTTTTCCCTTGTCCTCAGTAACACTTTTTCCACTAGTATCAGTTAGTGGGCCTATGTTTTCCTTAATTAAACGTTTACTATTTATGTATTTAAAAAACTTCTTTGGGTTGGTTTTGCTTTCAGTGGCTATGCACTCTTCATATAATATTTTAGCTGCTTTGATTACCCCTTTACAAGTTTTGTTTGATTCTTTGTATTTTGCGAACGCCTCCTCATTCAAGTTATTTTTATAGAATTTAAAGGCTCTGGTTTTATTGTTGATAGCTGACCTTACTTCTTTGTCCAACCATGGTGGGTTTTTTTTGTTGAATTTACCTTTAGTTACTTTAGGAATGTATTCAATAGTTAGTGAATCAAGCACCTTTTTTAGAGTATCCCACATTTCCTCTGCATTTTTCCCCTCCATAACCGTTTCCCACCCAATTCCTGTTAGGGCTTCCCTGAATAATTCAAAGTTCGCTTTTCTGAAGTTTAGTATTTTTGGAGATCCTTTTTGATGTAATTTACTGAAGTTGATTTCCAGTGAAACCATATTGTGATCACTATTCCCTAATTGTTCAATTACTTTCGTGTTTGAAACTAAGTCTGTGTTATTTGTTAATACTAAGTCCAAGAGCGCCTCATCACGAGTTGGAGTTTCTACCGTTTGTGTAATAAACTGGTCTTTAAGTAAGCTTAAGAACCCATTGCTTCTTGCTGATTTACCTTTTTCGTTTTCCCAATCAATGTCGGGTAAATTAAAATCCCCCATAATTAATACCTGACCCTGATTTGATGCTTGTTTGATTTGGTTTAAAAGAAGAGACTCTTCCCTTTCATTTATATTTGGTGGTCTAATGCATACCCCTATTATAAATTTGTTTTTTGGTTTCTTATTATTGTCGGTTATCTCTGCCCACACTGTCTCCGAGTTGTCGTCTTCCAGGTCTGTGCTCATATTTTTCTCACAGGATGTTAAGTTATTATTTACATATAGGCACACACCCCCGCCCCTTCTCTCTTCTGCACGGATCACTAGCTCCCATTCACTATTACAGGACTTTCATCGGGCTGCTCCTATCCTATGGAATGCCCTTCCACGCACAATAAGACTCTCCACTAGCCTCCAAACTTTCAAGTGTTCCCTGAAAACTCACCTCTTCAGGCAAGCCTATCATATTTAAGTTCTACATAACCCTCTGAGGCACTTATGTATTATATAGCTTCCCTTCTGGACTTGTAACTTGGTGGGACTGCTATGTTATTACTGGTACCTGTCCTTGTGTTTTCCTCCTATATCCCTATAGATTGTAGGCTTGCAGCATCTGTCCAGTTTGTTTTATCACTATCTACTATTGTAAAGCGCAACGGAATCTGCTGCGCTATATAAGAAACTGTAAATATATATAATCCCGTGGTGACTGGAGCAGCCGGGGTTTTTCCTCTCCAACACTGTTGATAGCGATTACCTTTGCTGAAAAAGCTCCTTGAAAAAGGTCCATGTAGGACCGAAATGTCGGGGCATATCCTATAACTACCTGTGGTTTAACCTACCTGACTGATTGAAAGGATTGAAAAATAAAAAAAATCATCATTTGGATTTTTATAAATTTCTCTGGACTTGTTATTAGGCGAGTGCCTGACATTCCACACCATTACAGGTGTGGATACTCCCTGGACTATAAGTGGACACACGATTACTACAGGTGTCCTTTGTCTGGCACCCCGCATTACTTAAATTGAGTGTGAGTGTGGTCCACACACACAGAACTATATATATATATATATATATATATATATATATATATATAAATTGCTGTGGGGGGGGGGGGGGCGGCACTCGGAAATAACAACAGGAGACGGGCAGCTTGAGTGACTGACGTTTCAAAAGCCCTTGGGCTTTTTTTATCAAGGTGTTGTTACAGGGAGAACGTTCTCACTTTAACAGCACCTTGATAAAAAAAGCCCAAGGGCTTTTGAAACGTCGGTCACTCAAGCTGCCCGTCTCCTGTTGTTATTTCCGAGTGCCGCCCCCCCCCCCCCCCCACAGCAATTATTACATACAGAGCGTCCCTGCACGCTCACCTAGGAGGGCACCGGACCTTTTGACCCAGCTACCCCCAGTGGCGACAACGCAGAGTGCCACCTAAGTCTCCCTCTATATATATATATATATATATATATATATATATATATAAATATATATATATATATATATAAATATATATATATATATATATAAATATATATATATACATATACATACACTGCTCAAAAAAATGAAGGGAACACTAACATGACACATCCTAGATCCGAATGAATGCAGCTGCAATCAGACATTGTAGGTACTCCATTTGGATTGCTTCACCTGGTTTATCCTTATTGAACCTTGGCATCTAAGATTTTTCTCACTATTGCTGGATAATTATATCGATTCAAGCCTTTAAAGGAGCTCACTAAAAAAGTGACGGCATAAAAATCTACCTCAATAAGATTTTTTCCCCTAGTGTTGATGTAGTGGTATCGGCTCCCCTGATGAAGTAATTTATGACGAAACGAGTCGGGTATTTTACCATCTTGAAATAACTCAACAATGGAAGCCATGTCTGATTTGTGTATTTAAGGTTTTAATACATTTTACATCGAACATCAATCGTGTAATCTCACGCTCAAGAGGTAGTGGTCAACTAGCGCGCTCTATATTTATTTCTATTTCCCTTTCCTCCACTAACAGAAGGAATTATAGAGTGCAGCTCCTACTATTAGCGCAAACAAGGGTCTGATTTGTGTATTTAAGGTTTTAATACATTTTACATCGAACATCAATCGTGTAATCTCACGCTCAAGAGGTAGTGGTCAACTAGCGCGCTCTATATTTATTTCTATTTCCCTTTCCTCCACTAACAGAAGGAATTATAGAGTGCAGCTCCTACTATTAGCGCAAACAAGGGTCTTTTTGTGCATATATATATATAAAGATAGATAGATAGATAGATAGATATATTGTGCTGTAAGAATGGTTAATAAACCAGACAGTGGCCAATATTAGAGCTGCAAAAAGTTTTTCGACTTTGTGTCATGGTTTCCTCTTTTATAATTGGGCACGGTGTCGCCTTTCTATCTCTTTTCTTGTCATTAGGCTCATCAGACGAAGTCATATGTTCTCCTAGGGAATCGATGCAAAAAACGGGGATCATTTGCATATATGCAAATCAGCCCATCTGCCTCTGTCAGTCCGGCTTACTCGAAATGTTAGAAAAAGTTGTGTTTACAGAAAGTGCTTAGCGTTCCGTCGTCTCTTCTCTTGCAACAGAGTCTAGAAGGAAAGAAAAAAAGTCATTGTGTGAGATTCCGCTTCAGTCTTTAAGACTTCTCCTAATGCACCATGAAAAACGCCTTAATAAAATGTTATTACAAAGCTCCAGGCCCTTGACAGATTAAGTGCTATTAAATCACTTTGCTTTGAAGGAACTAAAAGGTCACTAGATAAATTACCTTAGTCAGTGTTTGCTTGGTCCCACTCACATTAAAAGCCCAAAAGGGAAAAAGGAAAGTAGAAATTATGGACCTGGAAATGGCTTCAAAATAAGGAGCTGTCACACGAGGTCTGATGGACAATGGTCAGTAGCGCTCACATCAAACCTATTATATTTGTGTTAAAGAAAATATTTGGTTTGGATTCTTCCTTTGCGGAAGATCACAGAATGTTTGGCCTTAGAAATAAACCTTATCAGGAAGTCGGTTACTTATTCTATATTCTATTTACAATAACAGAAATGCAAATATAGCGGCGTTGTATCTAATTGCAGAGGGTTATTGTGTTTGCCGATAGATGGCGCAGCGTTTTTCCCAGTTGCGCATGGGAAGTGAACGGCTTCACCTCAGTTTCTTCATTCCTGGAAAAACCGCCACGCCATCTAACCCATGCGATTAGATGCAACGCCGCTACAGCAGAAGTCTCCTCCTCATTTGTGCATACCTTATATAACATATTTCATTTTTAGATCCCTTAACCAACATGGTACTGTATTTTGGATGTTGCAGGTAGTGCCCACCTACAGTATGCCGCAAATATGGTATCCCTATGGGCCTGCAAAGACATATATGCAATTTTAGGGTAAAATCGGTCAAATTGGGGATGATTCTCTGTACCATTGATGACAATGGCAATGACACTTGAATTCACTTCTAAGGTGCAAGTAACTGTACCTCAGCCTGTAATAGGTTACATTTATAAAATAGGATGGATGTACAGCGCTAGGTAATATCTGAAAAAGTATGTACTACCACATGTTGATATTTATAACATTTGTTAATGAAAATACAATTTAATGAGAGCTCTCATAATAATACATGACAATAAAAAATATATAAAGATATATAAAAAATATATATAAAAGCATATAATAGAACAGAGGCTCTCTGATGTAAATATCTCCACAAGGGGAGACGGGGGGGGGAAGAAAAGTCTCCTTAATGGTCTGGCTGCATAAATAGTGTCCCAATCCGGATGAATGCCCAGTATATCCAGGTGATCCAAGCAGGTTTTTGTTATGGCAGTCTTTTTGGTATGTGTATACCTGGCATGACACTGCTGCTGTCTGCTGAATGGGAGAGATCCTGAAAGCAATTGGTGAACCGGTCCGGATTAAAGTGCGGGATATAGTGCAGTCCTTGGTAGTGTGCAAATGGCAAATGGCAGTTAGGTGCGGTGGAGAGATGCTTGATACTGCTCAACGCGTTTCGACGCTGGCTCGCGTCTTCATCAGGAGCTTGGGTAACTAACGCGTTTCGCAAAAAAAGTTTTCTCAAAGGTAACATGGATCCATGTTACCTTTGAGAAAGCTTTTTTAGCGAAACGCGTTAGATGGACACTAACCCTATAGCAGAAGCGGACTACAAGCTCCAGCAACTACTTGTCATTTTCCATCTGCCAGAACCAGCCTGAACGGACCGGATACCTTATCAGTTTGCAAAACCAACACCTAGTGGCAAGCCCCACTTTTTCAAATGGACTTTCCATCATAAGGGACTTTGGACGGCAAAAGGGAAATTTCTTATTCTATCAGGATCCATTTCTCCCTAAAATCAAGCAAGGTGGACGGTAATTATAATCCATTCTGTTTACAAAGGCGGTCCCAATACTAATTCATCAGGCATCCTAGGAACAGACAGTTTCATTTGAGCTTATCCGATTTCTGCCTATCTGCATAATGCAATATTTTAAATGATTCATTGTACCATATGTGTGGCCGTGTGGCCTATTAAATTGTGACATTTTTAATTTAAATTATTATAAATTGTGAAGTCAATCCAACAAGTTTCAAAGTTTTTTATTATTTCTCTAGCGCTGCATACTCTGTTTTTTCTTTTTGTGAATACAGTAATTCCAATGCAGGCGGATGGTATTCTCCTTCTTCAATAACTGCCAGAAGTTGTGTAGGCCTGACACAGCGCATAAGCGTTCTGTTGCGTAATGTTTCTCCAGCTCGGAGTGGTGATTAGCAGCAGTCTGGTCGAGAGTCACAGGCCATGTGCAAACGCGTTTCGTCACTTGGACTTCATCATTTTCATTGGCTGAGTATTGTGTTAAAGATCGTGCGAGACACCACATGAGCCACGCCCTCTGACGAAGTCCAAGTGACGAAACGCGTCAGGGCATGGCCTGTGACTCTCGACCCGACTGCTGCTAATCACCGCTCCGAGCCGACGTTGGTTTCTCCATGTCCTCCTGCACCTCGCACCGCATCCCAGCGTGTGTCACCTGTAGTGTCTTGGAGTCCCTCACACGCCTGCACAGGATATGTGAGCAGCTTTGGCTAGTGTATTTGTTTATGCCGTGTGGTAGCCAGCCCACAGAGTATATTTTTTTGGTACGAGCAATTGCTTTTATGTACTGTGGATCAGATCGTTTGTTAGATCCAATAAAGTAATATTTTAATACACCATGAAGCGCCCTCTTCTACCTTCTCTGTTTTAGGCCAATTTGTGCCTTTCTGGACCCTGGGCATCTGTGTGTAGACGAGTGGAGGAGCTGCAGTCTATTTTAGAGACTTTGGTGAACGTTACCCATAGTAGCAATGCTTGGTGTTTTTCAGCTGGTAAATGTTTATAATCAGCGCTCAGACCAACACCTTCTTGTTTGTCCATACATACATATATATATATATATATATATATATATATATATACACACACATATATATATATATATATATATATATAGTCATCTTTTACATATGTACAGAAGCATAAAGCGGAATAATGAACACTGCTGAAGTTGGAGCTGGAGAGAAATATGAGAGTCCTTTCTGATGTGTCGCACGTTCTTTTGTGTATCAGTCAGTTCTGCTCCCTTCATCTGGCACACACACGTACTGAGGGAGAGAACCGTTGGACTAAGTTTGATGCTGACATATGTCACGCTGATCCATTGTGTATGGCACGTCAAGCTGATCTGGCTGAGACGACATAAAATAATGCTGAGCAGAGAGATGGTGGAGATGAGGAACACACAGTTCCTCACACTTATTTGGAGACAGATGCTGAGAGTATCACATCATCACTAGTGACTCACCCAGTCCAAACATCTCCCTGGCAGCTGAACCTCACTTCTATGCATCTCTGCCTTGGCATCCTCTTTTAGGGGCCCATTTATTAAAATTATATTTAAGAATGTAATAGGGGTATTTTCACACCCTTTTCACATTATTTTAGTATCACCTGAATGCGCCCTTGGCGTAGTTTTCATGAAACACTGATCCAAACTCTTTAATTCGCATTTTGGTGCTAATTCAGGAAACTCAAATTGTGAGGATAATGTGGCGGTGGTTTGCTAATTAGTGATGCAAGTGCAAAATTTGGCGTTCGCATCACAAGGTGGAGCCGCCGAGTTGGGCAGCTTTGCCCTGTACTGAGAATTCGCAGAATTACAATTGTTGCTGAGTGGGGGCCTGTTTTAGTAACTAGATCGCATTTTCCCTACTTATAATGGGACCTGTGATACGACAAATTCACACAAAAAAAATATTAAAATTTAATAAAAACACCAATGGTAAATCGCAGGGATCCTGTGAATCTCATAATCCTGCAAACCTTTATCTGCACCTAGGCAGAGAGGCTGATCACTGTGCAATATATATATATATATATATATATATATATATATATATATATATATTTAAAAAAAATACTCGTCTAGCTAGCGTCCGGTGATTTGTGCTTCAAAGCGACGCACCATAAATTTGGAGATTTGGGCTCAGGGGCAAATGCAGGATTTGTAAAGGGGGGTTTCCAGCTGGAATAAATAATACAAATGATATATTAGTGCTGGGCAACGATTACAATTTTGAATCCCGATTTATTGCTTCTAGCGTATTGTATTTCTTTTGACATCGGGGCACCCGGAAATGTTTTTGTCAGTACCAGTGAGTGCCGGCATTTGGATTTATATACGTATATAAGGTTTATGTCCTGAAGATGGGCTGCGGCACCCAACACCATAGGCTAACAGTAAACTTTATTCTCACATCAAGCCCCGGAGTGACGTCTTCCTTCTTATTGATATACATGCAGAGGCTCTCACCATGAATGACGAGCACTCGGGCCAGCCACGCTAGATTCACAGTGAGTATTGCCGGACCTCCAGAGTGATAGATAGATAGATAGATAGATAGATAGATAGATATAGATGTATAGATGTGCAGCACTCAGTTATGAAATTAATTTGCGACTATAAGAATTAAACATTTCGGTACTTTACTTGTGCCTGGCGACATTGCATTTGATTAAATAGAAATAAACCACACACCCAAATACTGCCCTAAAGTTACATTCAGTATGGATCATTGGGAAGACAGCAACTAGGTCGACATGCATGAAGGTCGACATGACTGAAGAGCAACATGCAGGAAGGTCGACATGACTGAAGATCAACATACAGGAAGGTCGACATGGGGAAGGTCGAGTCAAAAGGTCGACATGGCTTTTTTTATGTCGACACAGTCGACATGGACACTGAACCGTAGCACCGCGTCCCCTCGCCATGCTTCGGGCATGGTGCCTCGCTACGCTCGTCACACTATTTTATTATCCCACCATGCCCTAGTGGATGAAATACTGCCTGTCGGCACATGTCGGCTCAGTGAAAAACCCCATGTCGACCTTTTGACTGTCTGTGGCTACCCCAGCTCCCCCTAGTCAATATACAGCCCTGCATATCGCGGAAAAAATGCAATGAGAGGGAGGAGCCCAATCCTGCAAGTGGGCGGAGCGACGTTCGCGATTCCCGAGAAGAAAAAAAACATTTGCTCCATCAGGGGGGGTTCTGGGTACTAGGAAAAGCAAGTTGCTACTGGGGCTCACATCCCCAAACCCCGGGAGCAAATGGCAGGTTTCACAATCGCCATTGGCTCCTAGAGGGATGGGAAAGGGGCGGAAACGGATACACCCAGCGTTTTATTTGCGTGCCCATAAAAACGCTCAGCGTAACCCTGCAGACGTTGGCGTGACGATGCCTACTTCGGGAGGGTCGCTGACATCACATGACATCAGTGCCCGCCCCAAATTCAGCAATCTGCGGCTGTAATAAAACTCACTTTTACGGACGTCCTGCCCTATTAATGTTATTGGAAACACAATTATATACAGCTATATTTTAAAAATAATCTGTTCCCCAGCTCATCACTTGCACATCAGCATTGCAAATCTCATCCCATACGCTGTGTACGATGGCACTTCCCCGTCTGTTCCTCCGCACATTCTAAGTAAATAAGAGACACTTTATGCAAGATTGAGCATTCTAAGATACAGTATTAACAATTTTATTAACATTAACAAAGATTGCCTTCCATTAGCTTATTGCGTCCTAATAAAAATGATGGCGCCTTTCAGGAGTACAATTTGATATAAAGTGAAGTGATTAAACCCTGCTTAGATATCTACGCCGTGACTATTCCGTTTCAACAATAAGCCTGTAATTTTATGCATGGGTAGTTTCAAATGGCATAAATTGTTATAATACTGGAAATTATCAGGGAGAGCTGGCTGCTGGAAAATTAGAAACAGCTTAGAATCAAATAATTAGAATTTCTGTGCACGGGAAGGAAACGCATTCGGTACCTTCCATTTTCTGTTTCATTAAAAATATATGTGTTGAAATTAACATTAAATGTTGTGCGCGACGAGTAAGGTACGGAAACTACCTATCTGCTTACGGGAAGGATGCATTTAACAACATATAAAGCCAAAGTGCCAGAAGCGGTGAGAAAATAGCACAAGTTTATAGATGGAGATTATACAGAATGGCGACATCACAGACCGGGGGTGTTTGCCATTATAGATATTTGTGGTTATTAGGAGGGGAGATTCACCTTCTGGATACTTCAGCTTCTTGTATTGCATACCCAGGCTGTTCAGTGACTTTTAATACTTACACTTCTGTATCTTTCTCGCAATTAGCATCGAATTCACCTATTATATTGTGTACTAATAGGGTAATGAGACTTAAGAACTTCCTAACACAGGGCCTGACTCAGGTTTGCACAGTAAGCTGCGAGTGCCAGAGACACTGCCCGTTTGAACGCCCGCCTCCCCCCCCCCGGGTCGCATGCCTCCACTGCAGGAGAAATGATGGTCGCCAATCATTGAATCATTTGTACTGCCTTTACAAATAGAATTCAGTGAATACTGACTTATATTTGCATGAGCCTGGACGAAGACGGGGTGGACGGCTGGTCCTGTGACATCAGCCGCCCGAACGCAGCTAAGGCAGTCTGGCAAGCTGCCAAGATTCATAGTTAGAGCGGCATGCGCTGCCGCCGTGAAACTAAACAAGTACCGGTTAGTATATTTTTTAGTTTTACACTGCAACCATTGGACACCCATAGTTGATCACATGGGCCCTGTCCCCACACTGATTTCTCTGCCCTTTAATGCATATAGGTGCTACGAAAATTATGTGAAAAGCACTTTTTCACATTATTTGAGGACAAATTATTTTAATAAATGGGCCCCTTAAAGTGCACGATTATCTCGAGTTGGGTGCAGGGAGGGTAGCTACAGTGGCGCTCAAGCTCCAGGAGGCAGGGAGGAGATAGGGTGTGCTAGTGGCCGCCGCTCCTTCCTCCTCCACTGTGCCAGAGAACATACCATGGCGGCGGGCAGCTGGTGCCGCAGTCTCGGAAAATTGCAATACCCTGGCAACAAACTTGCAAACCCCCCTGGCAATGAGCATGTCAATCTCCTCTTGGCAAAAAACATGCAAACCCCCCTGGCAATGAGTATGCTACTCCCCGCTGGCAACAAGCATGTAAACCCCCCTGGCAAGGAGCATATAACCCTTCATAGCAACAAACATATAACTCCTCCCGGGCAAAGAGCATGTAACCCCCCTCTCGGCAATGAGCATGTAACTCCCCCTGGCAATGAGCATGTAACTCCCCCTGGCAATGAGCATGTAACTCCCCCTAGCAACAAGCACAAAAACCCCTCTAGCAATGAGCATCTAACCCATTAGCAATGAGCAAGTAACCCCCTGGCAACAATCATGTAACCCCTTAGAAATGAGCATATACCTCCCTCTAGCAATAAGCATGTGAATTCCCACCTGGCAAAGACCATGTAAACCCCCCTGACAACAAGCAAGAAACAGATGGCAATGAGCAAGTAACCCCTGGCAAC
This sequence comes from Crinia signifera, assembly GCF_055691185.1. Taxonomy (NCBI): domain Eukaryota; kingdom Metazoa; phylum Chordata; class Amphibia; order Anura; family Myobatrachidae; genus Crinia; species Crinia signifera. Next base: position 467,253,459 of record NC_139217.1, on the reverse strand, counting down.
AAGCAAGAAATCTCTAACAATGAGCGTGTAACCCCTGCCAACGAGCATATATGTAAAAAAAAAGAAGCTGTAATTAATATATGGGGTAGAAGCATTACTGTTGGACATCATTTATAAGGGGCATTTTTGTGTGTGGGCCATAAAATAATGTCAGCGGCATAACTGTGTGTGGCATAAAGTGTATTAGGAATTACGGGTTGTGTGGCATAATGTGTAAAGGCCATTACGGTTTGTGTGACTTAGGGCCTTATTCTGATCTGAGCTCAGTACAAATTTGTTCTTAAAATGGGCAAAACCATGTGCACTGCAGGTGGAGCAGATGTAACCTGTGCAAAGAGAATTAAATTTGGGTGGGGTGTGTTGAAACTGAAATCTAAATTGCAGTGTAAAAATAATGCAGCCAGTATTTACCCTGCACAGAAACAAAATAACTCACACAAACCTAACTCTCTCTATACATGTTAAATCTGCCCCACCTGTAGTGCACATGGTTTTGCCCATTTTAAGAACAAATTTGTACTGAGCTCAGATCAGAATAAGGCCCTTAATGTGTAATGGGCATTATGGTTCATGTAGCATTATGTGCAATGGGCATTATGGTTTGTGTAGCATATTGTGTAAGGGGCATTACTGTGCATGGCATAATGTGTAATAGGAATGACGGGTTGTGTGGCATAATGTGTAATGGGCATTACGGTTTGTGTGACTTAATGTGTAATGTGCATTATGGTTCGTGTAGCATTATGTGCAATGAGCATTATGGTTTGTGTAGCATTATGTGCAATGGGCATTATGGTTTGTGTAGCATATTGTGTAAGGGGCATTACTGTGCATGGCATAATGGGGTGTGTTGCATAATGTGTAAGAGGCATTACTATATGAATCAAAAATGGCTAAGGGTGGGGGGTGCCGAAACATACCCTTGCTCCGCGCACCAAGTAACCTAGCTACACCTCTGTCTCCAGTTCCTTCGTCCTAGCAAAGTGCCTGGTTACATGAGAACGTTTGGTTGGGTTTATCAGAAAGAGACGACTGACAAGAACACAGGATGGGTTTGTGTGTGTAAATGGATTTGCTCAGCAAGAAACGTTGCAAAAAATATTGTTTCCAAAGTACTATTATTTCCCTGTCACCGGGTGTTACATTCTGCAATTTGATCAAAGGGAAATAATTATGTCCTCATTTTAGAAGACGTGTTCCGATGTTTAACAAGTTGCTTTATTTTTTATATACTGTAGGTAATAACCAAGCTGTGCTTAAAAAATGACATATATCACTGAGACAATGGCAGGTTTCTGTAGGTACCGTGTGAGCCTGATAATGTTACATAATGGTCTTATTGAAGCTAAAATTGCCCCATTGCCAAGTTCAGGAGCTCAGGCAAGGAATTAAGATCAGTGGAATTTTTATTATTTTTATTAAAACAATTTAAGGTTGTCTACGAGGAAGACATCCCTGTTCTACTTAATGCAGGTTGGGGGGGGGGGGGTCATTAGGTAGAAGTTTTGCCCAGGGTGCGATAAGCCTTACACCGGCCATGGGAGAGGAAAGCTATGACCTCCCTGGATCACGTACCACATTATGTGGGTTATTCTGGTTGAATCGGTCCGCTACGCGCATGGACGGAACGCAGTTTTTTTCCACTGCGCATGCGTATCTTACGCAATGTGCATGTGTGATGACAGCACCCCGCTAGCGGATGGGACTCACAGATCAAAAAGACGAGTCCGATCACAGACGGACAAAGTGGCGTATTGTGGGCGTTTTTATAAGAGAGGATAGAAAACAGGGCGAAACTGGGTGTATCCCTGGGCGTGTACCCAAACTGCACTGAGGTGCATACACTTGGCTCAGTGAGCGTTCGGGACACTTTTGCCTCTAAACCATCGGTCCGGAAAAACCTGCTCCCTAGCACTATTAGACCATCTGCGTAGGGCCACAATCGGTCGGCTAATTAATGTGCACCACACCTAAAAAACTGACACCTGAAAGCAATACTAAGCAATGCTGCAGGCAATATAGTATAATTTCCCATTTGAGTACCTGCAAGCCATACACAGCCCAGATACACATTGGAAGGTTCACTTTATACACTTGCCACCGTTCCAAGGTAGAATTGTTTGTATTGTTAAGGAGCCCAAATACACATGTTGAAATATGTGGAATTATGTCTCTTTTAAACATCTACACCCTTAATGCAAGTGTTTCTGTCATGTTAGGACAACAGGACACACAATCGCACACTTGTACAAAAACATACTGTTATTAGTCATCATTTATAACTCATATCTGTCTGGTCTTTCATGGGTTATTTCAGTCTATGTTGGTAATTGACTCTCTGGTGGCCTCCAGTGGTGAATCTGTGCCATTTCAGCCCAGTCCTCTGTGGATAATTTATGCACAAGTGTGATCTCGTTATCCTTGCTGGGCTGGAGGTCACAGGTATGTTGATTATCTGAGGCCTTCATAAGGCATTCTGACCTGTACAAACCTGCCAGTTATAGCTCCTAGCTCCTTGTTCCTGAGTCCCTAGTTCCCTGTCCTGGACTAGTCTGTTGGTCTGAGTTCCTATTTCCTAAGGGAGATCTTGCTAGCCTTTTCTCAGCCTTTTTGGTATCCTGTTACAGTCCGTTGTACTCCAGCTAGCTCTCCTGCTGAGCGTCCTGGACCCATCACATCGATATCACTGCATCCCATGCTAGATTACAGGACTTTGCCCGTGCTGCACCCCTTCAGTGGAATGCACTCCCTCGCTCCATTAGACTCTCCCAGACCTTGCAAAGCTTCAAACGGGCACTGAAAACGTACCTATTCATCAAAGCGTACCCTTCCACTGCATAAACCATCTGGTTCTCCGACCCCTTGCCTGTTTACATCCTGCTATCTAACCACCACCCACTTGCTTGCACCTCTTGTAATCTGTCAGTCTCCCCTTCCTACTAGATTGTAAGCTCCTCCGAGTAGGGCCCTTTTCCCTCCTGTTGTCAAAGCCCACTTCTCTTCACATGTCACTCACAGCTCTCCTATACTCCAACACTCAGTGACCATCTTTGTCCGCATACTCATCTCCATCATTGGCATCTAGCCTCTAGTTGTATGTTGATTGAGTCCTCACTACTTATATCCAAGCTGTAATGTGTATTGATCTGTGGCGCTCTTTATTTGTACTGTATTTTTGTTATTTATTCAATGTTATGCCAAGCTTTGTCTCCCTGTATTGTTCCTTTGTACGGCGCTGCGAAACACTTGTGGCGCCTTATAAATAAAATTATAATAATAATAATAATAATAATAATAATAATAATAATAATAATATACAATGTATGTTGACACCAACAAGTCATTTGCCACATTTACCTGCTAACTCTGCAGCAAAAACCTCCAGCGGGAGCTCACTATCCATGGTAGATACCCCCCTGATCTCCACCTCATCAATTATGTCTTGTGCAAGACGATCCAGGGAGGTCAGCTCCAGGTCTGATGGCATAGGTCCACTCCCGGTGGTCATGCTGTGCCTCCACCGGTCAGTAAGCTTCCTCTTCAGGGCACACTTGAAGTCCTGCAACCTAAAATTTCCAAAATAAATAATGTAAATCTACTACACATGTAATGGTCTCTGCTACCATGCATCATTACTAGTGAAAAGTTAGCATTGTGGCTGGTATGGAATGAATTAATATGAGTTAGCAGCTTCCAGATTGTGGACTCCATAACACAGCATGAAATTATAACATATTGCAACCCATTGAAGGGAAACAACATCCACATGTGTAATGGCCACAGTTATGGACATGTTACAGTAAGGTGAGTCAGGCCACACATTTTTCCCCTCTTTTTGGGACACACAATTATGGCTGTATCATCACATACAGCACAGGAAAGCAAATGCGGTCCTCGAGGCACCCCAACGTAGTGGATTCCCCCCTGGATATGAGGGGGAGTACATTAAGCTGCAATGTGCTGATAATATAGGCTAAATTGCAGAGAATTGGGGTCCCTTGACATGGGCTACAAGATTAAATCACACCTCCCAACTGTCCTGATTTTCACAGGACAATCCCACCCAGGGTTGTCAGAGGCCACGTGGGGGGGGGGGGGAGCTGGAAGTCAAGAGTGGGGAATAGATGCTGTGCGCATTATTTTACTAATAATATTATTAAATGATTGAAAGGCATAGATTATATATTAACCAATATGCATGATAATGCCCTTTTTTGTTAAAGATGTGCTCTCCTGTGGGCCGTTAGGGACCCCCTCTGCTGCGTCTATATGCAGCTCAATCGTGACTATATTGTCAGCAACAGCGATACTCCTGGATGTGGCCGATGAATGATATTGGTTGTAATAATTGTTTAGTGTATACACACTACTGTATATTGTTTGTCCTGGAGCTCTGGCGAATTTAAGAGAAATCGTTAACAATAGTTTAGGATTTACAAGTCGTCTAGTGTGTACACAGCTGCAGGAGGTTATTCTGGCTGACTCTCAAGGCTGCAAATTTTGCAGCCTTGTGAGTCCATCAGATGCCCACATGGCTGCCCGCCCCTCCCTCGCTCGCCACAAACTCCACACTGCTGCAAATGGATGTTTTGCATAAGCATCCATTCGTTTATTACCACACATCCTACCCCTCCCCCCTTTCCCAGAAGTTTTGGGGTTAGTGGCAGCCAGCCCAGTACACCTACCCCAGGCAGTGAAGAGAAAGCAGGGCTGGTCCATGCTGTAGCTGCAGCTCCAGGCGTGACCCGCACAAGTCAGGCAGCACAAAGCACAGCAACACTGCAGCTGCCCCAGCAGCGTCCAGGCTATTGCTAAAAATACTGGTAACTGGGACACTCGCGGTGGGGAAGACCCGATTAAGCGATAGCCGATGCGGTAGTCAGCTCTGCGTTGTTGATGTGGTTCCGGCACCGCTGTCTGTATGACAGGCGCAGTACAAGAGGCACCGTGTCCCGCAGAAGCAAAGAGATAGTGCCGGGAGAGGCTTGAGCGCCTCTTCAGTCCGGCTCCTCCCTGCCCCGCTCGAGCCGCTGAGTGGGTAGCGCCGACCCTGCCGCCTGCACTGTTGAGTGCGAGCGCCCAGCGAATAATCTTTTCGCCGTGGCTGCTCGCACACAGCGGCTGCACACGCACATAAATGACGATGCGCATGTGCGGCCGATAAAAATGTGCCCCTCCGTGCAAAGGTGGCCGGCGGGGAGGGGGGGTTTGATTAAATTAAAATCACTCCCTTAGTATTCTGTATATACTGTATTTTCTCAAGTCTGTGATTCCTTCCAGTTAAAGGGCTGATCTGAAATCTTCTCTCTCTCCTTTAATATTTAATATTCTTCTGACTGTAAAAAGATGGGTACTAAGCTGTGTAATCATTATCAAAGGTTTAAGTTCAATTGCTTTAAACATTAAAATCAGAGAAAGAGTGAACTGAAATGTCAAGTTGTAATTTGCATTTGTTCAAATGGCAATTTTATTTTATTTTTTTACATATATACGAGTATATTTTCTACTCGGATACATTAGAGCTAAAATGCTGGAAGTGTGAAGTATTTGTCTAGCTCTGCGCCGCGCCAATCCTGGTGTTATTTAACTAACGAAGTCTAATGAAGTTGTGCTCACTGCACCCAGTTTTATCGCGTAAAGGCAAATACGAGAAATGTGATTTTCAGAATGACCTTTAAGGGTTTCGTGATCGTCACACATGACAGTGTCACCTTTGTACGTTTTCCTATCGCTGAGAATGAATCTTTGCTGAATGATGTTCAGTATCAATCATTCTGATTACTGGAGAGCAGAAAACATGTTTGCGGAAATGTTAACGTCATACCTGAAATATTTTAATAGTATGTGCAGTGAGGCTTAAGTAAATCTCACTGACCATAAAACACCCATCACACGACACATTGACAAAGCGCTCCGGTTTGAATCCAACGTCCTACATTGCAAGGGAAGAAGTTGACTTTTTTTTTTTTTAGTCTTTGTTTCAAAAAGTCACTCCAAAGACAAAACAGAGATACAGAACAGTAATGCTGATAACCAAACTGGCATCTTATAGGGTGGACAGGCACATTACTGTATATTTACCATAGCTAGATAATGGTATGAGACGGTACCCTGGGCTCCCCTCTTTCAGAGGCCCCCTGGGCGGAGCACACTGACATCACTAGCTCTCTCTTTTGTGCAGCAGCAGAACCAGACAGCAAGAACGTGATAAGGACAATATGTAGTGAAGGTGGTGTGTACTATACACAAGTCATATATCCCAACATGACCAAAAGGATGGTCACAATGAAGTCTTCCTGGACTTTCCTCTTAATTTACTATTGCAATTAGCTGTGTTGAAATACATAATATATTAATAGAGAAGTCCAGGTAAAGAGCATATTGTCCCTCCTGGAATGGGTCATGTTGGATGTTGGGAGGAATCAAATCTAATATACAATCCCCCTTCCCCCAGGCCTCCCTGTCTTAAGTGGCCAGGACCCCTCCCACGGCTTAATTCAGCCCTGCCTTTCACTCTGATCCACTCTACCCCTCTCTCTGCTTTCTCATTGCCCTACCGTGGATATGGCATACATTTGTTTTTCTTGTTCAAATTGCCTCAGGTTTATTAGGCTTGAGCATAAGTACGAACATCACATCAAAATCCAACATTCAACTTCCAGGTACTTTAGAACAGTTCCTTATTTGAGAAGTATCAGTGAGGACCCCGGGGCTATCTTTATTACCGTTGGAAAAGGTGGTGTGTTTACAGGCTTGGGATAGAGCAAAGTAAAAGCGCATACTAGCGGTTGCTTCAAAACAGCCCAAATGCCTAACCAGTGGAGATGGATTATTGAGCTATACTCACTCCGATGCACCCTTGTTGGATGGAGAGGAGCTTAAGACTCACTAGCTGGTATTGGGGATGCGTGGTAGTAGTGTAGGATCAGTGGAAACGCTTGGGAGCAGGTGTGTCCAAGGTCTCACTGGAGATAAGCGGTACCACTGCATCAATCATGCAAAGTGTTGACGGCCATCTTGGTTAAGGTATGAAGCCTCCCCATAGGAATAAACTCATGCTTTACTCTCAACAATTACATGTCACTTTTGCGTTGTGAAGGTTTTTCTTATATCGCTATAATTGCCAGAGATATAAGATGGTGACACACAAACTGTCTCACTGAAAGTATTAAATGAGAATAGGGGTGTCTTGGTACAATGTTGAACTACTTTTGCGGTGTGTAAGCGATGTGTGCACCGCAACACTACTAATTATTATTAATATATTGATAGATTTTTAGTTTTAATATTTTCAGTTATAGGATTCATTGTCCTCTTACTACTCAGTGATTTCATTTAAGTATCCAAAGTTTTGACACAGATGCAAAGAATAAATAAGGCAAGTTCTTAAAATACCTAATGTGTACTATACATTATTCATGTAATTTTCGAATAGATGATAATTCCTCGTGTGATACACAAATTTTGTTCTCGGTGCCGCTTGGCAAAATAAGACATTTGCGGCTAAATTTGAAGCTGAAGTAGACTTTTCAATAGTAAGGAACTTTAAAATTCCATCATAAAACATATAAGAGATATTATACAGTGCATTAACTTAAAGAATAATAAATCTCGGAGATATATGGATGTAATTTAACAGCATCTTCCCCTTTGTGAGACCTACAAAAGATAAGCATAATTTGATGGTTTGTGAATATTATTCTGAGAGGTGCATTGTACAGTGTATGCTAAATTAACGCGCTGATTGCAATTGTCAGACTGCCTCTTTCAGCACTTCTGCTGCCAAACAAAGGTTAGCGATGAGTTCTGCTGAGTTCCGCCATGCCGTAGAAATTTTTAAAGTACCTTATCAATGGTCGCCACTAAATCTAAACATGGGCCTGACAATAATAACAGTTATACTAAAATGATTTTATGCACTTACAGGTTGGGTACGATATGCCGGTGATCCGGATCCACGCGGACAGAATCTTGACAGTCCCAACAATCCCGGTGGTCACATTGACAAAAAATGCTGGAGATTATTATAACCATAGTCCTAGCTTTGACCCATCATCAGAATCCCGACTCGTGGGCAGAAGATAGGCACCAGAATACCGAATGCCATGCCAGACTCCCAAGTGCGAGAATCCTGATTGCAAGTATGCCAGGATGGCTTAGGGTTAGTCCAGGGGGGAGGATGGAGAGAGGGGGTTGGGGAGAGTTAGGAACTATCGGATGGGTTAGGTTCCAGTGGAGAAATAGACTATGGAGAGGGAGATTTAGGGTTAGACGTAACTCTGGGAGGCAGTGGAGTCATATGCTGCCGGGCTTTTGCTCCCAAGGGGGCAGCTCTCCTCCCCTGTCTGAATCAGTTAATTTAAAAGCCGTCAATATCGCTTCTGTGGCTGGCTCCCCCTCCTAGCGGGACCATAGTTGTCACATTCTCTTTATTTTAAGCATAACATACATAACACACATACATACACACATGCATACATATATTTATATAAGGTGCTGGGGGGCACCAACATTTATTTTGCCTCCGGGCAACTGGGACAAACTTACGCCACTGGTTAGGCGCTAACAAGGAGGTGTTAGGTTTAGGCTACATGATTGGGAGGCTACGGGAAAGGAGGGTTAGGATTAGGCACTAAGGAGGAGGGTAAGGCATCGGGTATTGGAGAAATAAGTTACCGCTGTCTGTCTTCTGACCACTGTCATCCCCACTGCCAACCATCTGTATGTTTTCCGCTAATCCCTACACATACCGTAAGGTTTGTAAGGTGACTATAGGATCCTTCTAGGCATGTTTGCAGTATTCATGCATTCTTCAAATACTTTATTTCTAATTTATATTAAAATGTGGTAGACCTCAATCATTGCATACAACACTACGCTGCACTACACCAGTCTTCAGAGGTGTATTTATCAAGTTGTGGGCCTATCACCTCTTTATGGGAGACAGTTGAGGGAAAATACAGTATGGGGCAATTTGAGCATGGGAAAGACATATATGACATACTGTACGCTTCCCACTCTCCTTTGTAGGAATATGCTCCCTTGTGTTCTTGTCAACTGTGCCCCAATCTCCCAAGGGAGCGTTCCGCTGTGGTCAGTAGAGGAGGCTTTGCTTGAGAGCTGCTTCCTCATAAGGGGCGAGATGTACCAAGCCTTGAAAAGTGATAACATGGAGAGTGATAAACCCCCAACCAATCAGATCCTACCTGAGATTTTTTAAACACAGCCTGTGACATGGCAATTAGCAGATGATTGGCTGGCGGTTTATCACTCTCTGTTTTATCACTTTTCAAGCTTAGTACATCTGGCCCCAAGGGACGCAATGCAGTGCAGAATGTTAGGGAATCTTACAGGTGATGTCACTGATGAAGTCACCAGCACTCTGTAGAGATGTCACATATTATTTGGTAGCAGCTGGAGCAGAGAACTTTATATAACTGCTTTCCAAACCTTCCACCACTGGACAGACACTACACACATGAGACAAAGGGACTTAGCTCATGCCAGCAGCTCACAGAAGCATCATTACTGAATAGCCCCACCCCTTTTTAAAGAGTCCAAACCCCTTTTTTGCAAAAATATGCTAATGCCTGCAGGAGGCGCCTGAAGGATATAGATGCCTCCTGCCAGCATCTCCATTCCAAACTCTGCACCTGACCGTCATTGTCACCAAAGGTTGCTATGGAGACAGCATCGGCCATCTGAGTTAGCTTTAACTCACCAAGGCCACCTCCTGACACTTATTGGCTAAGGCAAATGCAGGATTTCTGGAGGGGGGTTTATTTTAGAGCAATTACCATGGGCCAGATGCACTACGCTTCACAAGTGATAATGTGGAGAGTGGTACTGTGATTCTTGTGCAGCAGCTCCATACAGCCCTTATACTGATACTGTAAGCCCCCTCTTCCCTCCCCTGCATTTGCTTATAGCAAAGCCATTACATTTGCATCCAGGCACTGTCCCTGCCACTGACAGAAATAGGGGTCGACAATCGCCCATTTTCTGGAAATCCTGCCAGCTCCACCCATTCCCATCCACCAAGCAGTGGCTTGTGGCACTATGCGCAGTCTCATAGGTTTTATTGGCAACATGCATAAAATGGTTCCTATTAGTGGTGGTTCCTACCTTTTCTTCAGGGGGGGCTGCCATTTGCCTCCTCTGCCCGACCCCGCAGTACGCTCTGTCTGTTGCACACTGATTTCTATAGGCTGCATCCTGTGCATTCCATATAGGACCATTACAGCTGGTGCCCCCATCTCTTCCCTGCAGCTTCTACGGCTGCATCGTCTGCAGCCCTAGAAGCAGAGCTGAGCTGGCAGAAAGGCTTCCCATTGGAAGCTGTATCTGCCAATCACAGCCCAGTATATGATTAGCAGATAGTGCTTCCAATGGATGCCTCTGCAATCACTGCCACTGGGTCCTACACATATGCAGTTCCACAAACACTGGAGATGTACATAAATCGCACATTTACGTAAATCTGAATCAGAACTTGAGTACATTTTTCAAAGCAAACTTTCGAGCTTAAAAATAAAAATGAGTCTGTAGATAATTACCACTCAATTTTGTTCATTATTAAATTAGATTTATTTCCGCTAACTGTCACTAAACCCCATAGTGTAGGCCAATCACACAATCTTGCTAAGCACTGACTTGCGGATTTGCCCATAGACGCCACGCAAAGTCTATCACTGAGTTCTTGGATAATTCTGCTCAGAACTTCATACCGCGCGCGGGTCAAATGTAACTGTGAACAGCAGGAATTGGCTGATTTCTAATTAAAACTCTGATGAGGTTATCCGCGGTCTCATTAAAAAGATTAACACTTGTCACCATTTTAATTCATTTTTGATATATCTAATTTATCAGCGAATTCATAAAGATTCTAATTATTCGATTTACCTGCAGTCATTTCACCCTGATTGTTTTCTAGTTTCAAGTTTTACAGAAAATTGTAATCTGACAAACTTTTCTCCTTCCCGGTAATGAATGACTCCAATATATCTTGCGGTCAGTAGCAACTTTTATCTAATTACAATTATAATTACTTCCATAAGAAAACCAACTTTTCTTTGATTATTTACATGTTTGTTGTGGCAAGAAAAATAAGCGTCCGCTAGTTCTGAGGCGGCACAAACGGGCAGCGTTTGCGTGACGCCGTAGGATCCCGATTGCTAATCTAAGCTTCTGGTGGGATAATCGGGGCCAGTTTTCTGGGAGAGGCGTTCTTGTTGAACTTAGGGGGTGATTCATGGGCACCCCCTTAAAAATGCTGGGCATTCCCCTGGGAAAGCAGATGGGCCAGTTATTAAGTGTAATGGCTGCACTACAGCTGCTGCCAGTATCCACCACCCCGGTGTCTGGAGGTTTAACGGTCATCGGAGCTCCCTGCTGCTGTTACCTCCAGTACTGTAAGGTGAGCTGCTGCTTTGCACCATGGGTCACAGAAGCAACAGGGAGCCGAGATAACAGTCAGCCTTCACTAGAGCACTTATCACCAGACATTGGCGAAATGAGTATGATTTTATTTTTGTACAGTGATCAAGTTGTGGATCCATCGGACACATATACAGCTGACCACAATAGCCGGATCCATGAGACACACACACAGCTAATCACACTGGCCGGATCCATGAGACACACACACAGCTGATCACACTTGCTGGGTCCATCAGACACACACAGCTGATCACACTGGCCGTGTCCATCAGACACACAGCTGATCACACTGGCCGGGTCCATCAGACACACACAGCTGATCACACTGGCCGGGTCCATCAGACACACAGCTGATCACACTGGCCGGGTCTATCACACACAGCTGATCACACTGGCCGGGTCTATCACACACACAGCTGATGATCACACTGGCCGGTTCCATTAGATACATACAGTTCATCACACTGGCCGGGTTCATCAGACACACACAGCCGGGTCCATCAGACACACACAGCTGATCACACTGGCCGGGTCCATCAGACACACACAGCTGATCACACTAGCCGGGTCTATCACACACACAGCTGATCACACTGGCTGGGTCCATCAGACACACACAGCTGATCACACTGGCCGGGTCCATCAGCCACACAACTGATCACACCAGCCGGGTCCATCAGACACACACAGCTGATCACACTGGCCGGGTCCATCAGCCACACAACTGATCACACCAGCCGGGTCCATCAGACACACACAGCTGATCACACTGGCCGGGTCCATCAGCCACACAACTGATCACACCAGCCGGGTCCAACAGACACACACACAGCTGATCACACTGGCCGGGTCTAGCACACACACAGCTGATCACACTGGCCGGGTCCATCAGCCACACACACAGCTGATCACACTGGCCGGGTTCATCAGACACACACACAGCTGATCACACTGGCCGGGTCTATCACACACACAGCTGATCACACTGGCCGGGTCCATCAGACACACACAGCTGATCACACTGGCCGGGTCCATCAGCCACACAACTGATCACACCAGCCGGGTCCATCAGACACACACAGCTGATCACACTGGCCGGGTCCATCAGCCACACAACTGATCACACCAGCCGGGTCCATCAGACACACACAGCTGATCACACTGGCCGGGTCCATCAGCCACACAACTGATCACACCAGCCGGGTCCAACAGACACACACACAGCTGATCACACTGGCCGGGTCCATCACACACACACAGCTGATCACACTGGCCGGGTCTATCACACACACAGCTGATCACACTGGCCGGGTCCATCACACACACACAGCTGATCACACTGGCCGGGTCTATCACACACACAGCTGATCACACTGTCCGGGTCTATCACACACACAGCTGATCACACTGGCCGGGTCCATCAGACACACACACAGCTGATCACACTGGCCGGGTCCATCAGACACACACAGCTGATCACACTGGTTGGGTCCATTAGATACACACAGCTGATCACACTGGCCAGGTTCATCAGACACACACAGCTGATCACACTGGCCGGGTCCATCAGACACACACAGCTGATCACACTGGCTGGGTCCATCAGACACACAGCTGATCACACTGACCGGGTAAACCAGACACACACAGCTGATCACACTGGCCGGGTCCATCAGACACACACAGCTCATCACCCTATTTGGGTCCATCCCATAGGTGCCGATTCTGTGGGTGCTCAAGGGCTCGAGCACCCACAGGAATTAATGAGCACCCACGTGCCCATAACTCCAGAGCCCCAATGCCGGGCCACTGTATTTGCTTGTTGAGCCTTTCAACAGGCTTGAGCACCCACCAGCAAAAACATAAATTGGCACCTCTGGTCTATCCGATAGGGGATCCACATTGAGTACTTTGATTATACCAGCTAAAACTGTCATTATTATCACAGTGCTCACTGAGATATTTTTTGTAAATTTGTCCAGATCACATTTCCCATTGTAAGTATGTTACTTAAAAATATAATTTTAAAGGTTTTGGAGCAATTTTCAATTAAAACGGCTGCACTAGCCTTTTAATGCATACAAAATAAATACGAAAAGCCTGTGAAAACATCTTTTTTTGCATTATTTTAGTTAAATATATTGTTAATAAATCTATATGTGTCCATTAAACAATTTTGAGCTTGGGGCTTTATAGACATTGACAACAGGATGACAATGTTTTGGCAGATACACAGGTCTGTTCCTGCTGTTGTATTTGGTACATTTATCCGTGTCCAGAGTTATAAACATTTTGGGAAATTACCACAACTAACCTCATTATCATAATCGTCAGGGACAAATTAACATTGAAACGTCTGGAGCTGCATCTAAAGACCCCCATAAAAATAAGCCATTACCCTGGGACATAACTAGGTCAGCAAAACCTCTGCCTTTTCGATAATGTCCGAATGGTCCAGCCAGGTGTTACATTAAGCCATCACTTGCACTTTAAACTGGGAGTAGGAGGGAGGCTGCTGCTAGTCCTTGCCTCTTTGCCCCCCCCCCCCCGCCACTAGGTCCCCACCGCCACCCGGGCTCCCAGATTCTACATAATATAAATGACAGGCGCCGGTGCTGCGTATGCGCAAACATTTAACTCTATGGACTGCATCAGCTGCAGCCCATAGAAGCCGGCTAGGATTGGACAGTAAAGGAGGGAGTGGCTTTCTACAGGCAGCCAGTTCTCTGCTTATCCCAGCCTGGACTGGCAGTCCTGGAGAGAGGGAATTGGTACTGCCGTAGTGTCTGTGACTCCAATAGGAAGTCACTGCTAGTTTTACGGACTACATTTGGCTTCACTAACACTTGATACCTGAGTTTGCATTGTTGAGCTGCACTGTTTAGTTGCCACCATACAATCCTTTATCATTAAATAAATGAACCATTTTTTTAATTCCAATTCCTGTCTCTGTGTGTTTATTTCTTATGTATGATGATCACACACTCAAGACACCCCTTAGCCATGACTAGGTTTAATTCTGGAGCTCCCAAATATAATATAAAATGAAAGAATTTATGTTAGTTTTGCTACACACAGATCTTCCAGAGATTACGGCCGCACAATGACATTCTCTCCTAACGGGGGGTCAGGGTCAGCGCAGCAAAGGAAGATTAATTGGGGGCAAAATAAAATAAATTGAACCCTTTAAGCAATGATAATATCTTCCCTAATAGAATCTGTGTTGTAATGAGAATCGCACACCTTAGTCTTTATTTAGCTAATTGAGTATGCGGTCTTTTTGCAATGTCTCCTCGCTACAAATGGAGCAATATGGAAATGACATTGTCAAAGACTGAAATGATTCTCTGGACTCTCTGTGCGGTCCTGCGACTCCGTAAAGCTTGTTATAGGACAGTTCAACACCACCGATTCCATATCGCTCAGCTTAGAAGAAAAAGGACACTTCTACATATCTATGTCCTATACTTAAACAGTTAGGGGGAAATAGACTTCACATGTGATGTTGCTGTGGCCAACCAATCAGATCCTGTCTACTATCTTCTAGAGGCTGCTAAAGAACAAATATCTTCACATGTGACGCATTATTCCCATCTTAGTACATTTCCCCCTTAGACTTTAAGGTTTATTTTGTGAATAGACATGGAGAACTCTAAGGGGATAATTTACTAACATAATTTAATTTACTAACATAATTTACTAACATAAATGAAGATTTAATTCACAGTGAATGCATTTTTCACAATATCGCAACATATTAGATCGTATTGTCAACCGTCTCAGCAATTATCGCATATATTCGTGATTCCTTTACTAAATAATAAATACCATTCCTCAGACATCGCATCTGAATAAATTATAGAAAGTATAGGTGGTTATAATGTAGGCTTCAAAAAGTGATAAAGTGGAAAGAGATAAACAACCAGCCAATCGGCTCCTATCTCTCATTTTCAAGCAGCCTGTAACATGACAGTTAGGAGCTGATTGGCTGGTTAATTACCACTGTCCACTTTATCACTTTTTAAAGCTTGATACATCTGGTCCTTAAAGGGGGACAGAGCAGTGAGGTTACAGAGCATGGCTGTGTCCTCACTTTCACAGATCCTACAATAGGCCTTTATTGCAAAAAAAACTGCAGTAGCAGGACCACCACTTGCAGAGAAAGGCCATGGTCAGAGCCTGTCCTTGCCCCTGTGTATGGTATTTTGGCAATGTTGCATTTTTGCAGCAGTACATTTTCTGCTCATACTGCATTTAAAGGGCAATGTGTTCTTATCCATTGTAAAATGCTGTGTGCATTTGAGAGGTACCTTCATACACTTTATTTCCCCTTGACTATCTCTAGTAAATGTTCAAAAGTACTATGACTGGCAGTGGTCACATGACTAGTATTTGGTTGCCCCTCCTTTACTATAGACTGATCCAGGAGTGTTAGATTTAGCTAGTTAAATGACCCATCAGAATGATGGCTTCTGCAATCTACTTTCACTTTGAGCTGTGACAGTTTTTACTTTCATTTTGAACTGCAACAGTTTTTAGCCCACAAACTCTCCACCCCAACCCCCCAGTCCCCATCTGCTCCTACCTCCAATATTTGTCTTTATAGCTCCCTCTCTCCATATACAGCAAGTTTGAGACAGATCAATGTCCCTGCAATAATTACATTTACTTTCTGTAATGACATCTATTTAGCACACAGAGGAGTAATGTGGTCTGGTGTGTGGCCTCTAGTGGTCAGTGGCGGTACTTCACCTCATAGAGTAGTTAGCCATATATATATATATATATATACACACACCATCCAATTCAGCGGCACTCACAGAAAGATACAATCAAAAAGGCAGCCTTTACTTCCAACATTTCAAAATTGTTTATTATTTTGTCATCAGGGAACAATGTATATTAAGCTGTGACCCCCGGCACTCCGGTACTGCAGAATTCTTGCCCGGTGCCTTCCCCAAACGCTGCCCACCAAAGAAGGCAGCAATGTCTAGTGTGTGAAGTCGGCGGTGTCACTCAGGACTTGAAAAGATTACACTGGAGAAGTTCAACGTTTCAACACCTGCCCTGGGATTAACATCTCTAGTTGCAAACATAAATAAGTGTTGCATATCAACTCAGTTAGTGCCGACTCTGGGAGCATCCTAGTTATATGACATTGCGACTACAATACATTTGTATGGAACAAGACACAAAAAAGCCCATAAAAAGGACCCGTCAAAAGGACTGTTTGGCGTAACTGTAGCAATAATGTATCAGTAGGACACAGTATCACAGCTGACACTTTTTGGGTCGTTCAGGATTATATTATTTTAATTTGCTATATGTAGCAAATCCGCAAAACATTACATTACAATTTCTTGGTTGCCTTGATATATAAAAAAAATTCAAGTAGAAAAGATTTTTTTTGTTGGGGCATGCTTATGGTAACCATAGGGTAAAGCGTGCTTTGAGGTTTATATTGCTAAAACGTAAACTTTATTGGGTACACCTATTTAGGTTCCATTTTAGCAGCACACACCTCAGAGCACACTTTAGCCTATACTTACCATAATAGTGCCCCAACAAAAAAAGTCTTTTTTTCTTGTTGAAAATTTTGTGTTTATCCTTTGACTCTGGGAGCACCACCAACCCTCATATAATATCCTCAGAACAACTTTCCCTTCCCCTACTTTTGCATGGTAGTTGGTTTTCTGGTAGAATCTTTGCCTCAAAAATACTGAAAAGCACGCATGAGGTGAATAATCCTGTGCGGACCAAACTGATCCTTTTTTTGGCATGAAGTATGCAAATTTTATGCAAACTCACCTCTAATTGAATCGACCCCCGAGTCGTTGAGAAACGAGGCGATCACAAATGCAATACTTATACATGAGAAGATAAACCAGCCTATTATAAGCAAATAAGACTATTATAGAGAAAATAAAGTTATCGAAGAGACTATAATAAATAACCATAATATCATCAACCAACATTGCAAATTTCCCAGGAAATGCATCCGGCACTGTCTCCGCATTCTTACCGCTTTCTGCCAATTATTTCTAATACGCATTAAACTAAATATTATGGAATTTTCCATTTCCATCTCTGAAACCTTTTTCGTCTCCAAATGATGAAAAGAGACAAATAGACTCCAGCTCGGAATTAGCAAATGAAAGATTGACAAACTAATCACACCTTATTAAAGGTATGAAATGGCTCAGCGATGAATGAAAGCGAATCAGGAGAAAATGATACAAAAAAAGGCTCCGCTGTTGATTGTCCTCTGTATATGGAAGTTATTTAAATATAATTCTTTGTTCAATAGGTAATCAGGCAAGATTAATGAGCAATTCAAAGACTGAGGAGAACCGCCGTTTATTTAAAACAAGACTTTGCTGAAGAATTAATGATCAATTGAGCGCAGGGAAGATATTTTTAGGCAGGGAGAGAAAAGAGGATCTTGATACTTTAATCAATTTTATTAAGGCCGGGCAGGGAACGAAACATCTTTGGCGCGTCATTGCCCAATTAACGTGCAACTGATGATAATGTGATCTAACAACAACAATAATTATATGATTAATAGCATCTACAATGTGACTGCCGGGGAAATAATTTAAGTGATTAGCATAAAAAGAAAGTTACGGATTTTCGTATCTGATTGAAATGGTAGAAATGAACGTGAAAACATTTGTTCACATCAAGGTGATGCTTTAGCATTTATGAGTTTATGCTTATATTGTTTACAACTATTTAAGTCTGTTCCATGTACATTATAGGAAAATGATTTCATACCTTCCCACTTTCTGCCGGAGAGATTACACGTCCCCGCCACTCACTCCTGAAAAAGGGGCATCGGAGAATGGTCATGATCATAAGGCAACGCCCCCTGACCCTCTGGAGAGGAAAGCAGGAAGCACATACAACTGATTCAGCTTCTACCGCTAGTCACAAAGATACAAGTCCGTCAGCGTCATCTACTAAGGTTGTTGCCCAAGGGCACAGAGTGCTTAAGTCAGGGCATGTAAAATCTAAGAAGTAATAGGATTTTTCAGCGGTAAAGAAAAAAACTTTAAAAGTAAATTTAACTACAGAGAAACAATTTGCTTTTCACCACTTGAAGTGGCAAAAATGCATGGCCTCATCGCCTTGGCCTTTATTTATGACTGTAGGTTCTTTTGTGATGAAGGAACCCTCCCTGTCGAAGTGTAAAAAAATGAAACTCGTTGAGGCACAGGAACCACAGAAACAGCACAGCAGAGTCTTAGGGGAAAATTTACTAAGCAAAATATGGTAGGAATTGGCGTATTCGTATTCAGCCGTATTCGTATTTGGGCATGTATTCGTATTTTTGTAATTTATTAATGTGAAATAACGTTAGTATTTTGTATTTTATGATGTAACAACCTGTTGTATTTGTATTTTAACAAAGATGTAGGGACCTTACCCATCTCGGAACCTACTCAATGTTACATCACTTGGAGGGCAGTCATGAAAAGTTTTTGACAAATCAGAACATCCAGTCCACTATCACCTACTGTAGCTCTGTGTTCTCTGTTAGATCCAAGCACTTGCAATCTCCACCACCAACACCTTCATTGCCAATATTAGTCCTGCATCCTATTTCATAAGCATGACTGAGTCCTATCCTATCCGTGCTTCCTCAGATGGATCCCTGAGTGCTATGGCTTCTGCTACTGCTGGTGCTGTGAGCAGATCTTCATCCCAGAATGGGACCAGGAAGAAAACTTGTCGTAATTTAACAAAACAAGTGACTGTTACAGTCTTTTGCTAGGGGGACCAAGTATGACAGCAGTCACCCAGTTGCATAGCAGATTACTAATGCCATAACAGCTTTGCTGTGCGTCCAGTATCCATTGGTAATGTGGTGGGATTAACCAGTTAATTGAGGTCCTTTGTCTCTGCTACCAATTAGAATCTAGATAGAAATGTGTGAAGAAGAGATTGTACACACTAAGGAGGAATCGGATGATGTTGACAACATCTTGCCTATGTAGAGCCAGTTGTGTAAGGAGAGATAATTGGCAGCAATGTCTACTGCCCAATGGCAGCTTGTTTTGTGGGGGCCTAAACAAACTAATCACTTCAGCCACAACTTTGGCAGTCCCTGAAATGCTGAAATGATTGGTTTGTAAAACTGTGCCTGTCCTGTTCCATATATACAACACCTCTTTTCTTTGCATTATGCGCTGTTTGAAGCATTTCTGACTGTCTTCTTGTGTAGACAACAGACATTAATAGTTTATTAAACTGCCACCCTGTCTGGAAGAAAACAATATTGTTGTGAGCTGTGAGTCAAAATTGACTTGAAATCAGTGAAATGAATGTTATTGATGTTAATAATAAAGTAGGAACAAAATCAGAACTACTGTAAATTCTGTGATTTTAGTAGTTTTTGTGAAAAAATACAGATCCAAAACCAGAAACAAAACCTGCAAGGGTGGTTTTAGAAAACCAAATATAGATCCAAAAACACAAAGTAGATACAGATCCAAAACAAAAACCAATGATGGTGGCCGGCACACAGGTCTAATTTTTTTTATCAATGTTTATCAATTTTTGTACCAATTTAAAAACAAAAACTGATTCAGAACCTAAAAAACTTGAGGGTGGTTTTGCAAAACCAACAGACAAAGATTAATCCAGATCAAAAACAAAACATGAGGGTCAGCTCACATCTCTACAGTGCTCTAACAGTGGTCTCATCTCCCACCAAATATGGCCACCGGTAGGGAACTAGGTGCACATCATTTTACTGCACAACCGATTTCACAGCCTGTATACATGTACATTAATTTAACATAACACATGCATGAATACACAAAAGTGTAATAACAAATATAATCAAGCATACAGTATTTCAAAACTTTCAAGTTAGGAAGTATGGGCCTGATTCTGAGGCACTTCAGACGTGCTCGGTGAACAGCGAATTCGGCCCCGTCTATGATGATGGGGGATGTGCCCATGTACATAGTCGCTCATGCGCATGTGCACACCCCTGGAGCGAATGCCTTTTACACTCGCTGGGGCATTCGCAAAATGATTGACATTCAGTCGGCAGTCGCTGTGGCCGGCCCAGCATTTTATTGGCATGCCCACAAAATAGTTGGGCGCGCCCATGGAAATGCTGGCCGGACACCTTTGAATGGCCATCAAAGTAAGTCCAGGAGGGAAATTCATTAAATGTGAGAAAGTGTACACATCCGCTCGCAATGTAGCACAGGGATTCAGGCGGTGGGGGGGAGGGGGTGTTCAGCGCAGTGCTCGGTTACCTGCTCGCTAGGCTGAAGATATACGCAGCCTAGTGAGTGTGGATTTACACTCAAATGGCCAATGTTTTTAGTCTGCCATATGTCTGAGGCAGGCACATGTGTCCCAATGGTTACCGCCAGGGGACACAGAACAAATTTGGACTCAGAGATTTGGATTTATAAAGAGACAATTTCATGTGACATTCGTGGGAAGTAACAAAAAGGTTGGCTTGCTAGACGCTGGCATGTCGTGCCAGTGACTGTGTCCAAAGATGTCCAAAGACACTAGAGGACATTAGAGGCCAGCCACTGGTCCTCTCCAGACTGGACTACTGTAATCTCCTCCTATCTGTCCTCCCTGACAAACTCCTCTCTCCACTCCAGTCTATCCTCAACATGGCTTCCTGGCTTCATCTTCATCACCGAACATACTCCTTTCACTGCCCCTCTGCTATGAGCTCTTAATTGGCTCTCCTTCTGAATCCAATTCAAGTTTCTCACATTCACGAAGACCTCACTTAATCCTCTCCCAGTAACATATCTGACCTTATCTCACTTTGCACTCCCACCCACCCTCTTCACTCCACAAAACGCATGCCACCTCTACTGCCAACTGATTACTTTCTCCCATTCCTGCCTCCAAGATATTGGCCATGGTGCTCCCTACCTCTGGAACTCTCTCCCTCACCCCATCAGACTCTCCATCACCTTACAAATCTTCATGTGGGTTCTCAAGACCAATTCCAGCCAACTCTCATCCGAGCCCTCCACTACAGTTTCTATCCTATTTGTGTCACTTTGACCCTTCTCTTTAGAATGTAAGCTCTCACGAGCAGGGCCCTCACCCCTCATGTGCTTTTGCTCTTAAACCATTTCCTACTCCATACTCCCTATAATGACACCTAGCCCTTAATAATAATAATAATAATAATAATAATAATAATAATAATAATAATAATAATAATAATAATATGGAAGACTTCATTAATTACCCAAGTCCCAACATTATTTTGTATATTTTAGGCCTCCTATATAATAAAAGTCTAACGCTGCTCCTCACCTTAATGGTGCGCTGGCGGCCATGATGGAGCTTCTTTCGAGTGCGCACACACATCACTATACCTACAATACACATACACACAACAGCATGACAGAGCCCCAGCTCCCAGCAGTTCTGTCATTTTGACGGGCTGGTAACCTGCAAAAAAATACTGCAAGAACCAGGACATCACTGCATAGATCAATCCTAATAGTTTCATCATTACATTTGCACTTTTTTTCCCTCTTAAAATGGTTCACCTTAATGAGAAATATTTCCTAAGTAGTTTTTAATGATACTTTCTAGGAAATAAGGCTCCTACCTCCGATCAGCGACAGAGAGTGAAATAATTACCTTTACATCAATTCGGGAGAGCGAAAAATGGCCACAGGACAATATTAATCATTGCAGCAATATATGAAAGAAAAAATATATCTTCATCTCTTTTACGCGGCGGCCATAAATATTCTAGGAGAGAAGAATAAAAACCTACACTTTAGCTGTGATGATCACATAGACCGCGAAGTCCTCTCCGATGTTCAACAGAGGTTTTTCTTTTCTTTATTATACATTTTGACAAATGGGCCCTCGCAGAGTTCAAATGTTTTCTGGAAATTAGATGCTCTCGTATTCTGTAACAGTGTTTTTCCCAAATGATTCATTAAATTAGATACTGTATAAGTTTAGATTTCTTTAAAGATGTTGAACTTGACTAAAACTTCTACAGTATGTACATTTGAGCAAGGAAGTGGCATAACTAGAAATTTTGTAAATCCCCCCCCCTAGCCAAATTAGTTTTGGCCCCAACCCATACAGACAAGGTGCTTGTGTGGGCTCTTCAAGCACCCCATTCTGTTGGAAGCCCTGCAGCCTTCACCCCTGCTCGCCTGCCCACTCTGCCCGCTCCCTGCTTGTCTCCCTGAAGCTGAAATAGGCAGGGAAGCACCCTGTCCCCGCTGCCTTGCTGAGGCCAACCCTCCGCCAGTGCTCGCCAGCTAGGGGGATCTGGTGAGCGCTCGGCAATGCTGAGGGTGGCTCCATCTGTATTTTAATTAAAACTTTTTACCTACATACTTGTTGCCAGGGGATTCTTGCTCATTGCCAGGGGTTGCATGCTCATTGCCAGGGGTTACATGCTCTTTGTCAGGTGTTTCATGCTCATTGCCAGGGGTTACATGCTCATTGCCAGGGGTTACATGCTTGTTGTCAGGGGTTTCTTGCTCATTGCTAGGGGTATATATGCTCGTTGGCAGGGGTTACATAGTTGTTGTCAGGGGTTTCTTGCTCAGTGGCAGGGGGTTACATGCTCATTGCCAGGGGTTACATGCTCATTGCCAAGGCATTACCTGCTCCTTGCCAGGGGATGAATGACATTCTCATTGCCAGGGGTTACATGCTCATTGCCAGGGGTTACAGGCTCATTGCCAAGGCATTACATGCTCATTGCCAGGGGATGAATGACATGCTCATTGCTAGGGTAGGTGCTTACAGCTCGCCATTGCGTGCAAAATCCAGCACTTTCGGGTGAGCTCCCCTGACAGATATTAGGTCTCCTCCATTTTTCGAGGGCTGTTTTGAGCAGATTCCTTGCATTTAGACCCTGCAGGCCCCAAAAGAGCGGACTACCCCCTCCAGCGCTTATGCATTGTTATGCCACTGGTGCAGGGATTCCACTATGTTTGAGCCAGTATGATTTTTTTACTTTTTAATGTTTTAACCAGATTGAACCCCTGAGAGTTGCAAAATTCCAGAGGTAAATGTACAGTTCTTAGAAGTGGGTTTCTGAACATTCTGAATTATTATTACCTGCACTAATAGCTAGTGAGTGTTTGGCACTTCGGCCTCTTACGTTGTTTTACAATATATGTAACAACGCATTTTTAAGCAAAGATGAAAGCTTTTCTTACCAAATAATGCTCCTATGGGACAAGTAAAATGGTCCTTTGTGTTAGCTTAAGTGACACCCTGCATCACTGCTTATTGCTGAACTGTATTATAATCTGAATCATTCTAGAAGTGTTATAGTAACTCACCCCTCCAGTAACCTCCGTCCTGTCTAGTGTTGATGCGATACAGAGAGCCTCCCAGTGGCCGTGCTGCAGGAGATCTTGCAAAATGTCTATCACATTTGATGACACCTATACAAAGATGGTTCAGCGGGTGTGGGATTGGTGAATAGCCATAGCGCCTCTTTAGATGGAGCTATAAGTTAGTGGGCAAGTGACAAAAAGCTTAGTAAGCGTATACAAGGCTTTGTCCGTGGGCCTAACTATAATGGGTGCAAGGGATGACATTACTATGGGGCCCAGCAGGGGCTTAGGGGGCCCTGCACTCAGTTCATCTCAGCAAGTTAGCACCTCTCATTACAAGCTGTCAGTGTGTGCAGTTCAAGAGCCCCATTTCCTAAATATCTACATATTTGGGTTCCATTGTTATCAGACTGGAATTCCCTATAAGATTTGGAATGATCTGTATAAGATTCTGTCCTACTATCCTCACTATAAACTGGATCCCTGCCCTAGCCTCATCTCCCGATGTCTCCGGCTAGATTGGAGCGGCGGGCAATGTCTGTGCATTGAAATGTTAATCCACATCAATGTGGTATTTTTTTTAGGTTAAACAACTCATTTCAATCAGCCAGGTATCTATGCAAGTGACTCTTTATATCAACATCGGATCGGATTGGGGTCAGACTACTATTTCACACCAAACGGCTTATAATGTACAAGTTGTTACCAGAGATAATGTATAGTTGTTCCATTTCACCCGTACAATACATCTGTAATTAAGGGAATGGCAGGTGTCAAGCGTTATTGTCGGAGAGGAATATGAGCCAGCTTCTGTAGCTGTTAGAGAGACATTTCTATAAGGAGGTGATGGTAACATGGGGCAGGCCGAACGCCGGGTTTATTTATTTTTGCTTTGCTTCTATAGAACGCATCGCTACTGCCCTTGGAGGTGATAGAAGAAGATGCTGGATGAAGTTCCATGGTTGAGTGTTGATGGTGGAAAATGTAGACATTATACCAGTAACTGTTTGATGGCTATACAGTTCTAGGTCGTTAGCATAACATGGGCAAATTAAACCTTTATATACAGATGGAGCGGGTCTCTTCTTTGCAGGGGATGGCGGAAGATTCGCCATCCACCATCCACCACCAGCTGCCGTAAGGGGACGTGTGCCCACGAGATGCGCGCATGCGTCTTACAACGGTGCTCCCCCCGGGCCCTTGCCGCCTCGCCGAGGGTCGCCCCGGGTCCCCGCCGCCTTGCCACCCCCCCCTCCTAACCCTGTCCGTCTCCCTGAAGCGGAGACGGACAGGGTTCCCATCCCCCCGCCGACAGGAAACTGAGACGCGCATGCGTGTGAGACACACGCGCGTCTCAGTCAGATGGGGCGCCCCTCCGCCAGATTCTGGCGCTGGTGCAGCACCAGCAAAGAAGAGACCCACTCCATCTGTACTATACAGCAGGCGTGGCCAAACCTGTCCTCAAGATCTACGGTCTACGGTGCATGTTTTCCAGACAACCTGTGGATCTATAGAAGGAATAAATGCAGCATGACAGTTAGTAATGACTGTAGATGTGCACCAGCTAGGTAACCTGGAAAACGTGGACCGTTGGTAGATCTCGAGGACCGATTTAGCAACCCCTGCTAGATGGGCCAAGTGGTTCTTATCTGCCGTCAAATGCTAAGTTTCTATGTTACAGTATACAGCAGTGGTTCCCAAACTGTGCTGTGGCTCCCTGGGGTGCCTCGGGACACTTGCAGGGGTGCCTCGGGTTGGTGTTCCAGGACCAATTCAAAATATTTATGATCAATTATTTATGGACAAAACCAGTGCTGGTGGCTTCCAATCATAAAATATGTGTACAATCAGAAGCAAAACATACCATTTAACACATAACTTAACCTAATAAGCACATATACACACTATCTACTTCATTTTATATATATATTTTTTGGGCCTGGGGGTGCCGTGGAAAAATTCTGATACTCTAGGGTGCCGTGATTCGAAAAATATTGGGAACCCCTGCTATACAGGTTCATAGGGGTATGGGTAAAAACCGGACTAAGACAAGACCCCCGGACCGGACATCAAACTCTGCATTTTGGAGCTTGTAGCATCTGGGACACCCCCAGACTGGACACTACAAACTCCGGACTGCAGATTTTGGGCATTTTGTCCCAGTTTTAGGGCAATGGGAGACAGGCAGGGTTAGGGGGTGCAGGGAGGCAGTGGGGACTGGCGGACAGCGACAGGGAGGCGGTGTGGACCGAGCGTCTTGTATACTTGCGTCCCCTTACGGCGGCTGGGGGTTGGCGATCCGACCACCAGATCCCCGCTGAATGAGAAGGGCTCCATCTGTACATAAAAAAGGCAAACCAAAAATGGCTGTCATCTTGTGGCAGACAGATGCTAGAGGTCCTACTGGACCTCCAGTGCCTGTAGTAGAACACAGAGCGTAAAGTGCTACATGTTATGGCTGGATTCCGGGAGTACTGGCATGCTGTGAACACCTACGCCCTGGGAATGAGCATGTAACCCCCCTGCAATGAGCATGTAACCCCCCTGGCAAGCGCATGTAACACCCTGGCAATGAGCATGAAACCCCTGGTAACAAGCATGAAACACTTGGCAACGAGCAAGGCACCGGATAGACAGACAAATACCTGTAGATAAATGACTTATTTGATTCTGCCTCTGTTTATCATTGTGTTGTGTCTTCAAACTGCCCAAATAATCCCCATACCCCAGCTTGTGCATGGAAGTGATTGGCATGCCTCCAGCATGAAGACAATGGTGTGCCAAAGGTCCTGATCTCCATTTGTCCTAATCTGTGAGATACAGTATGTGTGGGCTGTTATTGCAGTACCGCTATTAATAACGGCTGTCTGTGCGGGCTGGCACCTTGTCAGTTATTGCTATATCTCTATATATCTAGTGTTAATGCTTATGTCAGAGCAGCCTGTCTTCTATATACTGTTGTGGTGCAATATCGACCCTGGCACTTATGTCATTACTTTGCAAGAGATGGGCACTTTCCTGCGGTCTCAGAAAATAAGTTGTAATCATGGTCCAGGGGAGAGTGTTGGAGTGTGAGTGAGCTACAGAGTGGAATGCTGCTGATCTGTGAGTCTGCTTGTCTATCCTACAGAACAGGAGTGCTGCTGATCTGTGAGTCTGCTCATCTGTCCCACAGAACAGGAGTGCTGCTGATCTGTGAGTCTGCTCATCTGTCCTACAGAACAGGAGTGCTGCTGATCTGTGAGTCTGCTCATCTATCCTACAGGAAAGGAGTGCTGCTGATCTGTGAGTCTGCTTGGCTATCCTACAGAACAGGAGTGCTGCTGATCTGTGAGTCTGCTCATCTGTCCTACAGAACAGGAGTGCTGCTGATCTGTGAGTCTGCTTATCTGTCCAACAGAACAGGAGTGCTGCTGATCTGTGAGTCTGCTCGTCTATCCTACAGAACAGGAGTGCTGCTGATATGTGAGTCTGCTCATCTATCCTACAGGAAAGGAGTGCTGCTGGTCTGTGAGTCTGCTTGGCTATCCTACAGAACAGGAGTGCTGCTGATCTGTGAGTCTGCTCATCTATCCTACAGGAAAGGAGTGCTGCTGGTCTGTGAGTCTGCTTGGCTATCCTACAGAACAGGAGTGCTGCTGATCTGTGAGTCTGGTAGTCTATCCTACAGAACAGGAATGCTGCT
Source organism: Crinia signifera (assembly GCF_055691185.1). Taxonomy (NCBI): domain Eukaryota; kingdom Metazoa; phylum Chordata; class Amphibia; order Anura; family Myobatrachidae; genus Crinia; species Crinia signifera. The sequence goes on along the minus strand of NC_139217.1, from coordinate 467,226,012 downwards.
GATCTGTAAGTCTGCTTGTCTATCCTACAGAACAAGAGTGCTGCTGATCTGTGAGTCTGCTCGTCTATCCTACAGAACAGGATTGCTGCTGATCTGTGAGTCTGCTCATCTATCCTACAGGAAAGGAGTGCTGCTGATCTGTGAGTCTGCTCGTCTATCCTACAGAACATTAGTGCTGCTGATCTGTGAGTCTGCTCATCTGTCCTACAGAACAGGAGTGCTGCTGATCTGTGAGTCTGCTCATCTGTCCAACAGAACAGGAGTGCTGCTGATCTGTGAGTCTGCTCATCTATTCTACAGGAAAGGAGTGCTGCTGATCTGTGAGTCTGCTTGGCTATCCTACAGAACAGGAGTGCTGCTGATCTGTGAGTCTGGTAGTCTATCCTACAGAACAGGAATGCTGCTGATCTGTAAGTCTGCTTGTCTATCCTACAGAACAAGAGTGCTGCTGATCTGTGAGTCTGCTCGTTTATCCTACAGAACAGGAGTGCTGCTGATCTGTGAGTCTGCTCATCTATCCTACAGAACAGGAGTGGTGCTGATCTGTGAGTCTGCTCGTCTATCCTACAGAACAGGAGTGCTGCTGATCTGTGAGTCTGCTCATCTATCCTACAGATTAGGAGTGCTGCTGATATGTGTGTCTGCTCATCTATCCCACAGATTAGGAATGCTGCTGATCTGTGAGTCTGCATGTCTATCCTACAGAACAGGAATGCTGCTGATCTGTGAGTCTGCTTGTCTATCTACAGAATAGGAATGATGACCTTTGAGGCTGTTTCAGCACCTGAGCTGTGGACGGCGCTCCTTAGTCTTCTAAGTCTTCACATCTGTCATCTTAGCAGAGGGCCAGTGGATCAAGCCTTCGATTTTTCTAACCGTGACGTTCCATTCCTAAAGATTTCTGCTCACTTCCTGGCCACTCCCCTTCCACCCACTGTGCACAGATCTGTTCGATGATCTGGTGTGTTTTTTACAGCACTAAATGCAATTGCGTTCGATCATGCGATCCCGTCCAATATTTCAATTGCGAGGGGCATTCGATAAATCAATTGTATGCCAAAAAAAGTATTCTCAGTTTGGAAAATCAAACCCGATATTGCGTTGAATGCAATCGCACAAATGTATGGGTAGCATTGCGTTACTTCCATTTTATACTGCATGTACAGTAGCAACAAGTTCTGTTGGTTTTTTTTTTTTTTTTTTTATACAGATGCAAGTCAGCACCAGGCGGAAGTTAGCTTGTGTAGGAAACGATATGCTCCAGCTAACACAATGTTTCAGTCTAGCTGGATATTTTAGCTTAGCTGGTCATCTCTCTGTGCAGATAAAATTGTACTGTGCTCTTTCCAGTTGGTTACAGTAGGAGATTTGTGCCAGCAGCAGATGCATTTACTGCATTATCTCTGTCCGGTCTCTTGTCTGAGGATTGTCTGCCATCTAGTGGTAGTAAGGGGATGGTGTCGTGCAAATCTGGAATACAGGATGTACTGTATGATGTGATATTTGTTCTGTGATATAAAATACTAACGGTAGCAATTACAAAAACCATAGTAGTGATAAACTATAAATATTTGTTTTGCAAAATGTTACAGTAAGAGGTAATTAGTTGTTTGCAGCGTTTTATTTGTTTGCATAAAAATAACGAACAAAACGTCATATTTACAGGTGGTGGGTACGAATTTTGACACTTTAAATTCAGTTTCTTCCTCTGTTTAGGGGAAAGCAGCTATCTGTGCACAAATGCATGAATTACAGCTGCTGCATGTGCGCAGACAAACGCATCACAGTAGCCAACAATACAGTTGTAGGAAATGTTGCAGCTTTATTATTGGTGGATATGGCAGGATGTGAATGGATTGCGGTGTGAAATACTCACTACGGGCCTCCCGCAGCTATTGTATGCATCTCAATCTGCAACCAGATAGACAAGTGGTTTCGTGATGTATGTTCTAGGGAATGCCAAACAATATAGAGAGCATCACAGAGACCACCTTACAATACAGTGAGCATTTTAGGGACCACCACACAGCATCCCACTGACTGCATATAACACAAACTAGCATATTTGTGACTGCTGTACAATATAAAAAGCATACTTCAAACTGCCATAATATAAAGAAAGTGTTGTACAGATTTTCGACAATACAGAGAGCATCCTGCAGACTGGAACACAATACTGATAGAGGGCTCAATTCTGACTAGAACGCACCCTGGCGATTGTCGAATGAGCATGCATGCACATGGTACGCTGTGTGCATACACATGCCATTCAAGTGATGGGAGCCTGAGATGGCTAGCCATCGCAGGCTGCCCACAGGGTGATTGACACCCTGTGGGTGTTTGGGGATAGGAAGCAGCATTTTCCAGGAGAGTCCCAGAAAAATCAGGCAACCCGTGGCCTTTGGGAGGGGGGGGGGGGGGGACCATTTGATGGTAAGTTGATTGGAATATTTTTCCCCTCATGTGCACGGCGGTGATCACATTCGCAGTCATGCACATGGGCGGCGGGATTGTGGCTGCAGCGGCGGGCAGCGTTTACATGATCGCTGGTCTCCAAAATCTCACAGCACAGTGATTAGGTCTGAATTACTCCCAGAGCCTGAGTGGCCACAATACAACACAAGAAGCCTAAATATGACACACATGCAGTAGGGGAGAAACACCAAGTGTCAGTGAGTCAGGTTGGAATGGCAGTTGGTGTGACTCCCCTATTTGAAGTTTGAATTGTGCTGCAGCCCAACCTCTGGAGCCTCCTCTGTCAACATTCCATACAATACAGATGGCATCCAAGTGATCACCGCACAAAAGTGACTACCTTGAAATATATAGACTTCCAAACAATACAGATGGCACCCTAGTTACATATCCACACAGCAATTTGCCTGCCTAGCTGCATTTTCTTTGGTTTAACAGTGTGACATCTCTCCATTCTCCCAGTAAATCAGTTTGCATATATGACATTACAATCATACAATAGTCACCAAAAGCTGGGATTAGGGGTTACTTCTTCTTATGCTGTTCCCCCCCCCAGGGCTGCCGAGGGGGGGGGGGGGGGGGTACTAATTAATCAGGCCTGGGCTTGCTGGAGGGGCCCAACAGTGGCCCTGGTCTGACCCCCTCTGTCCCTCCAAGGCAGTAGCAGCGTCTCACTAACAGCAAAAGAGCTCATGCTGTATTTCAGGCATTGCACGGCGGGGGCGGGGCTAAAAAGCCACAATCGCGTCAGGGGGGGGGGGGGGGTGTCCACCGGTGATAGAGGGCAATGCGGGAGGGTTGCACCCCTTTCTGGGGGACCCGAGAGGGGGACTCGATTTCCGGGACCCTCCCGGCCAACCTGGGCAATCCTACCAGCCCAGCCTAAGGGCTGATCAGGTGCTGGGTAGTGGTACCCGGCAGGCACCTTTTGTGCTACAGCAATGATTTTTAACCTACTGTAATTCAATTCACGGAACACCGAACAAGAATTTGAAATTGCCAAGGTACACCACCAGTCCCGCACTAGGAAAAACACACACACATTAGCCCCCCCGCAGGGAAAAAAAACCCATTGGCCCCCCATAAAACAAAAAAAAACAATCACGCTGGCCACCACAAGAAACACAACTAAAATGCAGTGCACCCCACATAAAAAAAATAAAAATTATTCACACTGTCTCCCATAGAACACAAAGATAAAACACATTAGCTCCCAGATGAACACTGTACACAGTCTGTAGGTGCAAGCAGATCTCATCTGCTTGCAGAACACAGGAGAGACCTTATGCCAATACCAACTGATTTTAATGTGGAGTGCCCCAGGGTGTAGAGCTAAAAATTCCCTCCTGTGAGAACCGTACCGTACTCTGTCCCGACCAACAAACCCATGATCCAGGACTGAAACTGACACTATTGTGGTGAGAGAGGGTGGCAGTTGGGAGACCCCCCTGTCACCCGTTGAATGGACGCTGTGCACTGTCCACAACAGAGGGGCTGGCCAGCAGCTTATAGAGCTGCTAACCATGTCCCCACAGCGGGGAAAAACGGGGGCAAGGTCTCGCAGAATTACACGATTTACAGGCCACGCCCCCTTGCTGCTAGGCCATGCCCCTTAATTTCGGACGCAGGCTGGTTGTCCCTCCTTGCTTGGAATCAATGTTGGGAGGTATGCCATAGGTCATAGGTTCACCTACAGTATTTTCATTATTAACCGCTTTAGTAAATTTACCACAATAGGACAAAATGCAGGAGTTACCCAATATATTAGATCATTATTTTCACGGCACACTTTTATTTTGGCATTTTTCATTTTATTTATAGACAGTAAAAAGAGAAGACCGAGGATAACATTGTACAGACGTCTCTTCCCTCTATGGGCCCAATATGCAGCACAAATCCTCTGCGGCAGAAATTGATACGGCTATATAACTAATATATAATCTAATGCTAAGGGGAAAATCTAACCTCATTGCTTTGCCATTTTGAACATCACATCATAATTATATAGCAGGGATTGATCGTGTACTGATTGTAATTACAGCCCTAGCCTTTGAAAATCTAATTATAAATTATAGTTAGAGACTGCAGTTCAGCCGTTCCGTATATATCCAAGAAAAAATACGATCACTCATATCGCTGCTCTGCCAAATGTCAACCGCTTCTCAAATCTCTTAAATGTTGCATTCATATTTTTGTTTCAAAATGACATTTTTCTGCGCCGTCGTTACTACGGGAGCGGCAGGAAATGTAAAGATATTTGAATATAGCAAGAGGGAGAACATTATTAAGGGTAATGCAAAGTTATATTAGATACAGTACGTGAGGAGGCGTAATGGGGTAAAAGGACATTATATAGAATAAAAGGGACTTTTCTTGCATTCACTATGATACTTTGAAATAATGTAAAGTCTTATAGTAAATTAAATAAAAATGTCAAGAGGAACCAAACCGGAAATTCAATTGCGGTTGGAGTAGATCTTTGGGGTGATTCAGACCAGCTTGTTGCGAGCCGAATTCGCTCCCCTGTCCGATGTTTGCACATGCGTGAATATGCGCATGTGCAAATCCCCAGAGTGAATGCCTTTGATGTCCAGGATGCGAGGGCAGGGGGGCAGGCAGGGGGTGGATGCAGGAGACTGGCAAGCGTTTCGTGGGTGTGCCCACAAAAACAGTGGCGCGCCCATAGAAACGCTGGGTGTACCCCTACGAATGCTGGCGTGCTGATGCCTGCTTGGGGCAAGCAGCTGACGTCATTAGGTCGAGACAAGCATTAGATCATCATGGGCTGGGACAACAGTTAAGTTACAAGTATAGTCAGAAAACTGAGGGAGAGACAAGTACATTTACAGAGGAGAAAGTCCTCACAGAACTCTCAATACTGAAAGTGGATAAATCAATGGGGTCAGATGGGATACATCCAAGGATACTAAAAGAGCTTAAAGGGGAGCTGGTACAACCAATAACAGAATTATTCAACCAGTCACTAGCTACTGGAGTAATCCCAGAGGACTGGAAAACAGCGAATGTAGTCCCACTGCACAAAAGTGGAAGCAAGGAAGAGGTAAGCAACTATCGACCAGTGAGCCTTACATCAGTAGTAGGGAAATTGATGAAAACACTCTTAAAACAAAGAGTTGTAGAATATCTCAAAACCAGCAATTTACAGGATCCAAAACAGCATGGGTTTACTGGGGAAGATCATGTCAAACAAATCTTATTGACTTTTTTGACTGGGTGACTAAAGTAATAGATCAAGGTGGGGCTGTAGATGTAGCTTATCTAGACTTTAGTAAAGCTTTTGACTGTCCCACATCGCAGACTGTTAAATAAACTTGAAAGTTTAGGATTGGATTCTAAGATAGTTGAATGGATAAGAGCGTGGTTACAGGACAGAAAACAGAGAGTTGTAGTAAACGGAGTACAGTCAAAGGAGGGAAAGGTTACAAGTGGAGTACCCCAGGGATCTGTACTTGGGCCGGTGCTTTTTAATATCTTTATTGGTGATATTGCAAATGGAATTGAGGGTAAAATGTACCTTTTTGCGGATGACACAAAGGTATGCAACAGGGTAGACACACCAGGAGGGGTAAAACAAATGATTGAGGATCTAGGTAGATTAGAGGAATGGTCAAGAGCATGGCAACTACAGTTTAATGCAAAATCATGCACTTGGGTCTCAGAAATCCAAAGACTAAATATAGTATAAATGGCACTGTAATGGAAACTACTGAGGAAGAGAGGGATCTAGGTGTCACTATTTCAGGGGACTTAAAAGCAGGTAGGCAATGTTACAAAGCAATGAAGAAGGCAAGTCAGATGCTTGGTTGCATAGGGAGAGGTATCAGCAGTAGAAAGAAAGAAGTAATAATGCCACTGTATAGGTCATTGGTGCGACCTCACCTAGAGTATTGTGTTCAGTTCTGGAGGCCATATCTCCAGAAGGATATAAATACATTAGAGACTGTACAAAGAAGGGCAACTAAGATAGTGCATGGCCTACATCACAAAACGTACCAGGAAAGACTAAAATATATGTATACTTTAGAGCAGAGAAGGGAAAGGGGGGACATGATAGAAACCTTCAAATATATCAATTGTTTTAACAAGGTACAAGTGGGAGACATTCTTCACAGGAAGAGGAGCAACAGAACACGAGGACATGCACTGACACTAGAGGGAGGAAGGTACAGGTGGGAGACATTCTTCACAGGAAGAGGAGCAACAGAACACAAGGACATGCACTGAAACTAGAGGGAGGAAGATTCAGGGGAAATGTGAGGAAGAATTACTTCACAGAAAGAGTAGTATATAAGTGGAATAGCCTACCATCAGAGGTGGTAGACGCAAATACAGTAGTACAATTTAAACATGCTTGGGATAAGCATATTGATATCCTTACAAAAAAATAAGGATCAAATATGGTTTGAGGTAACATGTTTAAAAAAGGGCAGACTAAATGGGCCAAGTGGTTCTTATCTGCCGTCAAATTCTATGTTTCTATGTAACAGTCAAAAGTTCGACACAGGAATTTTCCCCTTTTCTTTTGAGCTGACATCTGCCGACAGGCGGTATTTCATATAATTAAATAACACAAATTTATTACATATTTAAGAAAAGTAATAATTTTATAGTCGCATGCAATGATATGCAGCTTTTCTATATTTTGTGTATAATTGTGACCACAACTGCAAAATATTGTTTATGCAGATACAGTCACAATTACACACAGAATATAGGCATGCTGCATATCATTTTAATCAGCAGAAGCTGTCTATGTATCTTAGCACAGCGATGTATAGTACAGATGGAGCACCTCTCAGCTAGCGCCGGGGCTCGCCAGAATGCCCCTGCTGGCGAGCCGGCGCTCCATCTGACTTGGACACGCAAGCGTCCCACACGCATACGCGTCCCAGTTTCCTGGCAGCGGGGGACGCGAACCCTGCCCGTCTCCGCTTCAGGGAGATGGGCAGGGTTAGGTGGTAGGTGAGGAGATGGGATCAGGTGGCAGGGACCAGCGGTGACGCGGTGGGGATCGGCCGGGAGCTCCGTAGTAAGGGGATGCACGCGTGATCCTTTCCGGCAGCTGGCAGGGGCTAGCAGCAGGCGAATCTACCATCAGCCCCTGTAAGAATGAAGGGCGCTCCATCTGTACATGAGCTATTTTAATTGATAAAAAGAGTAATTTTTATTTTGAAAGTTTAGAAAGAATTTTTACAATGTTTGGGTCTGATTCTGGTTGACTGGTGGTGGCCGCCTCGTCGCCCTACTGAAAAACTGAAAAAAACTTCAGACCGCCCGGCATATTTATATACCTGGGCAGGAACCAGGAGCCGTGGGTGAGGCGGGCAGGGACTGAGACGGCTATGTGGCCGAGGTGAGCCGCGGGGATGCAGCAGTGCTGCTGGGAGACGGTGCGGCTGTGAATCTTGGGTCCGGGAGGGGCGGTGCAGTTGTTCGACCACTGATATCATGGTATGCTGTGCAGAGCGCATTCCAGAGATGGGAGAGGCCGGGCAGCATCTGAGTAGGTGCTCAGACGCTGCCCTGCATTAGCTTGCACATGCGCAGTCCAATCCCAAAATCCCAAGATTGGAACCTCCGATCCTGAGATTGAAATCCTGCTGATTTTGGGGCCAATTCACAGGATCCCACTGATCCTGATCCCTAATATCGTTCTCATATATGTGGACCCAATGAACCATACACTTTCTAACTTCCAAGACATCCTGGTCTGCAACTGTTATATAATACGGCACATTCTGGCTGGTCTGATAAATCAGACACTTCCTGGTCTAAAAATATCATCAGAAGTCAGATCCGATTTACATTCAGAGCTTTAGAGTCCCACGCCGTTACATTGGCCGAGTTCCGGGGAAAAGTCAGACATTCAAGCATCCAACCTTTTAGGACTTTTCTTGAGCACTAAAATTGTCTCTCGTTGCATCCCGGCCATAATGCGTATTAAATTGATGGTATGTATAGAGAATGGGCTAAGAAATATTAAGTGGTGCATTTTTATAAATTTACATTTATGATTTCTTAAGATTAAAATGAGGGGCAACAGACACATTTTGCCTTATTCTGACCTGATCTTTGGGCTACGAGCCTGAGCTATTATGAAATGACCACACATATGCACAACACTCGTGCGCATATGCGGTGTCCCCCAGGGGTGGTTATCTGTTAAACGTGTCCCTCCTGGAGAGGGTCAAGTTTGGAGGTATGGTGACAGTGATTCCATTACACAATACACAATAAGTTTAAACATCTTCCAAGTGACTCCTTACTGTATGTCAACTGTATTTAACTGCAGCGAAAGTCTTCTCAATTCGATGGAGAGAGAAGTAGAGTACATGATAATGACCTTTCAATATATCCCTGTCTATATGAACACTGTGGGCCCAATGTAACAGAGTGCGATTTTGGCAAATGTGCTTTTTTTATTGTCCAAAAACAATAAAAACTGCATGTTTACTAAAAATCACACATGTAATAGGTTGCGATTGCAGTAAAAGTCGCACGTTTTTAGCTTGACCAAAAAAAATCACACATCGAAATGTTTCCAAAGGAAAACATACAAAATCGCAAATGTAATAGGGTGCAATCTTTTATCGCACACCTAATATGTCTAAACAATTGTCCAAAAATAGACCTGCTACTTGCTAGCGAGTTTCACCGAAGTATGCACAGATCAGTAAGATCTCTCTGGAAAATTGTACATACAAATAGTTTCAAATGCAAACATAACTGTGTGGGGTCCCACTCCTCTAGGGGGCGCTGCTCTTTCTCCTCCCTCTCCTCTAGAACCGGTAACATAGTAAGATAGTTAAATAGTAATTAAGGCTTTAAAAATACGTTAGTCCATCAAGTTCAACCTATCCTGGATCCAAAAATACAGGGGACAAAATAAGTAGGCGTCCCCTGTATATTTCAGACCAAGACCGGTACAAGAGCCCATGGCTGGTTATACTGGGGAGGGGGGACCCCCCACACCATTGTTATTTAACATAGTGCAAAAACCTTACAAAAAAATCCCACCTTTTCGTAAAATTCACACATTCCTCTTACTAATAATTCCCCAGAAATCTTCATCGATTTTTGGTGTACCCTTAAAAAAATCGCACCGTATTACATGTGCGATTTTAAGGAAAAAAAATAGAAGACTAAAATACTTGTGCCTCACTACATCCTTCCCAGTATACCAAGGCACATTATTAACCCCTTCGAGTGCCAATGCTGCTGTGGGTGATGTGCAAAATATCCTCTAAAAAGGCCAGGGTCAAAGTCGAGGAATATGAATCAACTGATCTTGTTAAACGTTGCGCCAAAAAGAGAACAGTCGCCGCGCTGCCATTTTTAGCGGATATTTTGCACAACACTCACAGCAACATTGACGCTCAAAGGGTTAAACTATCATCCCTCAGAATTTACAAAACCCGCAATGCTAGCAATTCTCAAGTGTTATATATATATATATATATATATATATATATATATATATATATATATATATAATTTTATATTTTTTTTAAAGAACAAAAAAAGATGGTTCACCCCAACAGGTAGACGTGTCCTGTCTGCCAATAAATGTCATCAGACAACCTGATACCATCAGTAAAACAATGTAAGTGTATAATTTAACCTGCGCATGGAAGCTGATGGAATAGACATTTATGGATTTGAGACGCAGCTCCGTGTAATCTGCGCTGCAGACGAAATTAAAGAGACTTCGCTTAATTCGATCAGTTGGAAACATTCCGTAATGAGAGCGGAAAAAAACTAGAGGGCAATAAATGTCATGATTGTCAATAGATGTCTTAAACCCGCCTTGAGACGACCCGTTGAATTTATCAGCTTCTCCCGCGGTTTAAGCACCTTGCTAGGTAGTTGTGTGTGTGATCAATTACCGTGGATTTAAATGAGAAGATATAAAAAGCTTATGATAATGCAAAGCAGAAACAGATCTGAAATAACAATCCCAGGGACTGGAGATGTTGTATTAAGTGTATTCTATCTATTGGCAGAAAATTGTTGTATATCATTAATGGATTTATTTAATGAACTTGGGAGTCTCTTGTATAAGGTTTGTTTTCTCTTTTCAAAGTTTTTTTGGGAACTTATATTTATAGAGCAACAGAAATGCAAAGGGACTAAGGGAGGGTTTAATGCAAGAATGTTTGTGAAGCGCGTTCTCCAGGGTGGAGTAATAAGCACTCAGCATTATCTCAATGTGAGACTACTGTATATGGGGTTAACTGTGCTGTTATGGAATGTCAGAACATGGACAAAGCTTGTTGGGGGCATGTAGCCAGAACAGGGGGCTATGCAGAGATGGGATGAAATGTACATGTGATTGCTTTCACACAGATCTCCTGCATCTAGTAGAGAACTGGACCCAAATATACTGATGGCAGGGCCGGATTAAGGGGGGGGGGGGATGCAGGGTGTCAGTACCCCTGGTCCCCATTCTATCTAGGGGCCCTCTGTGGTTGGCATGTATTAAAAAAAAAAAAGCTAACGGTTTTGTGCATGGGAGTGGGGTAGTACTGCAACTTCACCGATCTGCCAATGTGACAATGACTAATGGTGCTGAGCATCGGGAGCCAAGGCACAAGTGTGCAGTGCATTACTGGGAGTTGACTAAGTCCCATGAGATCTTGCACAAGAGGTCAAAAGCTTAGAGTAATGTGCTGAGCTCTGCTTGGTGGAGCTCATCATATGCTTCTCAGGCCCATGAAGGATAGCAGCAGCAGCAGCCTTGTCATGGGAGGGTTTTTAGGGCTCAGACAGAGTAAGATACAGAGGGACAAACACATGCTTTTCATATATATATCCCCCCCTCCTGCAGTTACCCATTGACCAAGTTTATACTGCCTTTATTCTGTATTTTGACAGTGTAATATTCTCCCGTGCAGTTTGCAGCCAGTAATGACAAGTGGGAGGGGGGCCTCGCTGTCTTCCCCCGAAGGCTTAATTCGGCCCTGACTGATGGGATGCTTTCAGTATCCTGGCTATGAGTATGCCGGCAATTATAATACCAATGCCGGCATCAGAACTACGGCCAGGAGACCAGTGTGGGAATCCTGACATCAATGTGGATGCCGGTGCCAGAATCCCGACTGCCGGGATGCCGAATTTAGGGGAGGAGGATAAGAGTTAGGCTACAGGGGGTAAGAATAGACTTTGGTTGTGGAATGGGTGGGTTAGACTGCAGGATAATGGGGTTAGTATTAGACACTAGTGGGGAGGGTAAGTCTGTGGTGTGGTTAGGGTTAAACTACTTTTAGGGTTAGGCTAGGAGGGTAATATTAGGCTTTGGCTGTGTATCATAGATAGGTATAATTCTACATGTACAGTAGGCAAATATACACCTTTTTGTTCATGTACCCAATGCAGAGCAAGAACAGCTATACGCCTCCAAAGTGTAGATAAAGATCCACATTTACATAGTTGTAAGCACACATTGTGGCAGCATCTGTATCCAACTTGCATGAAAATCAGAATAAGCCCCAGCATTTCTACTCTGGCATTCATGTATGTTTCAGTGATACCGGCTACTAGATAGAATTTGCTTTAGAATAGAATGTTGTGGCTCCTTATGGGTGGAGCTAGTCAGAAGTCTACGAATCAGGGAGCTCCATAAGTTGCTGCCACATCAATATCATACTGTATTTTTATCGGAAATATGTGTGTACCAGCTAGAATATGGAGCAGAGTTTCTAGTCACACCAGCGAATGCCTTAAAACTATGAACAGCCTGGGTACTTAACCAGTGGAGTGGTTTATTAAGTATAAAACAGGTACGGCTGTACTCACTGTTATATACACTGTTATATGGAGCAGAAACTTGGGTGGAACAGGGCATCATACAGATCATTGTGCAGTGCAGGATGCTGATTTGTTTGCTAATTCATGGGCAGATAGATCAATCTTAAGTTTCTTAGCCATGATATCAAAGTGTTGCAAACCAGGGCAATTAAAGTAATTAATGCACTCTTCATATATATATATATATATAGGAGCATGCCGCATCTGTCTGTACAAGACCCCTGATAATATAAAGCCAAAGTGGCCATGAATATGGAAACAAGACTTTGCTCTGTGGAAAGAGATGTGGCATGACTTCAGGAGACAAGTGACATGCCTTTTTCGAACAAATTCTTAAAATCAATGTAGATAATATAGAATTAGGCTGTGTGAGGGGGAGGTTAGGCTGCGGGTTGGGAAGGATAGGGTTAGGCTGCGGGAGGGAAGGTGTCAGGAATTGCGGTAATAAGGGTTCTCGCACTGTCCGTGTGCATCATTTACCGGCATGTTGGTACACTCTGCGTTACATGATGTCCCGGTGTCTGTTCCTCACGTGGTTACATGTCACTCGGTATTGTTTACAAACAGTCCTGGACATGTTAGCAGCCATGACACCTGTAATCAGCTGACTGCTGCTCACCTATCCAGCAACCCCAGAGGAGCTCAGGTGTGATCACATGACACAGATAGAACCAGGTTAACCATACCTCCCAACCGTCCCGCTTATCGCGGGAACGTCCCTTTTTTTAGACGTTCCCGCGTCCCTCCTGCGGCCGGCAGTGTACCGTGGCGGGGGGGGGGGGCAGTTGGGAGTACCCCCTGTCGTCCCTGAATCGACGCTGTGAGCATGCACCCACAGCGGCGAAAATGGGGCGTGGCCTCGTGGCAGCATCTTGGTTATAGACAACGCCCTCTTTTCGGTGGCCACACCCAAAATTTTGGGAGGTATCTGTAAACTCTCTTCCTGGTTCTGTTTTAATTGCTGCTGCAGCCAGCAGCCAATCATCAAGCACTAGGGGATATAAGCAGGCCTCCCAGAGTCCTCCAGGGCCTTGAACAATTGTCTGCTTCCTGAGTTTGATCCCAGAGTTTGCATTCAAGGCTCCAGGCTCTCCCCAGTTCACCGGCTTCCTAGATTCTGTGGCTGCACAGTTCCTGTTTACTTCTACCTTCTTAGGCAGTGCGGGAAAGGGAGGTTAGGGTTTCACTGCGGGAGGGGAACGTTAGGGCTAGGCTGCGGGAGGTATAGTTAGAATTGAGCTACGGCAGGGGGAGGTTAGGGTTGGGATGCAGTAAAGGGGGTAAGTATTAGGCTGCAGGAGGGGAGGTTAGGGTTAGGCTGCAGGAGGGGAGGTTAGGGTTAGGCTGCAGGAGAGGAGTTTAGGGTGAGGCTGCGGGAGGGGAGGTTAGGGTTAGGCTGCGGGAGGGAGAGGTTAGGATTAGGCTGTAGGAGAGGAGAGGAGGTTAGGGTTAGACTGTAGGAGGGGAGGTTAGGGTTAGGCTGTGGGGGGGGAGGTTAGGGTTAGGCTGTGGGAGGGGAGGTTAGGGTTAGGCTGCAGGAGGGGAGGTTAGGGTTAGGCTGCAGGAGAGGAGGTTAGGGTGAGGCTGCGGGAGGGGAGGTTAGGGTTAGGCTGCGGGAGGGGAGGTTAGGGTTAGGCTGCGGGAGGGAGAGGTTAGGATTAGGCTGTAGGAGAGGAGGTTAGGCTGTAGGAGGGGAGGTTAGGGTTAGGCTGTGGGAGGGAAGGTTAGGGTTAGGCTGTTGGAGGGGAGGTTAGGGTTAGGCTGCAGGAGAGGAGGTTAGGGTGAGGCTGCGGGAGGGGAGGATAGGGTTAGGCTGCAGCAGAGGAGGTTAGGGTTAGGCTGCAGGAGAGGAGGTTAGGGTGAGGCTGCGGGAGGGGAGGTTAGGGTTAGGCTGTGGGAGGGAGAGGTTAGGATTAGGCTGTAGGAGAGGAGGTTAGGGTTAGGCTGTAGGAGGGGAGGTTAGGCTGTGGGAGGGGAGGTTAGTGTTAGGCTGTGGGAGGGGAGGTTAGGGTTAGGCTGTGGAAGGGAGAGGTTAGGGTTAGGCTGCAGGAGGGGAGGTTAGGGTTAGGCTGCGGGAGGGGAGGTTAGGGTTAGGCTGTGGGATGGGAGGTTAGGCTGTGGAAGGGAGAGGTTAGGGTTAGGCTGCAGGAGGGGAGGTTAGGGTTAGGCTGCAGGAGGGGAGGTTAGGGTTAGGCTGTGGGAGGGGAGGTTAGGGTTAGGCTGTGGAAGGGAGAGGTTAGGCTGCAGGAGGGGAGGATAGGGTTAGGCTTTACTAGAGGAGGTTAGGGTTAGGCTGTAGGAGGGGAGGTTAGGGTGAGGCTGCGGGAGGGGAGGTTAGGGTTAGGCTGCAGGAGGGGAGGTTAGGGTGAGGCTGCGGGAGGGGAGGTTAGGGTTAGGCTGCAGGAGGGGAGGTTAGGGTTAGGCTGCGGGAGGGGAGGTTAGGGTTAGGCTGTGGGAGGGGAGGTTAGGGTTAGGCTGTGGAAGGGAGAGGTTAGGGTTAGGCTGCAGGAGGGGAGGTTAGGGTTAGGCTGTGGGAGGGGAGGTTAGGGTTAGGCTGTGGAAGGGAGAGGTTAGGGTTAGGCTGCAGGAGGGGAGGTTAGAGTTAGGCTTTAATAGAGGAGGTTAGGGTTAGGCTGTAGAAGGGGAGGTTAGGGTTAGGCTGTGGGAGGGAGAGCTTAGGGTTTGGCTGTAGGAAGAGAGGTTAGGATTAGGCTGCAGGAGGGGAGGTTAGGCTATGGGAGGGGAGGTTAGGGTTTGGCTGTGGGAGGGGAGGTTAGGGTTAGGCTGTGGGAGGGGAGGGTTAGGATTAGGCTGCAGGAGGGGATGGTTAGAATTAAGCTGCAGAAGGGGGAGGTTAGGGTTATGCTGCAAGAAGAGAGGTTAGAGTAAGGCTGCGGGAGGGGAGGTTAAAATTAGGCTGTGGGAAGGGAGGTTAGAATTAGGCTGCGGGAGGAAAGTTTTGAATTAGGCTGCAGGAGGGGAGGTTAGGGTTTGGCTGCGGGAGGGGGAGGTTAGGGTTTGGCTGAGGGAGGGATGATTATGAGGATTAGGGGAAGAGAGTCATCTGTTTGGATTCTGTCAGTCAGGATTCTGCTGTCAGTCTTCTGACTACCAGGATTTTGTCAAATAAAGCAGTCAGAATTTTTTTTTATTCAATAATTTTTATTGAAATTTAAAATTATGCAAAGTCCTCAAAGTGATGAGATAACAACACATGGTACTAATACAACAATGTGCAGCCAGGGTAGCATTAGTACTGCAATGATGCATGAAAGCAATAGTAAAATAAGGGTACACACCAAGTAAAAACTCTGTAATGCAGGATATATCAAGCCCTATTGCCCAAAGGCGCCATCCGGGTTCTAGGTACTAACAGGTATATGACAAAGCAGTCAGTATTTACGTTGCTCAGAAACACAATGAGGCCTATTAAGACCCCATTGCAGGGCTGCGAATTCGCAGTGCACATGCGTGAACCCACCATGCAGACATGGCCAGCGGCGGCCTTTGATTGCAGGACGTATGCTGGCTGTCACCCCAGCGTTTTCTGGGAGTGCTGCCGAAAAACACAGGAGGGCCTGGCCGTTAGGAGGGAACAATCTACCAACAGCCATCGCAGTAAGTATTGGCTTGGCCCCAATAATTCACACAAATCTATGGGGTAACACCAGCAAAAACTGTTGTTACCCACCACACTGAATCTTGGCAATGCCGGTGTTAGCACATATGGTAAACGCATTTTCGCTTTAGTACATCTTGCCGAAAATATCTGGCCAGTCCAGTCATAATCAGACAGATCACGCATTCTGTCGCAAAAAAAACCTAAAATAATCCCACCGGTGCTGAAGCGAGGGGGTTAATAACAGACTAGAGCGATTCGAAGCCTTACAAACGATGACAAGAGGCAGTATAAAAAGAATATAAAATGTAGCTGTCAAAATGTTTAATAAAACACTGATAAAATATGTCGTAAAACAACATTCATAAAAAGTCGATATTCATAATCGATGACAACGCTGTTAATCTTTCTTGTAAATAAAATACTTTTTGCTTCGTGAGGGATTAGAGCATATGGGCTGCTCCCTGAAGGAAACCTTAAATTGCTGTAAGTTGTAGACCTTGAAACTCCAGAAAGAGAGTGAACTAGAAAAGGAACAAATCAAGGGCGCATCACAAATTTCACTAGCGCCATAAATCTGTGCCGGCTACGGGGAAACGGCTCCCCTGATTGGGCTGTACTGACAGGTAGAACTCTGTAAGAAGAATATGTCAGAGCTTCTCTATGTCTCCCTATACAGCGGTAAACTGCGATGCCTCAGGCCACCGGTAATCTGAAGACCTCCTGGACCAAACAGTCTCCTGCTACATGTGCCCATTCCTTCTATGTATTTTTTTACCAAAAAAAATGTACAAATGAAGCATAGTCGTAGGTTTATATATAAGTTTCTTTATGGTGTAGACAAATAGAAGGTGGTGCCCCCTAGTGGCTCCAGCTTGCACATGTGTTGATGTCCTAGATTCTTTATTGCAGATAATTGTGATGATAAGGAATGTGAGGGTTTTTTTTTCTTTTAAACGAGCACAAAGAGAGGTAAAATCAGCTGATGCCTTACTTGTTACAAGCTGTGTTTGAAAAATGATTTGTACCATTACTGTATCTCTTACAATTTTAACACGCTCCAAGCTTCGACAGCCCCCCCCCCCCATAAAAAAACAGTTTGATTATAATAATTAGTGCATTTCCTTAAAACAAGTTCTGCTATTCATTCAGACACAGCAGCAGAGCTGTAACTCACTATATAAACACTTTGATCTATTATCTCACATTCTAAAGGCCCCCATACACTGGGTCCGACTTGTATTTAGGACATGTTGGACCAGTTCGCCCTTGAAAGACCCTTGGCAGCTCCCCGGGAGGCTAATTACAATTTGGCACTTTTTTGCGATTTATTGTATGTATATCCCTATGGATCTGGCGGGGGGGGGGGGGGGGAGTGGAATGGATGGGAAATGAGTGAGTAGCGCTATTTGCCAGGTGGCAGTGTGGGAGCGCTGCTGAATTTGAAAACACTGGCCGGACGCTGATTGGTCACTTCCCAGCCACCGCCCTGCGGCTCAAACCAGCTGGCCGGACCTTCCTCAACCCGCCCCCCATTGCACATGTAGGAGGTTCCAGGATGGGTAGTCGGACGGCCAGCAGGTCCGACGACCTGCTCGGGTCTGATGCGCATCGGACCGCACATCGGACCTAAGGGGACATCAAACCGAGCCGATTTGGGCCCATGTCAGGCCCCAATTCGTTGCGATCTGTAATCGGCCCAAATCGGCTGTTTATGTGCACCTTAAGACTCTTCAGTGCATCTCTATGAAATGAGTGGAGAAAGATCTGTCCTAGATCAGCAGCCCCCTTTCTTGAGGCCCCTTTGACAGCTAGAGCTGTCAAAGGGGCCTCAAGAAATGTCCCTGTGCATTACACCAAGGATATGATGAAATATACAATTTAATGAACCACACCATTTTATGACCAATAATAACGGGATGTGGTTAGGATACCAGCAGTCAGAATGCCTGCAGTAGGAATACAAACGCCAGAACTCTGACACTGCTTACAATGCCAATGACAGAATCCCAAATGTTTTCACCCTGAATGTAAGTATTCTGGGACTGGATAGAGTTAGGCTGTGTTTTTGTACATATGTGTGAGTGTTTGTGTGCGGGGGGGGGGGGTTAGGCACTAGTTTAGGAGGGATAGGCTGCAGGTACTGTGGGTAAGGTGGGTTGTGGAAGAGGGTACTTACCTAGCAAGAAAATACTTCGGTTCCTCAAGCCTCACATGGCACTACAGGGGTGTTTCTGCCCAGGCCTGGATTTCCCTCAAGGCAACATATGTGCCTGTCTATAGCTCCATTCCCTCTGGATATAGTAGCTGTATCCCTATATTCCCAGGCGACTATATCTGCAGAGAAGGGAGCTAAAGTTCACAACCTTTATGAGACTTTGCAGAGGATTGTGACTGACTACGTGGGGTATTCAATCCTGAATCCGACTGTCAGGATGTTCCCGACAGTCGGATTCACGGCCGTTCCGACTGTAACTCGACAGTCGGTATTCAAAGTTCTGACTGTCCAGTGTTGTAACGGTCACTAAATTGACGGAACCGGCCATGAATTCGCGAATTGGCGGCCGTTTCCAAAAATTCAGATCAGACCTTTAAAAAATGTCAAATCTGAAAGCCTTCAACGCTGTCTGAAACGACAGCATTAAAAAAATGGATCTTAGATGAAAACTCAGGGTTGGTGAAAAACAAGTAATTTTCAATACTGTAGATGGAGCAGATTGCGTATGTGGGGGCGACACAAGCCCCCATTGCACAGCCCTGTAACTGTATTTACTGTAGATCAATCCGTTAAATTAAAAATAGCTTCTTGCCGACATGAGCTTAAGTATCTGGAGAAATAAACTTAAATTGAGACCTGCATAGTGTGGGTTGTTAGTTAGAAACCGCTTTGTTGCTCTCAGACCTCGAGCATGGGGGATACTTGTGTACAGACAGCGGTTTCTAACTAACAACCCACACTATGCAGTTCAAACAAATATTTACCTGCAACTCATCCTTTGTTGTGTACTTAATTATGTGCCCATGTGGTCTTGCCTATGTGGGAAAGACCACACGTAAATTTAAGGATCGCATTGCACTGCATTGCAGTGCCATATGACATGGGATTGATGGAAAACTGTCAGATCAGCCTGTAGCTAGGCCATACTTGCCTACTTTCAATTTCACCTCTCCGGGAGAAGCCCAGAGAGGCAACACATCAGGGGGGTGGGATCAAGGCTGACATCACTTGGTCCTGCCCCCCACACCAGAAAACTCTGTGATTCGCAGGCCACAGAGAGGGGCAGAGCTTAAAATACGTGCAATGCCACGACCGTGACATTTTAGGGGCGGGGGAAATTACCAGAATGCGGGAGACTTGACCACCTTCCGGGGGGCCGGGAGGCGGACCCGATTTCCGGGAGGCTCCTGGCCATTCCGAGAGGGTAGGCAAGCCTGAGCTAGGCACTTCCATGCTATGCATCATGGAATGTCTGCCATCAGATATAATGTTGATGGAGTGCCAGTGTCCTCTCGTGGAGGAGATCAGGCAAAAATATTGTTGCAAAAGGAAGCCCATTGGACACACAAATTGAATATAGTTAATCCATTTGGTTTGAACAAACAGTTAAATCTCAACTGTTTTCTTTAAGAATATATATATATATTTTTTTTCTATCAGCCTGCTTGTTATGTTTACCGTCACTTAGCAACCGGTCTCTCCCCACAGCATCAGTGTGATGTCATTCCCTACGCGACTGTAGGCACTGACCAGGGGTGGAGAAGACGGCTAACGCGCACATCCGGTGTTTGGTGAAGGTATAAAGGTATGTATTTTTTATTGTACTACTGTATTTCTTCTTATGTAAATTTTCAATAGAGAATTGAAATGGTAAGTTATTCCTGACTCTGCTTCGCTTTTTACTGTGAGTGTCACCGTTACCGCTACATATATACATGGGGTGGCTAAAAATAAAGAAAAACTGCGGTGAGATTCTAGGCAATAGCGGGGAGATGTTTCCTTCTCCCAGGACTGCTAGTGCCGGGTCTGATAGGCAGAGAGCTGGTGCATCCAATAGAAGCCAGGCTTTTGTGCCGGTACTGAGCAGTCATTGGGCCTGATACCTATCAGCTGCATTGTACAGCACCCTGGCTGATGGAGGGGCACATGTTTGGAGACCCGGCAGGGCAGCCAGCGGCAGCATCCCTCTTGCTATTAGCCATCTGTGGTTATTTAATAGAATTTCAATATATTTTTTACTTATTTGATATTAAAAGGTTATTATATTTCTTATAATATTGCATGCTCATATCACTATTATTTTTGGTTAAATAAATATAAACGAACACATAAAAAGACACACATTTATAAATGCTTTATTTCAAGGTTTAATTACAGAATTCTACAGATAATACGGAGGGGGCCCTGTCTACTGGCGAATATAGAGGGGACATTGGGGGGCACCACAGGGAGAAGAGGGCAGAAGGTGGAAGGACAATGGGACTGGACAGTTAGGATGTGGGCTGTCTGGTTACCATGGAAACATGAGTTTGAAGGCTGGAGGAAGGATGAAAGTCTAATGGAGCAAGAGAAGGGGTTCCAGAGGCTGGGTGCAGCCTGGGAGAAGTCCTGAAGGCAAGAATGGAAATGGCACGAGTGGAGATGAAAGGCGTGGCCAGCGATGATGCAGGAGCGCGCATCAGTGGTCACGGCTCAATGCTGCCCCGTACACACTGGGCGACTTTTCGCCGTCGACCAATTGACCTGTAGACCATTTCATCCGGAACCCTTCAAATGCAGCCTGTGATATGGCAGCGCCTGATTGATCGGTGGAACCTCGTCTCTCTCCACTTAATCTCCATCCAAGATTTGATCCATCTCCCCCCTTGCCTGTATACGACGTGCAGCCTACAGTAGCTTATAACGTTGGAGATGCTGAGATGAGATGATATTAGGAAAGAAAATTATACCACAAAAAGCAATTAGTTTATTTAGTGCTGGGGGCAATCTGCGTGTTATATCGTACAAAGAGGAGAGAAAAATAATAACCACATGTTAGACGGAATAAACGCTGTAAGGAAACGTTATTTAAAAAATAACTCTTTGCTTCAATACAGCATACCAAAGGACGCACACTTTAATTATGTGTTTCGAGAATATTTATGTGCAGAATAAATACTGGCTGCATTATTATTACACTGCAATTTATATTTCAGTTTGAACACACCTCACCCAAATGTAACTCTCTGCACATGTTACATCTGCCCCACCTACAGTGCAGCATGGTTTTGTCCATTAAAGAAGGCGTTTGCTTTTGCAACCCAACCTGAATCAGACCCTACATGTATTAATGAGACAGGATGAGATCACATATTAACACGGCAGAGTTGGACACTTT
Source organism: Crinia signifera (assembly GCF_055691185.1). Taxonomy (NCBI): domain Eukaryota; kingdom Metazoa; phylum Chordata; class Amphibia; order Anura; family Myobatrachidae; genus Crinia; species Crinia signifera. The sequence continues at coordinate 467,204,715 of NC_139217.1, read as the reverse complement.
ATAATTAAAGATATGTTTTTCTGTTTCCGTGTTTCATTGGTTTACAGCTGAGAGTAGTTACTGTACATGTCGATGTTAATCACATTATTTCAGCCAGGGAACGTCCTACATTCCGAAGGTGAAGCTAATTAAACACTCACACCTGTCTGTCCTCCCAAATTCTATCAATTATCCCATTTCCTCTTTAAATAAAGTCCTCAGAATGTGCGCAAGAGATCAGTACAGATATCTGACTTCGCTAAATAACAAACATCGCTCGTTTATTTATAATTTATCACAACAATTCCGAGGAGCAAAAGGAGTCAGGTACACATTGATTTCTGTGTTAATGACTTCATTAATTAATGTATTTATTTTAACACTGTGGATATGCACTAAAGAGCTGTATATTACTGTACGTAACCTGTTTATTGGGACGCGTGGTAGTGGCATTTTCACTGTCGACTTAGTCCATGTCAACCTAATGCATGTGTCGACCAAATGTCCCTGTTGGCCTAACCTCATATCGACCTTCATGCATGTCCACATTCATGCCTGTCGACCCAATACTCTCCAAAAGTATACTCCTTTTACAATGAATTGCATGCAACTAGCTGGCTAATTAGCTATCCTGCCAAATAAGTAAAGCATTTTAATTTAATTTAGGGGCTGAACACTAATTATATTGGTTTGTTATACAAATGTATGTATCTTGTGTTCCTCTTTTGCTATGTTTTAGCTCCTTAGCAGGCAACTCCTGTAAAAGAAATATATACCTGTATATTTTACACCCAGCTTTATCACAGAAATGTATTTTGCAGTTAAAACGGGGACCAGGAAGTGGGTGGTACCTGACCATATTTGGAATATGTGTGTGTGGGGGAGGCAGTGAGTGCATTACCAGACAGAAACCATAAGGGGGCGCAATGAAGCAACGCACACACACACACACAAACTCACTAGTAAACATGCGTTATGGGCCAATGCTTAAAATCACATTGGCACCTTCAGAATACCCCCTGTACTTATTTGAAAAGGTTTCCCTTATGGGGACCAGGTTTTTGGTCCCCACGACGTGACTGTGTAAACAGATTCCAGTCCCCACAAAGTGATAATTACCAGAACACACCTGTGTGTGTGTGTGTGTCCACCCCACTCACACACACACACACAGGTGGCAGCCGAGGAATTAAATGAATGCCTAATTTATTCCACGCTTCTTGGCTATCACACACCCCAATGTACTGTGGGGGTACATAAGGTAATTGGCAGATGGCTGTGCCAATGTAACTTACTGATGGAACCATTAGTTTATGTACATTGTGCTACAGCGCCAGCCGGGCAGCCTAACGCCAAAGTCTCCTTCATACGTCACAAGCATTAGATCCTACATGCAAGCTGTATAACCTTCATTACATGCACATGGGCAGTATGACTGGCGAGTCCCTGAGTGCCCATACACATGTGTATAGCAGCATTACATGTACATGGGCAGTATGACTGGCGAGTCCCTGAGCGCCCATACACGTGTGTACAGCAGCATTACATGCACATGGGCAGTATGACTGGTGAGTCCCTGAGCGCCCATACACGTGTGTACAGCAGCATTACATGCACATGGGCAGTATGACTGGCGAGTCCCTGAGCGCCCATACACGTGTGTACAGCAGCATTACATGCACATGGGCAGTATGACTGGCGAGTCCCTGAGTGCCCATACATGTGTGTATAGCAGCATTACATGTACATGGGCAGTATGACTGGCGAGTCCCTGAGCGCCCATACACGTGTGTATAGCAGCATTACATGTACATGGGCAGTATGACTGGCGGGTCCCTGAGCGCCCATACACGTGTGTATAGCAGCATTACATGCACATGGGCAGTATGACTGGCGAGTCCCTGAGTGCCCATACATGTGTGTATAACATCATTACATGCACATGGGCAGTATGACTGGCGAGTCCCTGAGTGCCCATACATGTGTGTATAGCAGCATTACATGTACATGGGCAGTATGACTGGCGGGTCCCTGAGCGCCCATACACGTGTGTATAGCAGCATTACATGCACATGGGCAGTATGACTGGCGAGTCCCTGAGTGCCCATACACGTGTGTATAACATCATTACATGCACATGGGCAGTATGACTGGCGAGTCCCTGAGCGCCCATACACGTGTGTACAGCAGCATTACATGCACATGGGCAGTATGACTGGCGAGTCCCTGAGCGCCCATAAACGTGTGTACAGCAGCATTACATGTACATGGGCAGTATGACTGGCGAGTCCCTGAGCGCCCATACACGTGTGTACAGCAGCATTACATGCACATGGGCAGTATGACTGGCGAGTCCCTGAGCGCCCATACACGTGTGTACAGCAGCATTACATGCACATGGGCAGTATGACTGGCGAGTCCCTGAGTGCCCATACATGTGTGTATAGCAGCATTACATGTACATGGGCAGTATGACTGGCGAGTCCCTGAGCGCCCATACACGTGTGTATAGCAGCATTACATGCACATGGGCAGTATGACTGGCGAGTCCCTGAGTGCCCATACAGGTGTGTATAACATCATTACATGCACATGGGCAGTATGACTGGCGAGTCCCTGAGCGCCCATACACGTGTGTATAGCAGCATTACATGCACATGGGCAGTATGACTGGCGAGTCCCTGAGTGCCCATACATGTGTGTATAGCAGCATTACATGCACATGGGCAGTATGACTGGCGAGTCCCTGAGTGCCCATACATGTGTGTATAGCAGCATTACATGTACATGGGCAGTATGACTGGCGGGTCCCTGAGCGCCCATACACGTGTGTATAGCAGCATTACATGCACATGGGCAGTATGACTGGCGAGTCCCTGAGTGCCCATACATGTGTGTATAACATCATTACATGCACATGGGCAGTATGACTGGCGAGTCCCTGAGCGCCCATACACGTGTGTATAGCAGCATTACATGCACATGGGCAGTATGACTGGCGAGTCCCTGAGTGCCCATACATGTGTGTATAGCAGCATTACATGCACATGGGCAGTATGACTGGCGAGTCCCTGAGTGCCCATACATGTGTGTATAGCAGCATTACATGTACATGGGCAGTATGGCTGGCGGGTCCCTGAGCGCCCATACACGTGTGTATAGCAGCATTACATGCACATGGGCAGTATGGCTGGCGAGTCCCTGAGCGCCCATACACGTGTGTATAGCAGCATTACATGCACATGGGCAGTATGGCTGGCGAGTCCCTGAGCGCCCATACACGTGTGTATAGCAGCATTACATGTACATGGGCAGTATGACTGGCGAGTCCCTGAGCGCCCATACACGTGTGTATAGCAGCATTACATGCACATGGGCAGTATGACTGGCGAGTCCCTGAGCGCCCATACACGTGTGTATAGCAGCATTACATGCACATGGGCAGTATGACTGGCGGGTCCCTGAGCACCCATACACGTGTGTATAGCAGCATTACATGCACCTGGAGAGACCCTGATTGCCCATACACGTGTGTATAGCAGCATTACATGCACATGGGCAGTATGACTGGCGAGTCCCTGAGTGCCCAGGCATTGAGAGCATTGAAAAGATTAGATACTGTATTCACCTTTTTCCTCAAGTATAAATCTTTATATATTTTTATTGTATTTATTTTTGATATCACGTCACGCTGTACTATGCATTCACTCTATAACAATAGGTAAAGTAAACTCAGCAGGTGACTGCAAGTCTTTCAAAATCAAATTCTTCCTGAATCTTTTCTCAAACTTATTAGTGCAGATTTATTAGTTGTATCCAGCGGTGACAAAATATATTATAAGTTAAAACAAGTGAATTTGCTCCAGCTTACAAGGTACAGATTACAGGCTCAACAGTAATTAGGTTGAAAGTGCCTAGGTGAACCCCACAAGGTCAACATGGGGGGGGGGGGGTGGAAGTCGACACAAGCTACAGATCGACACAGGAATTATTGACACACACCCCCCCCCCCTTCTTTTTTTTTTTGGGGGGGGGGGGTGGACAATTTGTACACACTCCATTCTCAATCGGATGGTAAAGTACAATATGAAAAAAAAGTAAACGAAAAAAAACTCATTTTGACCTTTGCATGTGTCGACCTTTTACTGTGTAGACCTTTTGCTTGTGTGTGCTTATATATTATATACCAAAGCTTATGTAGAAAACGGTCGTTCATGTGGGAAACGGTTGTTCACGCGGAAACAGTTGTTCATGTGGTAAACAGTTGTTTATGTGAAAACCGGTTGTTCATGTGGAAAATAGTCATTCATGTGGAAAGTTAGATTTGTTTGGGGGTGTTCAGACTGAAATCTAAACTGCATTGTATAAATAAAGCAGCCAGTATGTACACTGCACAGAAACAAAATAAGCCACCCATATCTAAAGGTGCCCATACACTAGGGCGATATAAAATGCGAGTTGGTCACTTTTTGTACGATTGCATCGATAAATTGCATCGATAAATTGCATAAAAAGCGTCAAAATCACATGTATTTGACATCAGGTCCAACGCGATGCGTGATCCCGTGTGCAACGCATCGGAGATGCTGGGTTGGGCGCGCTGCACGTTGCTTGCCTGCAATAGCATACGGTGTATGGTTACCGTAACTCTCTCTGCACAAGTAACATCTGCCTGCAGTGCAGTATCGTTTTGCCCAGTTGTGTGCGTTTATGCTTTGCAGGTTGAATCAGGACCTGTATGTATAAAAAAAAAAAAAGGTTTAAATCCAAGAGAAAAAAGATTTGAGATAACGTTGGATTGCTATAGAAGTGATTCTGCAGCTCTTTCAATTTGTGTAGCTTAAGCTTAATTAAAGTGGGAAACACTTAATCCTATATGTGAGCCGGCTGAGTGGGCTTTAGTAAGTAGCCAGCATTGTCTCCTAACAAAAAAGAAAAAAATATATAAAAAAACATGGAAGAACAAAAAAAAACTATTTTGGTTCGCACACAATAAGATTCCAAACATAATAAGTGTGTACGGAAAAGGACTGATACCTTGGACTGCGCCGCTCAGTCCGTCGCTGAGATCCAATTTACATTCTGTCTTACAGTTCCGCTACCAAATAAAATATGTTTCTTTGGGTGCATCCTGTTGAGATACAGTAACAAGACCAAAGAAATTAGAAATGACGATGAGCACAGATCATGCACCAGGATTTAACCTTAAAATCTGAGTTAGTGAATATATTTTGCTAATTGTTTCTGTTTGAGAGATATAAAAAAAACTCTTAAAAGAACAAAGTGTTTGGACTTTATCTTTTTTCCATAACATCATTTCCATGGATAATGGTATTTATGGAGTAACACCTGCAGAGCGCATTGGACTTTCTTTAGTATTTAGACACTGCACCTCCACATATCTGATAGGGAGGAAAGGTTAAAACAAATATAGGGCCTAATTCAGACCTGCGAACAGGTCAACACTACCCCTTCCCCACCACCAGCGCCACCCGCATCCACTTGTTAACATGCAAGGGAATGTGTCCAAGAACACATCCCCTTGCATGCAGCCGAAGATGAGATAATTAATTTGATGGTCACTGACTTTTATTTCCGTCGGATCGCTGAAAAGGTGATCGACCACCCATAAAAACAATTGGTGTTCCCGCTTCCTCCCCACCCCCCTCCCCAACCTGTGCGAACACCACAGCTACTTGCCAGAGGCGTTCGTATAGGGGGGGTACAAATACGTGCATGCATAGGCCCCCCACCATCGAAACAGGGACGAATTTAGAATTATTGGCCGATTATTGTCCATTAATCCTGATGTCAGCGACCATTATTAACGGCCTGATTCATAGTTACATAATAGTTAAGGCTGAAAAAAGACTTGCGTCCATCAAGTTCAAATTTCAAAAGTGCATGATCTTTTTGCTTCATCCCTTATATAAACTGAAATCTGATTTAATTATATACAGATTTTGATTGTTATTTGTGCCCCTTGATGTTTTTGCCCAATAGGTGATTGTCCAACCTTATTTTAAAAGAATGTACTGTCTCTGCCGACACCACCTCTCCAGGAAGAGACTTCCCCAATTTTACTGCCCTGACCGTAAAAAAAAGTTTTTTCTTTTAAGGCTACGAAATCTTCTCTCCTTTATTCTAAACAGGCCACCAATGCGTTTCAATCGCTACTGCAATCTTTTTCAAGGGTGAAAGCCTTGAAACGCGTTGGTGAATCGGGCTGGAACAGGGACTGCAGGAGAAGGAGTTCAACCTTACCATCAGAGGGGACACTTTTGGAACTGAATCTGGACGGGACCAGACGTTACCCCTGACATCTATGCTTTACATGAGAACATCCCTAATCTGATTTCTCATGTATATCTGGTAATTACAGAACTTTTGACTTTTCCTCACTGCCCCTGCCACAGCACCTTTGTTTTTACTTGTTTTATATGCATTTATGTGTTTTATATAAATAAAAGGACGACTGCACTATATGCATTTTCCTTGTTTACACATTTATTCCATATAAACCGGATGAGACACCCTGGAAAAAAGGAGAAGGATTTCAAAGATATATGCTGAAGCCTGTCTGTCTGGTTAACCCCTGATTGACTGACACAGAGAAGAGGAATGGACACTTCTTAATTTCCTCTTCACACTAGCAGCGCCTATAGCGGGTTTATCCCAACTCTTTTTCTTTTTGGCACTATCTTTGTTACGGACTTGGGTGTTACCCACGGTTGAAGTCCGGAGACAGGGACGTGAGGATGCTGCAGGAGGCAGGGAGCTGGAGATCAGGCGTGAGCCCGTAGCTGGGACCGCTGTTTAGGACGGCCACAGCGAAACCTACACTAACTCTGTTGAGTCCCCCGGGCAGATGGAACACCCCTGCGGTAGTGCTAGGCTTTGCCTGTAGCCGCCGCGTTCGAAAGAGCCAGTTACGCCGGCTCTGACCCCGATGCAGCCAGGTGTTACGTGGAGACAAGGGGTGAGCGATCGCCAGGGGGTATCTCAAGAGGCAGCTCTAACTAACGGGCCTAACTGAAAAAGAACCCCTATCTAACCGGCACCAGGCCAAGGACGGGACAACGCGACCGAGTCGCAAACCCAACAGGAGATAGGGAATCTTCAGAACCAAGAAAACAGAAAACGGATATTCCCCAAAACCGGATGCAGAGAGGAAAGGGGAAACCCCTACCTGACGGAGACTAAGGAACAAGATAGGGGGAAAAATAGAAGACAAGAATAAACCGTAACCTGACAACAAGAGAAAACAGTCCCGCGGAGGGGAACGGCCACGGCGGGCTACAACAGAGATGAAAGAAGAACCGGGGCTCCACAGGAGCACTTACGTGACCCACGAAGAGAGGGAGAAGGTGGAATTCACGTGGACTCCGTCCCGGGACAGGAACACTGAACGCAGGAGTGAGGAGACGCCGACACAGAAGACGTCGACACAGGGAACACAGAAGATGCTGACACTGAAGACACTGACGCAGGAGATACAGGAGGCGCTGACACTGAAGACACTGACGCAGGAGACACAGGAGGCGCTGACACGGAAGATGCTGACGCAGGAGACAACTGGAGCCACAGGGAGAAACCCGAACACTCCAGGGACCAAGGTAGCATATAGAACGCTAAATGCAGGGCTGCAAGAAGCTGAGCTGCAGAGGATATCCTGGGATCCAGACAGGAGACCGAAACAAAGGACCAGACAGAAGTTCCCTGCACATGCAGCAGGAACTTTAACCAGGAAGCTGACAGGAAGTGAAGCTGACAGGAAATGGGCTATCACTGGCCCAGATCCCCAGGAGAGCATGGCTTATAAAGGCCTCAGGTGATTCCAGCAAGTGCTTGATTAGCTTAATGTCTCACAGCCTAGTGAATAAATTAAGCTCCCAGAACACAAAGCTGTATTGGCAACAGACCTGCCACTGGAGGCCACCAGTGAGCAAAAATGCCAAACAGACAGAAACTGGTTCCTGACAATCTTAAAACAGGTGGGAGGACACCTGAAGGGATCACCCACTTGGGCTGCCTATTCGCGCACTGGAAGAGACTCATACACATTCCATTTTCACTTCGACAGTCAAAAGGTCAACATCATTTTTTTACTTTTTTTCATGGATGTCCACATAGTCGTCATGGACAGTCAAAGTGTACCCCATGTCCCCTCGCATGGCAGGCTGCGCTCGCGATGATTCATGCACGGTGCCTTGCTGCGCTCAGCACACTATTCTGTTCTCCCTCCACGACCTAGTGGATGGTATTATTATTATTATTATTATTACTACCAGTTTCTTATATAGCGCATACATATTCCACAGCGCTGTACAGAGAATATTCACATCAGTCCCTGCCCCAGTGGAGCTTACAATCTATGTTCCTTACCTCATGTACATGCACACACATACATATACACATACATACATACGGTACTTGTGAGTTATCCGGGCGCCCGATTTTAGATCGGGTACCATCGGATCGGATCGCGTCGCATCGCGTGTTAACCAAATGGCATGCGATGCGACGCGACGAGATCAGCACCCGATTTTAGCAGTGTACCCAATTTAAACATTGGAATCAATGTAAAATGGTCCCTGAGACCCGATTTTACATTTATTTCAATGAAAAAATGCCCAAAACCCCCAAAAAGTGACAAAACTTAAATCCCATCCCCATTGTTAATGCCACTCCACTATTGACGCCAACCCGAAGCGTGGCGAGCGCAGCGAGCCCGCGAGGGGCGGCGGTACCCGTCCTCCGACCTTTTCATGCCCTACTATCCACGTCGGCGTGGAGTTGAGAATAGAATAGTGTGGCGAGCGCAGCGAGCCACCGAGCCCGAAGCGTGGCGAGGGGACGCGGATACCTGTGAAGCCCGCGAAGGGCCGCGCTTACCTTTGAAGGCATCCGCGTCCCCTCGCGGGGCTCGCTGCGCTCGCCACGCTTCGGGCTCGGTGGCTCGCTGCGCTCGCCACACTATTATATTCTCAACTTCACGCCGACGTGGATAGTAGGGCATGAAAAGGTCGGAGGACGCGTACCGCCGCCCCTCACGGGCTCGCTGCGCTCGCCACGCTTCGGGTTGGCGTCAATAGTGGAGTGGCGTTAACAATGGGGATGGGATTTAAGTTTTGTCACTTTTTGGGGGTTTTGGGCATTTTTTCATTGAAATGTGTTAAAATCGCGTCGCGTCGCATCGCGTGCCATTGTATACCATACAATAGCATCCAATGCGACGCGATTACGTTGCGATTTTGGATACAAGGACATTTCAAGGGAAATCGCGTCGCATCGCGTCGCATCGTACTCTTATTGTACTGACATTCAATTTCAACATCGGGCGCTCGGATAACTCACAAGTACCATACATACCTACACACACACACACACACACACACACATATATACACACACATGCATACATACACACACACACACAAATATCTCATAGGTACTTCTTTACTTTCACGGCGCCACTCTAGATAGGACAGATAGGATACTAGATAGGATACGATTTGTATGCGATTTGACATAAGATATCGCATAAGATATAGGATAGGACAGATAGGATACTAGATAGGATACGATTTGTATGCGATTTGACATAAGATATCGCATAAGATATAGGATAAGATTTACTATCCATTTCATTACCCCACTATCCACTAGGGCGTGGAGTGAGAATAGAATAGTGTGGCGAGCGCAGCGAGCCACCGAGCCCGAAGCGTGGCGAGCTCAGCGAGCCCCGCGAGGGGACACGGATGTTGTTTGAAAGCAAGTCCCCAATATCGCATGCCATTTGCATGCAATTCCATAAAATACATTCCGTGTCCCCTCGCGGGGCTCGCTGCGCTCGCCACGCTTCGGGCTCGGTGGCTCGCTGCGCTCGCCACACTATTCTATTCTCACTCCACGCCCTAGTGGATAGTGGGGTAATGAAATGGATAGTAAATCTTATCCTATATCTTATGCGATATCTTATGTCAAATCGCATACAAATCGTATCCTATCCTATCTGTCCTATCTGTCCTATCTGTCCTATCTGTCCTATCTAGTGGCGCCGTGAAAGTAAAGAAGTACCATCTCATATATTTGGCTACATCTGTTACTCAATGTGTGAGTGTGTCTATAACGCTGGGTGGAGTCATAGGCTAATAGCCTATCAGAGCCTCTGACTCCGCCCACACACACTCAAATAGTGACAGAGAACCAGCCCACAGTGCCAGACACCCTCTGCCTCCCCATGCTGCCAGGCAAAGACACTGCTACTCCACAGCCACCAGGTGAGCGACAGGTCTGCCCGTACCCCCCCTCTGCCAGCACCCCACCCCGGACACCCACAAACCCCCCTTTGATTCGTGGGCCCCACGCGGCCCCTCCCCGCTATTTGCGGCACTCCCCGCGATCCCCTCCCACGATTCACGGTGACCCCCCTCCCACGATTCACGGGCCCCCCTCCCTTATTCGCGGGACCCCTGCGACCCCCCCTCCCGCGATTCGCGGGCCCGGGGCTATCCCCTGCATCTCTGGGCAGTGGGTGCAGGGTTGATAGCTTGTTGAAACAGTAATATTGTCTTTTACAGTAGGACTACAGGTCCCAGCAAGCCTGCCCCACATGCCGGTACATGGGAGAACCACAGGTACCAGCATGTGCCAGCCACGTCATTAAAGGCCCGCTGGTACCTATAGCCCCCCTCTAAAGGAAATATAAAAAAAAAACACAAACACAGGTTTTTAAATATTTTATTAAACTGCATCTTGTCTTCACCCAGGGGGCGGCCCTGCCCCCCCAGGGCTTCTGCGGAGTCTTCACCTGGGGCAGCAGCCATTTAAGCTCTTTTGCATGGCCGCTGCTTCCCAGGGCTTCAGCCTCATCATCTGTGTTCTGCACCTGGGGGCGGCAGCATTTTCAGCTCTTATGCATGGCTGCCACCTCCCAGGGCTTGTTCTTCTGGAGCTCTTCTCTGCTACTCCTCTGCCGTCGGACTGGCTGCCTCCGGTCTAGGGGCGGGAAAATTTTGAATTTGTTTTCCTCCGCTGCGCCGATGGATGAGAGGGACCCGCACCATCACCCATGGGGACCAGGACTGCTGCAGACGCAACCACCAGGGTAAGTTTATTGAGAGTGGGGGTGGGTAAGGGTGTTGGAGGGGGTAAGGGGGGGTCGGAAGGTGAGGGTGGGGGGGTCGGGTGGGGAAGGGGAGGTCAGAAGGTGAGGGTGTGGGGCTCGGGTGGGGGAGGGGGGGTCGGAAGTGCTACGAGTGGGGGAGGGGGGTCCGGGTGCGGCAAGTGGGGGAAGGGGGCTTGGATTTGCGGTGAGTGTGGGAGGGGTGCCGGAATTGCCGCGAATCCCCCGCTCAGAGGCCCTGCTCATCTGCCCACGTGGCCACGCCACACATGCTGGAGATGTGCAGGAGCTTCTGAGCGACTGCACTGAATTTATCCCACCCGTCCGTTCTGAATCTTAGCCCCTCCCTCTTTCTCTTCGATATTTATACCTTTATTCACTTTAATTATTTAATTACTCATAAGTATTAAGTCTTATTGGACAGATTTGCCTTCAGTAATGATGCTGTCATTAATTCACCCATCCCCCTGTTCCCATACACCATAGCGGTGTCTTAGATCTGCAAGTGCTCGCATTCAATGGTCGGAGACAAAACCACAGAGGAATATTCCGTTATGTGTGCGATGGTTCTAGGGCTGATCAGAGGGAATACAGCAATGCCCGGCACAACACAGCCTGTATAAATAAAATGATTATGTGCTTATGAAGGGGGTCAGAGAGGTTCCGAAATGAAATGGATTTCAAGTTAATATTAAAGTACAGCTATGTGATAAAAAGCTATAATAATTGAGAAGATCCTGCTGAATGTGGGGATTTGTGAGCTATCTCTAAAGTATTTCATATGTAAATTGTCATTAATTAAATGTGCCTTGTTGTTTACTAATCTATTACTGAAAGTGCTGCATAAGGTTTTATATTTTAATTTAAAGTTTCTGCTTTAAGACTTTTGGAAAGGCGTCTGGTGTTAGCGTGCGGGGATTAATACCTGATGCTAAGAGTATTTAGATTACTCCGCAGTCTGATTAGCTGCTCAGTCAGTATTTTCCCTTCTTCTGTAAATTATATTCAAAATAGAAAAAAAAAATATCCCCAGCGGCTTATTTTTTACTGTGGCTGAAAGCACAGAGTTCTCGGTGGCCTCCGTAATTTCATTCAGCACTTATGGCCTGACGGCGCTGAAAGTCCATCTTTCAATAATGTGTGTAACAAAGATAATGTTTGCACAGGAAATGTGTCTGTGTTCTACTGTGACCCCTGAAACCAGTGGCGGAACTAGAAATTTTGTGCCACCTGCCCAAAAAGTTTCTGGCACCCCCTCCTTCCCCAATCTACAGTATAGATACACTATAATTGTTTTAACCAAAAATACATGCTCCTTGTCAGGGAATGCATACTGGTTGCCAAGGGTTTCATGCTCGTTGCAAAGGATTATATGCTCATTGCCAGGGGGGTTACATGCTCATCGCTAGGTTTTGCCATGCTCGTTGCCCTGGGTCTAATGCTTTTTTCCAGGGGCTTCTTGCTAATGCACATTGCCAGGGGGATTATATGCGTATTGCTAGCAGTTACATGCTCATTGTCAGCGGTTACATGCTTGTTGCTAGGCGTTTCCGTGCTCGTTGACCTGGGTTTAATTCTTTTTTCCAGGGCCTTCTTGCTAATTGCTAGAGGCTTCTTATTCATTACCAGGGGTTTGATTACTCCTAACCAGGGGCTTATATGTAGTTGCCAGGGGCTTTATGCTTGTTGCCAGGGGTTTAGTGCTCACGTTAATGCCAGCGCACCAGGAATACTGCACTTTTGAGTACTTCCATACCTCCTAACTTTAACTTTCTGAAGCCCCAAGTTGGGACTCCCACATAGCCAAGCTGCATACATCCATGAAAGGGGGTGTGGCCTCAAGCTAAAGGGGGCGTGGCTTTGTGAACACAAAGCCATGCTATCATTTTCACCATGTTTTCACCATGCGTTTCTAACTAGATGCAATCTATTACAAAAAGTACAGATGACATTGCACCAAGGAGACTAAGGGTCAGATGTCCTAAGCTTCAAAAGTGATAAAATGGAGAGTGATAAACAGCCAGCCAATCAGCTCCTGCCTGCCATGTCACAGAACGGGAGCTGATTGGTTGGTTATCACTCTCCATTTTATCACTTTTGAAGCTTAGAGGGTCTAGCCCTAAGAAGGTAATCAGATGCTGAGGAGAAAATGACCCAGTCAGTAGGTAAAGGAGGTAAACAGAAGGTGGAATAATAAGACAGTCTTATTGGGAGTCTTGTTGAGGGAGACAATATAACAGCAGATTAGCTTTTCGGCCTTTTGGCTAAGATCAAGTGTAGCATCTGTTCTCATCAGTGGGTATGGACTGGCCTCTGGCAGAGAATAGAGAAAGGCTTTACTGAGTAGCTGCTCTGATGGGCGGAGGGTGTGGGACCCCTCTTTTTTGCCTGGGAGTGGTGAAAAGTCTGGCTGAGTACCTTGACCTCTGCCAGTGGTAGGAGGTGTTGTTTCCGTAAACCCACTGGTGAGAGGAGGGAGAAACACTGGGCCTAGTAGTTTGGCTCTCTTGACGGGGTTCGTAGCCCCCGAAGGATGAGACAGCGAAAGGCTCAGTCTAGTATCCATTCCCAAGGAGCGGAGAAAGGCTGGGACTTAGTAGATGGCTCCTGTTCCAGAGGTTCGTAGCCTCTGATGGGGAGACCGCGAAAGGCCCAGCTTAGTACCTTAACCTTGGGATCAGAGAAACACTGTGACTGAGTAGATTGCTCTTCCGAGGGGGTCGCAGCCCCTAAGTGAGTCAGTCGAAAAGCCCAGTGGAGTACCCATTCCCATGCCAGGGGCTGGAAAGTGCCCTATGATGGGAGCAGAGAAACACTTGGTCGGACGCTGATCGGTCGGCTGCTTGGAGTCCGAGGCTGCAATGTGCCCCCCGAGGAAACTCGGGGGTGCCGAACATGCACGGGTGATCCCAAAATCACCATGCACTAGTAAGCACTAGCACTGCGCACTTCCCTCTAGGTTAGCGCTTCACGTCCTTACCTCGTCCTTTTGGATGGGGTAGGACAATTTTTCACACCCCCACCCCGGCCTTCTGGCTAGGGTATCTTTATTATTTATTTCTCTTCCCCTCTCACGTTCGTCACTTTTCACGTTCCTTGTTTTTTGTAGTTTTGTCACTTTTTTTGGGTAGTGTGGTCGACCCTTTCGGGCCTTCCATTTCCCCAATGTGCCGAAGCTCTCGCCTTTTGGGGAGAGCTTCGGTCCCCCGAGGACGACCCCGAGCTGCAAGGCAGAGGGAAGTCTACTGAGGGTCTCTCCAAACCTTCGGGTGCGGAGGACCCACCATACTAACCCTTCCAGGGGTTGAGAAATGAGGGTCTCTCTAAGCTTCGGCGAAAAGGACAGTCCATAGATCTACCCCAAGTGGTTGACATTCAATAGGTTGACAGGGCCAAAAGGTTGACAGGGTCAAAACCTGGCTTAACCAAATTTCCTGAATGACCATGGTCTGTTTTCCAGTGGACTAATAAATCTTTAGGTGTGTACCAAGCCTTAAAATGATGAAATAGGTTGGGCCATGTCTAGACCAGTGGCACATGCACAGTAAGCTGGAAACATAAGCTTGGATCAGGAAAATTGAGTATCACATGCTTTGAGTATCACATCGGTCAGGATGTCGGCCTTCAGGATACTGACGCCTGCATTCTGATCCGTCGGAATTGGATTAAATTGTTCCAAATCGGACCTGTGTATGGGCACCTTTAGGGTAAGGCTGCGGCAAAGGGGGTGGAGGTAAGGCTGCGGGAAGGGAGGCTATGTTTAGGCGGTGGGGTGCTGGGTTAGGTTAGACACTAGTCTGGAGGGTTTGGGTCAGACTGCGGGGGAGCAGATTAGGGTTAGGCTGTTGAAAGGGAATATCAGGGGGGTAGAAGAAATGAGTTAGGGTACTAAGAAGCCCCTTTTAGGAGTGTACTGGGTCTTTTGAGCACTGGCATCCTAAACGCCAATATATCATATGAATCATATAGATATATTTATATTATATATATATTTATATCTTCAATCTGTGTGTGTATAACGCTGGGCGGAGTCAGGCAGTGAACTCCGCCCCCTGCCCATCATTATACAAACAACCCGCAGATACACAGATGTGGCCTGGCTTTTAAGAGAAATGGGTGCCCCGCACACCTACACAATAAGCCCGCCAGCACCCACACATATCTTCCTGTCCTGTGCCCTGCAAACCCGAAAGCCTTGCGGAAACACCCACCAACACCCATATAGCACCGCAGCGGCAACCACACATATCCCTGGCCCGTGATCTGCAAAGCGGAAGTTCCGCAGGATCACGCGACTGAGCCTCTGCACTCCCCAAAGCCAGAACAACCGCTCCTGCAGCCTGGTGCTCAGCTCCCGCCACCTGGTCACCCCACCACCTGCCAGGATCACCCTCCCGCTACCCCACAAAACCAGAACATCCGGTCCCATGGCCTGCTACGGCCGCACCACCCAGGAGCAACCTTTCGCGTCACGCTGCTCTGATACCCGGAAATCAAGGCCACCCACTACAGTGACAACAGCACACACCTGGACCACATTCTTCACGGACACCTCTCTCTGTACCACCAACGGCTACCAGGTAAATGTAAACTTTTGCCATCATTACATCATAACTCTCCATTCTATAGTACCCACACACCTCCCCATACTCCACACATGCAACTAGGAACTATCCCCCACACACAGTACCCCCAGACCCACTTCCTTAACCATGGTACCCCTGCACAACCCCCCAAAATCTCCCACCCAACACAGTTCTTCCCACCCACACCACCCCCCCCCAAAAAAAAACACACTAAATTTACCCCAGTCCCTCACCCACCCACGACACCGCCACACACACCAACAGTACAACACTACTGCACATGCCCCCAATCCACCCACACTACACCCAAAGACAGCCCTCCCCTATACATGACACACCAACCTCATAAACATCCACATTATCACAGGTTACTCTCTAACCACTATTCATACCACTAAAACAGGCTACACCCCCTTCCCAATGATACGTCCTCTTCATTAAAAACATTCCACCTCTAACTAAAGTTGCAATAAAACACACCCTTTATCAAATAAAAAACTTATTTCACACAATAAAATGATTGACAGTTTAAGGGGGCTCCGCCCCTTACAATGGTGTAAAGAGCGCACGTAGGGCGCCATGAACCACCTAATATATATATATATATATATATATATATATATATATATATATATATGTTAAAATATGCATGTGAGATCTTGTCATCACTTTCTAGTGGAAGTAGTACATCTGAGTTATTTCCTCCTCACATCCCGCATCATTTACGTTCATATACTGTAGGACAAGCGGAATAAGGAAACACTTTCATCTTGACATTTGCTGCTGTTTTAAATAAAACAATAAAAGAGATCTTTAAACTCAATGTTATCTCCTTATTGTTATTTCCCAGTACTCCCGCGCCGCGTGGAAACATAACCCGGACTTGCCGGAAAGCATTATACCGGCGATTAGTCTGCCTGTAAATCAATTTAATGCATGGAAGCTGAAACCTCCATCTTCCACGTTGTAGAGAAGGCAAGTTTCCGGGACGGTTATTAATGCTATGTACATGTTGCCTATGACTGTTAATTTGATAATAACTTAGAAATACTGTATCCATTTTTTATGATGAACGGTCCCCGAAACGACCAAACGGCATTGCATCCAATTCTGATCTACTGAAAAGCTAACATCATTTTTACGGCCACAAAGAAGTTAAATCTGGAGACTTAAAGTTGGAAAGGCGAAATAAATTGAAACAGATATTATTGCTTCCAAACACTCTCAGAAATAATGGCACCTTGACACTTTATCAGTCAGTCATGCGGTCATTCACAGTGGTATCAGCCAAGGCTTGAAGGATTGAGCAGTAAAGAAAGAATTGTCGGTCATAAACATTCCTCAAAACCACGAAAGCCCAAATGAAAGCTTAAGTAATGGAGGACACAATACCCTTGATATCCCAACAATTACCTGCAACAACAAGCTCAGTTTTGAGCCTTGGCCATTTTTTAAGAAAGTCTTTACTTGTCAAGAGCCAGATAACGGAAAAAGGGGAGAGAGGGGGCAGAATTCCCAGCGGCCGAGAAACCGGACTGGGGGCAGATTCTATGGGTCCCATAAATAAATATTCATTGGCTCGTAACACTTCTATGATAACCGTCTGATATTCTGTTGAGTTGTCATATGGAGAAGCTCAGTGAATGGAGGAGCGAGTGCAGATGGAGCAGAGTTTCTTGAAGGGAATGATGCGCTGTGTATAAGGATAAGGGGAGAATCTGGGATTCATTCCTGATGATTTTAGATCTGTTACTTGGTGGTATGTGGAATACATACTGCAGCGAGACCGGTGGTCAGGATGCCAGGCAGTCTACCGACAGCGGCATCCCGATGATTAGAAAACAGACAGGGTCTTTGTAAGGATACTTTTTCTATACCCCCAGCTCCCGTAACCCTCCCTACCTGATGCTTAATCCCCCCCAGCTTCATCCTAACCTGTTTGTACATAAACCAACCCACCACCACCCACGCAGCCTAACCCTAAACCTCGCCCTTAGTGCCTAGCTCTAACTCTCCCTCCCAGCAGCCTAATCCTGACTCTACTGCCAACCCTAACCCGCCCCTCCCCCAAGTGCCTAACATCCCCCCCCACAAACACACACTCCTGTGGCCTAATGCTAAGAGAAGCCGTCAAATTTGCGATTGGGATGCCAGCTAATGGTATTTCGGTGTCTGCATATCCAGTAATTTTGGGTATTGCTGTGCCACTGTGGTAGACGCTGGTTGGATTCCAATTTCGGGATTTCAACCGCCGACATCCCAATAGCAGCATGCTAAATGCATCAACTTCTGAGTAGTTTTACTCCACAGAAACATAGGAAGTAATTGCTAAAAAAAACAATGATCTTTCTGTTTGTGTCAGATTTTTGTTTGCGTCAGATTTTTGTTTGTGTCAGATTTTTGTTTGTGTCAGATTTTTGGGGCCTGATTTTTAAGCATTTATATAGAGACTAATTTTGTCTTGAAACAGGAATATTAATGAGACAGCCCTACAACCCCCAAAAAATGTATCCAGCACCAACACTCATAGGGTGCTCATGTTGATGATGCTGACTGGTGTATTTATATAACTTTATTGTATAATTATTGTCAAGGGTAGCCTGTGTGGTGTGGGCCCCCTGGGATTCAGGGGCCCGTGTGCAGCACAAACATGGCACTCATTATACATACGCCACTGCTTTAAAGGGGTACAAATAACCAATTAGATTACAGCTCTCATATCTCAGTTGCATCCTAGGTTAGGTTGAAGCAATAGCAGGGGACATCGGGTTAGGTTGTATCGAGGGAGGTTTAGGGTTAGGAATGTAGAAGGAGGTCAGGGTTATTCTGCAGGGTTTAGGGGCTTAGGGGGGCTAGGTTGTGGGAGTTAGGCACTAGTGTGGAGGATTATGGTCCGGCTAGAGGGGGGAAAGGGTTAGGGTTGGGCTGCTAGAAGAGCAGAGGGGGGTCAGAGGTAGGGTAAATTGTCAGGATTCCTATCTGCCCTTGAACTTTCTGCTTGCATTGATCCATAGGGACGCATACACCAACAAAGCAGGAAATGTATTTACAGTATGTGGCTTTCACCCAATCAGCTGCTGGGATGAGATCATGTGATTATCCACAAGAAGGCGGTGCTGTTGAGCAGCTGTGGAGCAGAAGCCCTGGAGAGCTGCTCAATCAGAACAGGTGCTGCCTAATTACTGGTAGAACTGCTGAGCTGTAGAACCAGAGTGGAAAGCAGTTGCCTAGCAACCCCAACTCACACAAGAAAGACAGAAACAGGGCGGGAGCATAACAGGCATCTCTAAACCCCAAACAGTTTTGCATAACACATGATTTTTCTCACATTTTGCAAACCCATCACAGATGAACAAGTCACCTATGCACAGTTGTCAGGGCTGGGTCTGTAGGATTTGTGCCAGACAGTGGGGGGATTTTGCTGGCTCTCCCCAAGAAGCAGTATGGGGTTCGCTGCTGCGAGGCCATAGGCCGCTGCCATCTACTGTAACTCCTCTCATCACATGACTAAGCTGGGGATAACAGCCGGGTGGCCAGTAACAGTATCGAAACATAGCAACAGATCAGGATGAAAGCCAAAGGAGTAATGTTGGATTGGTGCATGGCGGTCCCACAGGGAGAACGCAGGGTTCCGTGTGATTAACCACCATAGAGGCTTGGCTAACCATTAGCAGGCGCATAGTCTGAGCCCCTTGCTAAATATATATATATATAGTAAATACTAGTAGTGCCTGCATGGTAATGACCCAGATTAATAATACCATAGTCCTTTGAGGTATACATACCCTCCAACATGATTCATTCCATTAGCTACAAAATGCTCTGTTCCTGGACTTCCCTGCCAGTGGCAGTTACAGAGGTTGGACTCCAGCACAGTCCAAAATTCAAAGAGGGGGGTCACATCAACTGCCAGTGAGTCCAGGACAGTGATTTTTGAGGTGGCAGTAGGTGTGGTTCCCCTATATGAATATTGGACAGTGGTGCAGTCCCAACTCGGCAACTGCCACTGGCAGGGAAGTCCAGGAACAGAGCAGTTTGTACCTAATGGAATGGGTCATGTTGGAGGGTATGGGTATATTGTCACTGACCCTGCAATGGCTTGGGTGGCTTTTGGGTTCAGGGAGTCTATGGGGGCTATTGCTTTCACTGGAACCTGCTCATTGTCAGGGGGTTCCCCCCTCCATCCACCGCCACTGGGGTTATCTTCTAGAAGGTGCTCAATAAATAAGAAGTCAAATCTGATTGGTTGCTATGGGCAACATCCCATCTTCACTAGAACTCCCACCTTAGTAAGCTTCCCCCTAGAGAGAGAGAGACCCGGAGAGACAAGTAACATTTCTGAGGCATTGACTGACCTTCATCAGGAGCTGCTTCCATGTGAATTGTGAGGCTCGGGAATATTAGTTATGGATATTTGCCCAACTTACAACATATTAATCTACTAACTGTTTGACATTACTGCATATGCTCTGCATACAACCACCACCCACTGTGACACGCCTCAGCCCACCATCCCCAGCCTGTCCACTGTGACACGCCTCAGCCCACCATCCCCAGCCTGTCCACTGTGACACGCCTCAGCCCACCATCCCCAGCCTGTCCACTGTGACACGCCTCAGCCCACCATCCCCAGCCTGTCCACTGTGACACGCCTCAGCCCACCATCCCCAGCCTGTCCACTGTGACACGCCTCAGCCCACCATCCCCAGCCTGTCCACTGTGACATGCCTCAGCCCACCATCCCCAGCCTGTCCACTGTGACATGCCTCAGCCCACCATCCCCAGCCTATCCACTGTGACATGCCTCAGCCCACCATCCCCAGCCTGTCCACTGTGACACTCGTGCGTCTAGAGTTCGTCCACACAGATCAGGATCCAGAGTCTCAGACTGTGAGGTCCACATGGACAAGGTCCACACTATGAGCTGTAGTTTAGGAAAGTGCCTGTAGCTGTATTTAAGTCACAGATGTGCAAATGAGAAAGGGCCCGATTCAGGGCTGATTGCTGATGTGCAAATTCTCAATCCTATTGGTTATCGAATGACTGCGCATGTTTCCGGATCGCATATTGTATGTTACTATTCTGGTTACAGGTGTCAGCGTTTCTGTTGGCTGATATAAAAACATATGTTTTTTAATCTCTCACAAAAAATCAGCATTGAAAGTAATGTTATTTTACAGCAAACATCAGCCAAGGTTTATTTTAACATTGAAGAATTTTCATCTCCTTAGGCCAAGCATAGTGACGGGGAGAACAACCAATTGACCCCATCTCAACCTCACAGCCCCATCCCTTCCTCACTGCCCCATCCCATATCCATAGCTCCATCCCTTCCCCACTGCCCCATCCCATCACCAACTCCAAAAGCCCCAACCCATTCCCACAGCCCCATCCCATGCCCACAGAACAATCCGATCCCTATACCATATTCACAGCCCAATCCCCATACCACTCTGACAGCCACATCCCATCACCATACCACTCCGACATCCACATCCCATCACCATCCCACTCCGACATCCACATCCCATCACCATCCCACTCCAACATCCACATCCCATAACCATCTTACTTGGACATCCACATCCCATCACCATCCCACTCCGACATCCACATCCCATCACCATCCCACTCTGACAGCCACATCCCATCACCATCCCACTCCGACATCCACATCCCATCACCATCCCACTCCGACATCCATATGCCATCACCATCCCACTCCGACATCCACATCCCATCACCATCCCACTCCGACATCCACATCACAATCCCACTCCAACATCCACATCCCATCCCCATCCCACTCCAACATCCACATCACATCCCCATCCCACTCCAACATCCACATCCCATCACCATCCCACTCCGACATCCACATCCCATCACCAACCCACTCCGACATCCACATCTCATCACCATCCCACTCCAACATCCACATCCCATCACCATCCCACTCCGACATCCACATCCCATCACCAACCCACTAAGACATCCACATCTCATCACCATCCCACTCTGACAGCCACATCCCATCACCATCCTACTCCGACATCCACATCTCATCACCATCCCACTCCGACATCCACATCCCATCACTATACTACTCCGACATCCACATCCCAACCCCATCCCACTCCGACATCCACATCCCATCACCATCCCACTCCGACATCTACATCCCATCCCACTCCGAAAGCCACATCCCATCACCATCCCCCTCCGACATCCACATCCCATCCCACTCCAACATCCACATCCCATCACCAACCCACTCCGACATCCACATCTCATCACCATCCCACTCCAACATCCACATCCCATCACCAACCCACTCCGACATCCACATCTCATCACCATCCCACTCCAATATCCACATGCCATCACTATACTACTCCAACATCCACATCCCATCACTATCCCCCTCCGACATCCACATCCCATCCCACTCCAACATCTACATCACATCCCCATCCTACTCCGACATCCACATCCCATCCCCAACCCACTCCAACATCCACATCCAATCACCATCCCACTCCGACATCCACATCTCATCACCATCCCACTCCGACATCCACATCCCATCACTATCCCCCTCCGACATCCACATCCTCATCCCCATCCTGCTCCAACATAAACATCTCTTCCCCATCCCACTCCGACATCCACATCTCATCCCCATCCCGCTCCAACATAAACATCTCATCCCCATCCCACTCCGACATCCACATCCCCATCCCGCTCCAACATAAACATCTCATCCCCATCCCACTCCGACATCCACATCTCATCCCCATCCCACTTCGACATCCACATCCCACTCTGACATCCACATCCCATCACCATCCCACTCCGACATCCACATCCCATCCCCATCCCACTCCGACATCCACATCCCATCCCCATCCCCATCCCACTCCGACATCTACATCCCATCTCCATCCCCATCCCACTCCGAAAGCCACATCCCATCCACATCCCACTCCGACATCCACATCTTATCACCATCGCACTCCGACATCCACATCTCATCACCATCCCCCTCTGACATCCACATCCCATCCCCATCCCACTCCAACATCCACATCCCATCACTATCCCACTCCGACATCCACATCCCATCACCATCCCACTCCGACATCCACATCCCATCACCATCCCACTCCGACATCCAAATCCCATCACCATCCCACTCCGACATCCACATCCCATCACTATCCCACTCTGACATCCACATCCCATCACTATCCCACTCTGACAGCCACATCCCATCACCATCCCACTCCGACATCCACATCCCATCACTATCCCACTCTGACAGCCACATCCCATCACCATCCCACTCCGACATCCACATCTCATCCCCATCCCACTCCGACATCCACATCCCATCACCATCCCACTCCGACATCCACATCCCATAACCATCTTACTTGGACATCCACATCCCATCACCATCCCACTCCGACATCCACATCTCATCCCCATCCCACTCCGACATCCACATCCCATCACCATCCCACTCTGACATCCACATCCCATAACCATCTTACTTGGACATCCACATCCCATCCCCATCCCACTCCGGCATCCACATCCCATCACCATCCTACTCGCACATCCACATCCCATCACTATCCCACTCTGACATCCACATCCCATCACCATCCCACTCCGACATCCACATCCCATCACTATCCCACTCTGACAGCCACATCCCATCACCATCCCACTCCGACATCCACATCCCATCACTATCCCACTCCGACATCCACATCCCATCACCATCCCACTCCGACATCCACATCCCATCTCCATCCTACTCCGACATCCACATCCCATCACCATCCCACTCCGAGATCCACATCCTATCCCCATCCCTCTCCGACATCCACATCCCATCACCATCCCACTCCGACATCCACATCCCATCACCATCCCCCTCCGACATCCACATCCTCATCCGCATCCGGCTCCAACATTAACATCTCATCCCCATCCCACTCCGACATCCACATCCCACTCTGACATCCACATCCCATAACCATCCCACTCCGACATCCACATCCCATCCCCATCCCACTCCGACATCCACATCCCATCCCCATCCCACTCCGACATCCACATCCCTTCCCCATCCCACTCCGACATCCACATCTCATCCCCATCCCACTCCGACATCCACATCCCATCACCATCCCACTCCGACATCCACATCCCATA
This sequence comes from Crinia signifera, assembly GCF_055691185.1. NCBI lineage: Eukaryota > Metazoa > Chordata > Amphibia > Anura > Myobatrachidae > Crinia > Crinia signifera. Next base: position 467,180,796 of record NC_139217.1, on the reverse strand, counting down.
ACCATCTTACTTGGACATCCACATCCCATCCCCATCCCACTCCGGCATCCACATCCCATCACCATCCTACTCGCACATCCACATCCCATCACTATCCCACTCTGACATCCACATCCCATCACCATCCCACTCCGACATCCACATCCCATCACTATCCCACTCTGACAGCCACATCCCATCACTATCCCACTCCGACATCCACATCCCATCACTATCCCACTCCGACATCCACATCCCATCACCATCCCACTCCGACATCCACATCCCATCTCCATCCCACTCCAACATCCACATCCCATCACCATCCCACTCCGAGATCCACATCCTATCCCCATCCCTCTCCGACATCCACATCCCATCACCATCCCACTCCGACATCCACATCCCATCACCATCCCCCTCCGACATCCACATCCCATCACCATCCCCCTCCGACATCCACATCCTCATCCGCATCCAGCTCCAACATTAACATCTCATCCCCATCCCACTCCGACATCCACATCCCACTCTGACATCCACATCCCATAACCATCCCACTCCGACATCCACATCCCATCCCCATCCCACTCCGACATCCACATCCCATCCCCATCCCACTCCGACATCCACATCCCATCCCCATCCCACTCCGACATCCACATCCCATCACTATACCACTCTGACATCCACACCCCATTCCACTCTGACAGCCCCATCAAAACCCCATCCTATTTCCTGCATCCCTCCCCCACAATGGCCGCTGGGGCTCAGGATCCTGTGTCATTTTTGTAGTCATGTGTGTTCATATTCATACTGAGCAACTGATTTTTGTTTCAGATATCACTAATCCGTTGACAATGCAGCAGGCAGTCCTCGGGGCCCGGCCCTATACTCTATGGAGGGCCATCTCTATGGGCTGCTGGATGCTGAGTGGCAGCTGACAATTCATTTTTGTTAAATTAACTTTTTTTCATAAAAATTACTATCATTTTGGATGTTATTAATAAATGTTTGTATGTAAGTGTATGATCACTGATTTGTTCTGAATTTATTTGTGTGTTTTAGTGAAATGGTACATACAATTTCTCTGCCATGCGATTATACGTGTGCGTGACGTTGCGACTGCACCACCATGCGTAGCTGTATGTGCTGCGATGTCCACTCCCTTTTTGTGCAAGTGCTTTTTCTGTTCGCTGCGGTACAATAGGGTCTTGCATTTATTCGTATGGAAGTGTGTGAATATCCGTACATGCGAGCGGGTCAGAACTGGACCCCTAGTGTGGAAGATTTGTGTGAACCAAAAAAAAAATAAGTAATTTAAATAATGGGTGGGTATTACAGGAGTGAGGGGGACTGAGATGACTTCTTAACCCCTTAACCCTTTAAGTGCTAAGTGAATTTTTTAAAATAGGTGGGAAAATTGCCAAGCAAACATTTTTGTATTCATTGATAATGACCTGTAATGTTTACCTCATATAGGAAATATATAAATATATTTTTTTACCCGATTTTATTTTTTTTTTTAAATAAGGAAAGTATAGAAATAAATAATAGCAGCGCTGTTGATACAGTAAAAAACATAAAAAGCAGGGTAGTTAATAAATGCAAAACTTTACTGAATAGACATAAACATGCCACTTAAATATGATTACAAAATGCGCACATAAGTAAAAACACCGTAAAGGTATGCCTCACTGGCAGGTATAGGGCTGTAACATACTTGCCGACTTTTCAAATAGCCTCTCCGGGAGAAGCCCGGAGATGACAGCCGGATATCCAGGTCGGGGGGCGGTGACGGGGCTGATGACTGAAAGCCCCGCCCCCAGTCCATGCAAACACTGTGATTCACGGCATTTACATGGATTGGGGGTGGGGCTAAAATAGCACAAAATGACGCGTTTAGCGTCGTTTTAGCTCCGCCCCTTGCCACGTACCCGCAAAAACCCGGTAATTAGTGCGGCACGGAAGGAGGGTGCGGGAGCTGCCTGGCAATTGTGGGAGGATTGCCAACCTTCCCGGGGGTCGATGTTGACTGTTTTGGAAGATCGACACAAGCATTTTATTGAAAATGGCATGGTCGACAGTCAAAAGGTCGACATGAGTTTTTCAGGGTATTTCTTGTTAGCCAGCATGTGCCGACAGGCGGTATTTCATACCCTACCATCCACTACAGCGTGGAGGGAGAATAGGAGCATGGTGGGCATGCGGTTCACTCGGATGGCATCCATGTCGACATGCAGGTAAAATAAAAACATAAAAAACTCATGTCGACCTTTTGACTGTCAACCTTGCCATTGTCTACCTAATGCTCATGCCGACCTTCCAACCCTATCTACCTATTTCAGGTGTCGCTCTAAGGCCTGTCGACCTTCATTGGTCACCCAATGCATGTCGACATAAATCGGGTCGACGCAATGCCCAATACCCAATGCAGTACATGTGTGTTTAAATTGTACATACAAACTCTTAAAAAAAAACACATGAAAACCTAAACAGTTACAAATTAAAATAGAAACAATAGCAGGAAAATAGGTAAAACACATGAAAGAAAACTAACATGACAAATACCGCGGTTTGTTTATTTTGTTTCGTCTTTTTGTGTTACGTTACGCAACATCGGAGGCATAAAGTACATCGGGAAATAAAGCCGCGGAGCAGGCGAAGCTTCTGAAATAAAAGAGAGTTGATGAATTGTATTGTGTGCAAAGTAAAACTATTTTAAAACGTTTATTTATAGTTGAACGATATTTCAGCCGGCGAGATAACGACCATAAAGCAAAACAAAAGACGGAGAATAATGACGATAGTTATACGTAGCGGAAGATAAAGGCAAGTGTGGCGGGAGCAGAAAGTCTTCCGGTCACCGAGCCTCCGATGATGAAAGTCCATCGATATATAGCGTCTGCCCACTAACCAAAAGCTTTCTCCGAGCTCATGAGCCTCTTCTGACTCATACAAATCATAGCCTTTTATAACGAAATATCCATCATGGCAGGTGAAGTTCTTATTGTGCCACTATTCTCTCTTTGAAACCCTAAAGAAATAAGTGAGAACATGCCATTAATTTCCCTTCTTGTCTCTGGGTAGTTTTCCTGCTACAGAGTTTAGGCTATTTTTCCATCTGCCCCATAAAGCTGAGTCTTTTTACTAGAAGAAATGTTTTACGACTAATGCAGGTTTTCCAATATCCCCGGCAGCCCTCGCAGATTCCATAGAATATAGTCACGGTGAATCCCCTGTATGTCGCTGGAGAAGGAATACGTGAGTGTGGATCAAACGGCCGACAGGGTCTAGGTCAAACATCAATAGGATGACCCCAAATGTTGACATGGAAAATTGGTTGACGTGAAAAAAAGTTAACATTGCCAAAAGGTTGACACAAGCAAAATGTCCACATTTAAAAGGTCGACACATGGAAATGTCAACATTAGTTTTCACTTTTTGTTGTCGCTGTGGACACCTGTCGACATGGACCCCCAATTAGTGTAAAGTTACCTTCGCATTGTGCGCCGCTCCGCTACCCACTGCGTTTGGCACTCTTTATCGTTCCCAGTTGTAGTTGTCAGAAAAATATCATGACAAACTCATGTTGATCTTTTTATGTGTCGACATTTTGCCAAAGTCAACATAGTGTGTGTCGACTCTGGGTCCACTGTCAACCTATCATCCAGATAGTCACAGGAAGGTACCAGCAAGACCAACAAATCATTCCTCATTGCTTGTTTTCCCAGGCGCTACAGTGATGCATCCCCTAATTGCACCTGGACTCAATTTCTTAATGAGATACGCTTTTATTTCTTCATTCAACAAACCCCCGCAGGTGCCTGACGCAGGATCTTTGCAAAATGTGGTATATATACACCCCTCCAAAGGGGGAGTTGGGATCATTTGGTCTACAGCATGATGGTCTACTCTACAGTCATTAGGTCGACATGGGAAAAGGTTGACATGGGTGTAGGTCAACATGGGAAAATGTCGTCATGGTTCTAGGTCGAAAGGTCATTAGTTCGACAGGTCATTAGTTCGACAGTGAAAAGGTCGACGTGAGGTTTTTCACAGTTTTTTCCCCTGAATGTCTACACAGTCGACATGGACACAAAGTGCACCGCATCCCCTCACATCGCTCGCTGTGCTCGGAATGCATCGGGCACGGTGCCTCGCTGCGCTCTGCACACTATTTTATTCTCCCACCATGCCCTAGTGGATGGTAGGGCATGAAATACCACCTGTCGGCACCTGTCGGCTCAAAAAAACAGTGAAAAACCCCATGTCGACATTTTGACTGCCAACATAGACACTGTCGAACTAATGACCTGTCAAACTAACGACCTGTCGAACTAATGACCTGTCGACCTTTTCCCATGTCGAACTAATGGTGTCGACCTAATTACTATCTACCATAATGCTGTAGACCAAATGACCGCATCCCCAAAGGGGTGCATACGTACTACAGGCTGCACACATGCACGGTCTCTCAATAATCACCCAGCTTGCTAATTTGCCGCGGTAGGATCAGGTCTGAATCAAGCGCATCATTAGAAGGCAAAAAAATTAGAATACTAACCAGTGTAGTGCAGCTGTACTCACTGTTATATGCGCAGGTCATTGAGGGGAGCTTGTACAGAGCAGGGGGGTATACAGCTCACTGAGTAACAGTATGGCTACAAGCAGCAATCACATGATAACAACTTGGTCCCTCTTCCACTGGGGCGCTCTATGAGACAAGATGTCACTGTAGTTGGTTAGGTGGCCATCTTGGTTAGAAAATGAAGCCCCCCACACTCCAAAATGTGGCATTGGGATTACGACATTACAATACGGATCCGATGAATTTGACTATTTTTACAACGTACATTGAGTGATTTCATATTGAGCATAGGAATTAGTGGGGGGAGGTGCAGGAGATATCCTAAACTCCAAAGCCTGATCCGGCCTTCCACCTTTTCTGTTACCACCAGCGCAAATAAATCCATCCATATTAACATTGCAATCATAAACATTTCAGCAATTATTGAAAACCCCCCCTTTTCCTAACAACCCCCCTCCCCCACAGGGGTGCAGTGGGAAACCCCCCGGTGGGCCCCAATGCCTGGACGCCTACCCCCTCCCCATACATTATACTGCACAGGACTATGGTGTATGTTCTACAGTGCAATGCTGTTATTAGTTTTGTACATTATCATGCATGCACTAGCAGTTTTTACAATATATATATATACAATACCTGGCGCGTTCACAAAGACAACGTAAACCGCCAAAAAACCCTCTATACCCACCCGCAGAGGTGGGCGAAAGAGAAAGAAAACGGGGACCCAAGAACCCACAAAATCAGTAGTATTTAACCTCTCGAACCATTGCTTGACCATAGCTGAGGAATCTCTACTGGGAAGAGGCCTTTCCTTTGTGCCCACTCTGATTCAAGATCCCTTTGACTGGCAGGTCGACATGTTCAAGCTTGGGCGACAACTGAGACTGAGGGACTTCTTCCAAAGGAACCCTATGCCACAGACATCTACCAACATTGTCAACCCTCTAAAAAGGCCGAGCACCTTCGACCCCCCTTCTCTGAACCCCTCTGTGAACACCTTCATGCGGCTGCTCAAACGGGACACCTGTCCGTTTATTGAGCGTCAGACAATCTCCTACTACAATCTTACCAAAGATGAACAAGATGCTGTGACATCACTGAAAAATGACAAGGACCTTGTCATACGAGCCGCAGACAAGGGAGGTGGTATTGTATTACTCAATTTTGACTACTATGTTAAGGAAGCACTTAATCAGTTGGCACAAGAAGATTGTTACCTACCCCTGGACCGAGACCCTACATGGAGGTACAAGAGAGAGATCGATGGGATTATACAATTGGGCGTAGCCAACCGGTATATAAACAAAGAAACTGCGGAATTTCTCACGCAGAGCAGCCCCAAAATCCCAATCCTATACACTTTGCCTAAAGTGCATAAATCCCTCTCTGCCCCGCCAGGACGACCAATAATATCGGCCAGAGGGTCACTGTGCCAGCCATTATCTCAATTTGTTGACTTTTTCCTTCAGCCAGTTGTGCGAGAAACCACAAGCTTCATTGAAGACACTACAGATTTCTTAAGAAAAATCAATGCCCTGACAGATCTACCAGCCGATCTCATTATGGCCACCCTAGACGTTTCAAGTCTCTACACCAATATCCCTCACCAAGAAGGGATTGAAGCAAGTAAAGAAGCTGCTACCATTTGCAGCCACTACATTGGACCTCCGGTCGAGTATCTAGCACTGCTCATGGAAGTAATTTTGAATAAAAATTACTTCTTGTTCCAGAACCGATTTTATCTACAACGCCGTGGGACTGCGATGGGGTCGAATATGGCCCCGGCATACGCTAATCTCTATATGGCGGCATATGAACAGGTGAACATCTACAACAATCCCCAATTTAATAAACACATCTATTTATACGTAAGATATATAGATGACCTGTTCATAATGTGGACAGGTGGAGAACAAACGCTGCTATCGTTTGTAGACCACCTGAACTCCCTACAAGGTACCATTCGATTCACAATGAACCTGAGCAGAACATTAATCAATTTCTTGGACGTTACAGTACTCCTTGAAAATCAACAACTTACAACTAGAATTTACACCAAAGCCACCGATAAAAACACCTTACTTCACGCAACGAGCTACCATCCGCCTGCATTGAAAAGAGGATTGCCTTATTCACAGATGATCCGAGTGTGCAGAATAAATTCAGATCCACAGCACCTACCAGAAGCATTGGCAACTATGGGCCAGAAGTTCCTTGAGAGAGGATATGCACAAAATGACATTGATGATGCACTGAACAAAATTGCACTGCTCAAAAGGGAAGACCTTCTGAAACCCAAACAAACTACCGCTGGAGAGGAAAATATGCGGATCAATTTCTGCAGTACGCACACGGTGGCATCTAGTCACATTAAAAAGAAGATCATTGAACACTGGCACATACTTGCTAGTGACCCCACTCTACCCCAAATTCTCAAACAACCACCACGCTTCGCATACCGCCGGGGTCCTAACCTTAAAGATATGCTGGTAATTACAGACTTTTCACACTGTAAACCGCAAACTAAACACTGGCTATCCATGAAAAATGGAGTATTCAATTGTCCAGGATGCTCCAACTGTCCGTTTCTTGTCAAGGGCAGTGAATTCATCAACCCGCAAGATGGTAAAAAATACAAAATTCGACATCGTCTAGATTGCAACAGCAAGTACGTTGTATACGCTCTCAAATGTCCATGCAACCTCATCTATGTAGGCAAAACTACACGCATGTTGAAGGAACGTCTAAGTCAACATAGATCTTCCATTAAGAAAAGTCTGCTTCCTAGCAAACAAGAATTGGACTTAAGATCTTTGCCGGTTGCGAGACACTTCTTGGAAAAAGGACACAATATTGGAGGACTTAAATGTTATCTTATTGACCACATACCCCCACTCACTAGGGGAGGTGATAGGGATAAACTCTTACTGCAACGTGAACTGAGATGGATCCACAGATTGCAATGCCTAGCACCCCTAGGACTTAATGAGGATTTCAAAATGGGCTGCTTTATTTAACTGTTGGTTTTGTCACATACATACAATGCCTGAGTGCATTACCAAGTTGTGCACCTTACAGAGTCTAAAAGCAGCCTCACACACGTACAATGCCTCAGTGCATTACTGTCCGTTATGCCTCTGACCAATAATGGGTGGTCTAAACTCACTAACGATTCCTTAGTGAATCCTGCTGTTATGTATCCCACAGTCATTAATTATGCTGTGTTGACATTTATACGCTATGACGACGGCACCGCCGTGTGCATGATGTACTACTTATGTGCCAACTTTCATACGGGCTCAGCTGTGTGAGCATAACTATTGTTGCAAGAACTTGGCAATATGTGCACACTCTTGGAAAGAGTGTATCGTTTTGACAATTTACTATGTCCCGTATGAGCCCAATTATCTGTGGGTTGCACCATACACATTGCCATATATCCCACACAGACTGACACTTCATGTCATATCGTCCAGCCGTTAATCTACCCACCCATAGTCTGGCAACTAGCATAATTTCCATACCCAGTACTGCGCATATAAGTCACACCATTCACTGTTTATGTCACCCCCCGCTATTTGGTAACACACATTTCACCGCACAGCACCGGGTGTCACAGCGCTACGAGCGCATGACGTGCTGATTGGACACAACAGGGGATTCCCTATGACGCGCCTTCCACACTCCCCGTTAGCCGCGCGCAGCAGCACTTACAGTGCTGAGTGACAGCGCACTCCTACCTGTCACGGAGGAGGTCTTGGCGCCAATTGTACAGGTATTTAAACCTATTCATGTCTTGCGCTCTGTGTACCCCTGAGGAAAACTGGCTGGCTGCCAGTTGAAACGGCTGTCGGGACAGCCGCTGTGTACCCCGTTCAACTTAACTGTAATGTACCGCTAAATACACTTTGTTTTTCTTGAGCTATCTGCGTGTGCTGGTTCTTTACTTGCTTTTCATTAAGGGAGTTGACTGTTTATATAACTATTATTACGAACCCTGCACCGCAACCTACTAATTGTGTGCCACCTTGTTACAACCAATATATATATATATATATATATATATTATATTTATCAATGGGCTCATCCCTTGAACTTACTAACGGTTAGTCACGCCTCTCTGGAGACTGGCCACTCCCCTAAGCATGGCACCCTACCACTGCATTCCTCCAACCAGCCCCTCATTCTCAAGTCCGACACTGTCCCCATCCCCCCTGTCACCACTAATGAAGACGTTTGCAGACAGAAAATTGGTATTTTCGTCTTTAAATGTATTCTCTGGATTATGCAGACCCTCAACCCTTCCTGCCTGCACGCTCTTCCGCAGCTCTCCTATCCCCCAGAGTGCGTATGTGTCTTCACTTTGCAATTTTAGCCGCTGGCACAGGAATTAAGCAAGTGAATATGAGCGTTTCCTGTAGGGACGAATAATTTAAAATCGAGTCACACAGACGTCAGATTGGTACATCCTCATTAATATTCCTGAGCATACCGAGCGCTATCTCCAGCCACCGCTAATTTACAGCTTTCATTGCTCAATTAAGCAGAAAATACAATATGCATTCTCCAGAAAATTCATTTTCAAATTTTGAGCTAAAATAAGCATGAATTATATCTGGCGTGACACCAAGAACTATACATTTAATTGATTGTGATGATTGTTACGAAAAATATATATATAATAACGTAGACCGGGTTGGGTTTTGTCTGTATCGCAAGATTAAACAAAAGTGGGAACTGCGGATCTGTCGGCGGTTTGTTCTTCTTCCGAGTTCCCCGAAGAGAACCATAACTTTGCTGACTTGTAGGCTAATACTTTTGATCATGTCTTATTATATGCCTATCACTCCGTGCCGTTCATTGTGCTAAACCAAAGGGAGTGAGATCAATTCAGCTTACCCTGACTGCGCGCTCTTTGTCAGCTCGGAGATTTAGCAAAAAAAAAAAGAAATGTTAATTTAAATCTGCCTTGCAGATAAAGGCGGCTATATGGTAGGTTAAAGTAATCTAGGAGAATTGATATAATTACAAAGAAGTCTATTTTAAATTTCAATGCCTACATCTCCGTGCTGACGTTACCTGCTAGATCCATTCCAGGTCTTACAAATCTAACTAGAAAAAAATATATTTTTGCTTATACTCAGAGGACATGTCTGCTTTTAAACAATTGTCTTCCGTGCAATTTTATTCTACATATACAGCTTATATTGAGTTTAGAGGACGGATCACTGGCTGGGCAGATGCTGATCAGTTGGTCTGGCTAACAGGTTCCTCCAGTATAATCAGTGCTGGTGCAACCACTTTCACCGCCTGCCGCCCAACTGCTCAGTGAGGGGGGGCTGCCCTTTTACTCCGTGGTGGGGGGTGCTCCAGCGAGGGGGTGCGTCCGGCAACGTCCTGCACTGCTCCAGTGTCCAGCGAGGGAGGGGTGTGGGCGGCCGCCCGGTAGCTCAATTGCTCCACGGGGGGGTGCTGGGTTCATCTGCTCCAGGAGGGGAAGGGGGAGGGGAGTGAGGTCATCCTCACACCACAACGCTGCTGCATTACCCCCATCCCAGCTCCCTTCATGCCGCCCTCCAGTGGCCATAGACAATTGCCTAAAGCTGCCTAGTGGTGGCGCCGGCCCTGAGTATAATGCAGGGTTAGGTGACTAGCCCATTTCAAACTTGCCCGCATGTCATGGGGGCTGTATGTAGTTACTAGTTAAAAAAGGTACAGTTCTAAGCAGCTGCCGTATGTTATGATCTGTATACTGTATATTTGTGACCATAATGCGATCAAGCACTTCTCAACCACGACTCAAAATCCGCAGCGGCACCTTTTCATGGTGACAGTTGGGGTGTGTTTGCAAGCAAGCATATCGCTGTGCAGTCACATTGCCAAACCACTTGTTATCTGTTCGTAGTAGGCATCCAGAGATAAGTGACTTAGGTTCATGAAATAATACATTGAGGACCTTATTTTGGTCAGTTTGCAAGGCCGTGTGCGTTCGCACAGGCCCGATTTACTTGCTTTGTGCATTTATGCGCATGTGCGTGCACTGGATGTGTGAGTCCACGGCAAACAAACTGTTGGCTGAGTGCACAAACCCATCCTTGTGAATGGAGGGCGGGGAATCCTCCCATTTGCATATGGGAACGCCCATCGTTCCCTTGTAAACGCTGGGCATTCTCATGATAATGGGAAGATGACGTGGGTGCGTGGGGGGGGGGGGGGGGGCGGGCAGCTGTCATATGGTGGCCTCTGAATGTGCACGCAGATCTACGTTTGCTCTGAGCAACCTTAGATCTGCGTGCACATTCCACATCGGAGACCATCGAATGATATGGGTGTTGCCCCTCAACTACGAATGTATGTTTATTATTATTATTTTATTTTTATTTTTAAGGCGCCACAAGTGGTACGCAGCGGCGTACATGTAGACCACATTAGAATAGTACAGGGTAAACAGAACTAGATATAACAGTGACAGAAGATCAAAAACAGAGCACAATTAACAGCACAAATCTTAGTACACAATACAGCTGAGATGTAGGGAAGTGAGTGAGAAGAGATGCGGGTATAGATGGTAGGTGAGTAAGAGAGCTGAGATATAGGGAAGTGTGTGAGAAGAGATGCAGGTATAGATTGCAGGTGAGTAAGAGAGCTGAGATATAGGGAAGTGAGTGAGAAGAGATGTAGGTATAGATTGCTGGTGAGTAAGAGAGCTGAGATATAGGGAAGTGAGTTAGAACAGATGCAGGTATAGATTGCAGGTGAGTAAGAGAGCTGAGATGTAGAGAAGTGAGTGAGAAGACATGCAGGTATAGATCGCAGGTGAGTAAGTGAGCTGAGATATAGGGATGTGAGTGAGAAGACATGCAGGTATAGATCGCAGGTGAGTAAGAGAGCTGAGATGTAGAGAAGTGAGTGAGAAGAGATGCGGGTATAGATTGTAGGTGAGTAAGAGAGCTGAGATGTAGGGAAGTGAGTGAGAAGAGATGCAGGTATAGATGGTAGGTGAGTAAGAGAGCTGAGATGTAGGGAAGTGAGTGAGAAGAGATGCAGGTATAGATTGTAGGTGAGTAAGAGAGCTAAGATGTAGAGAAGCGAGTGAGAAGAGATGTAGGTATAGATTGCTGGTGAGTAAGAGAGCTGAGATATAGGGAAGTGAGTGAGAAGAGACGCAGGTGTAGATTGCTGGTGAGTAAGAGAGATGAGATATAGGGAAGTGAGTGAGAAGAGATGCAGGTATAGATTGCAGGTGAGTAAGAGCTGAGATATAGGGAAGTGTGTGAGAAGAGATGCAGGTATAGATTGCAGGTGAGTAAGAGAGCTGAGATATAGGGAAGTGAGTGAGAAGAGATGTAGGTATAGATTGCTGGTGAGTAAGAGAGCTGAGATATAGGGAAGTGAGTTAGAACAGATGCAGGTATAGATTGCAGGTGAGTAAGAGAGCTGAGATGTAGAGAAGTGAGTGAGAAGACATGCAGGTATAGATCGCAGGTGAGTAAGTGAGCTGAGATATAGGGAAGTGAGTGAGAAGACATGCAGGTATAGATCGCAGGTGAGTAAGAGAGCTGAGATGTAGAGAAGTGAGTGAGAAGAGATGCGGGTATAGATTGTAGGTGAGTAAGAGAGCTGAGATGTAGGGAAGTGAGTGAGAAGAGATGCAGGTATAGATGGTAGGTGAGTAAGAGAGCTGAGATGTAGGGAAGTGAGTGAGAAGAGATGCAGGTATAGATTGTAGGTGAGTAAGAGAGCTAAGATGTAGAGAAGCGAGTGAGAAGAGATGTAGGTATAGATTGCTGGTGAGTAAGAGAGCTGAGATATAGGGAAGTGAGTGAGAAGAGATGCAGGTATAGATGGTAGGTGAGTAAGAGAGCTGAGATGTAGGGAAGTGAGTGAGAAGAGATGCAGGTA
>NC_139217.1:465825259-465968124 GCF_055691185.1 Crinia signifera | reverse complement strand
TGCTATTCCGGTTCAGTCCCGGTGTCTGGCTATCCAGCTATTCCGGTTCAGTCCCGGTGTCTGGCTATCCAGCTATTCCGGTTCAGTCCCGGTGTCTGGCTATCCAGCTATTCCGGTTCAGTCCCGGTGTCTGGCTATCCAGCTATTCCGGTTCAGTCCCGGTGTCTGGCTATCCAGCTATTCCGGTTCAGTCCCGGTGTCTGGCTATCCAGCTATTCCGGTTCAGTCCCGGTGTCTGGCTATCCAGCTATTCCGGTTCAGTCCCGGTGTCTGGCTATCCAGCTATTCCGGTTCAGTCCCAGTGTCTGGCTATCCAGCTACAGTATTCCGGTTCAGTCCCAGTGTCTGGCTATCCAGCTATTCCGGTTCAGTCCCGGTGTCTTGCTATCCAGCTATTCCGTTTCAGTCCCGGTGTCTGGCTATCCAGCTATTCCGGTTCAGTCCCGGTGTCTGGCTATCCAGCTACAGTATTCCGGTTCAGTCCCAGTGTCTGGCTATCCAGCTACAGTATTCCGGTTCAGTCCTGGTGTGGGACTATCCAGTTCAGTGCCAATGTCCAGCTATTCTGGTTAAATACAGGTGTCCAACTATCCGGCTATTCTGGTTCAGTTCCTGTGTCAGGCTATCCAGCTATTCCGGTTTAATCCCAGTTTCCATCTATCCAGCTATCCTGGTAAAGTATTGTCCATCTATCTAGCTATTACGGTTCAGTCCCGATGTCTGGTATCCAGCAGTTCCGGTTCAGTCCCGGTGTCTGGTATCCCGCTAATCCAGATAAGTACCAGTGTCTGGCTATCCAGCTAATCCAATACAAATTCAGTGTCCTACTATCCAGCTATTCTGGTTCAGTCCCAATGTGATTGTAGTTTTCGAGGAACATTGAAACCACTGTCCCTCGTAGCGCAGTCCTTGGCACTGGAAAATGTCAGTCACCCCTCCCCGAGCACCTCTGCCTGTAGATCAGGCAGAGGAGTCCGCTATTCTGTGCTGTGAACGCAGGACGTGTTCTGGACATGCCTAGAATGGGAATTAGCCTTTATGTTCCTCACCAGCACGAAAGTTATAAAGTACAGACACGCACCTGCGTACAATCACATTTAGGTGTAAAAAAAACCCACTTGTCAGGATATTGCTGTATTGGAACAATCTTACCAAGACAAGAGTGTGAATACTCAGTCACAACGCTGCTCATATGAATGTATGTACTCCTTCCCCTTGTCATGATGAAGAACGTAAAGATCTTGGAACTAAAAGCTGACATACAGTAACTGAAATCAGTGCAGCAGAGCTAAGGCTGTCCAGCGGTGAGGAGAGCAGACAGCACTCTATCTGAGTGACTGTCCTGCGGTGAGGAGAGCAGACAGCACTCTATCTGAGTGACTGTCCTGCGGTAAGGAGAGCAGACAGCACTCTCTCTGAGTGACTGTCCTGCGGTGAGGAGAGCAGACAGCACTCTATTTGAGTGACTGTCCTGTGGTGAGGAGAGCAGACAGGTCTCTCTGAGTGACTGTCCTGCAGTGAGGAGAGCAGACAGCACTCTATTTGAGTGACTCTCCTGTGGTGAGGAGAGCAGACAGCACTCTATCTGAGTGACTGTCCTGCAGTGAGGAGAGTAGACAGCACTCTATCTGAATGACTGTCCTGCGGTGAGGAGAGTAGACAGCACTCTATCTGAGTGACTGTCCTGCGGTGAGGAGAGTAGACAGCACTCTATCTCAGTGACTGTCCTGCGGTGAGGAGAGAAGACAGCACTCTATCTGAGTGACTGTCCTGCGGTGAGGAGAGCAGACAGCACTCTATCTGAGTTACTGTCCTGCAGTGAGGAGAGTAGACAGCACTCTATCTGAATGACTGTCCTGCGGTGAGGAAAGTAGACAGCACTCTATCTGAGTGACTGTCCTGCGGTGAGGAGAGTAGACAGCACTCTATCTCAGTGACTGTCCTGCGGTGAGGAGAGAAGACAGCACTCTATCTGAGTGACTGTCCTGCGGTGAGGAGAGCAGACAGCACTCTATCTGAGTGACTGTCCTGTGGTGAGGAGATAAGACAGCACTCTATCTGAGTGACTGTCCTGTGGTGAGGAGAGCAGACAGCACTCTATCTGAGTGACTTTCCTGTGGTGAGGAGAGTAGACAGCACTCTATCTGAGTGACTGTCCTGCGGTGAGGAGAGTAGACAGCACTTTATCTGAGTGACTTCCTGCAGTGAGGAGAGTAGACTGTCCTGTGGTTAGGAGAGTAGACAGCACTCTGTCTGAGTGACTTCCTGCAATGAGGAGAGTAGACAGCACTCTGACTGGGGTGAGGAGAGTAGAAAGCACTCTATCTGAGTGACTGTACTGGAGTGAGGAGAGCACACAGCACTCTATCTGAGTGACTTTACTGCGGTGAGGAGAGCAGACAACACTCTATCTGAGTGACTGTCTTGCGGTGAGGAAAGTAGACAACACTATATCTGAGTGACTGTTCTGGGTGAGGAGAGCAGACAGCACTCTATCTGTGTGACTGTCCTACAGTGAGGAGAGCAGACAGCACTCTATCTGAGTGACTGTCCTGCAGTGAGGAGAGCAGACAGCACTCTATCTGAGTGACTGTACTGGGGTGAGGAGAGCAGAGAGCACTCTATCTGAGTGACTGTACTGGGGTGAGGAGAGCAGACAGCACTCTATCTGAGTGACTACTGGGGTGAGGAGAGCAGACAGCACTCTATCTGAGTGACTGTCCTGTGGTGAGGAGAGCAGACAGCACTCTATCTGAGTGACTGTACTGGGTGAGGAGAGCAGACAGCACTCTATCTGTGTGACTGTCCTGCAGTGATGAGAGCAGACAGCACTCTATCTGAGTGACTGTACTGGGGTGAGGAGAGCAGACAGCACTCTATCTGAGTGACTGTCCTGTGGTGAGGAGAGCAGACAGCACTCTATCTGAGTGACTGTACTGGGTGAGGAGAGCAGACAGCACTCTATCTGTGTGACTGTCCTGCAGTGAGGAGAGCAGACAGCACTCTATCTGAGTGACTGTACTGGGGTGAGGAGAGCAGACAGCACTCTGAGTGACTGTACTTGAGATACTTCCAAGAAGTCCAATGTCTGTGGGAAAGGATCACAAATACAACTATCTGTCAGTCATTGCTGACAAAACAGCTTTAGACACTAGACTGTTATACTCTGAGGATACATTGTAACAAGGCGTCTATCACTCAAACATTCATCTTATTCAGCATCTGACAGTACGAGAGACATTTATAAACCTTCTCTTGTTATAAGGCTCATACATAGGGGTATATTCAATGCGGCCGGCGAGGGGCTTTATTATGGTGAAGATGGCTTGTTTTCGGCGAGGATGGAAGACATTAGGTCGACAGTGTCTAGGTGAACAGTCAGTTGGATGACCCCCAAAAGCTGACTTGAACACAAGGTTGGCATTTTCAATGCTCAATGTTGAACCTACGGCATGTCACCCATATGGTGTTGACTGATGACCTGGACAATGTTGACCCATCATCCGAATAACGCTGAAGACAACTAACTTCAGAACGGCATGCAGTCCCTGGGTCGACAATGTCTAGTTTGACCACCACTAAGTCAACCACTAATGGTCAACAGTGACTAGGTCTACACCTGGAAATGGTTAATCGGTGTCTAAAAATAGAGGAGCCGTGATTCCAGGCTGAAACCTGAAATTAGAGGAAGTTTGGGACCCTCAGCCCCCCCCCCCCCCCCCCCCTCACCCTTTACACTACTGTGGGCCAGTCCAACCCTGAATATAATGTTGTCCAACACATAAACCTGTTCTTGTATGTTGTGGTAAAGGGATACATACGGAGGACCAGCAGTGGGGATTACCGATGCCAGCATCCTGATGAAGGGAATCCTGACAAGGGTCAAGGGTCAAGAAAGTACACTTACCTTCCCACTGCCCTCTCTAACCCCAAGCCTCCCTCCCTGCAGCCTAACCTTAACCCTCATACCCCCCCCCCCCCCCGCCTCCCGCAGCCTAACTTAAACCCCCCAATCGGTGCCTAAACATAATCCCCATAACTAGCCACCTGACCACCCCCCCTGGGCCTAAACCTAACCCCCCCTGCCTAACACTAGCACTCAGCATGCCGACAGTTGGGATTTTAGCGATGGCATCCTCATCGACGTCGGTATTCCGATACGGTTTCCTTAATTCTAAGGTCAACTGAACGGTGTTGCTCAGACAACTAGCGTTAAGATGACGTATATTACATCCAGTAGGGCCGCTTCCCATATCTGCAGGAGAATTCCATCTGTTATGGAAAGATACTGATACTGTTATTAAAGATACTGTATGTTTTTATCTGACTGCTCTTGTTCCATGCCTAGTAACTTTCTGAACGCAGACAGGACACACGACGTCAGAGTCTGCGGGGCAATCTGTTCAGTGTCACAAGACCTTCTCGTCTATGTCAGATGTTTATAAAGTGGCATTCTGCTTAGAAAATTTGGGGGGGCCATGTGGCATACATTTCCAGCCGGAATCCCGGTCAGCTTAGCTTAAATGCATAATTTCAACAGGTTTTAAAAAACAACTTATCACCAAATGTCACAGGCTCTGACACACGCGGCGACAAATTACCTCTATTATTCCCACCATCCGCTGCAATTTTGTAAAGCACTTCATGGCTAATATTACACACCATGACTCACGAAATGACAAATGGACTGAAGCTTTGAGGCTTGTTTGTCAAGTGTCATAGACAGTGATTCACCCTGACTCACTCTGCGGTTCTCTGCTGTTAATGCGTACATGAAGAAACTCTATTATTCCTCCTTGAGAACCGTTAAGTGTAGCGCTGGCTGCGAAAGGGCTCATTTGCTCTGGACACATAGATTCAGTTGTCCGCCTGTACGCGATTTGTCCATATTTTAAAATAAATTCCTTTATTTATATTTTTAATGATACTTTAGTTTAAAGAGCCCCGTCATCTACAAAGATTGCCGCCTGGGTAGCCGCTAGGAAACAGTGACAATACAATGAGGCAAGTTTACCTGTTTGGGGCAAGTTTACCTGTTTATGATTTATTGTTGCAAGAAATTAATTATCAGTGAGGTATCTGTCAGCTATATATATATATATATATATATATATATATATATATATATATATATATATATATATATATTTGGGAAGCGGTCATCTATTAGAATGAACTTAGGTCTACAGTCATTAGGTCGACCCCACTAGGTCGACTGGCAGGAAGGTCGACCTGACTTAAGGTCGACATGGGCCAAGGTCGACATGACTTAAGGTCGAATTTGCATATAGGTCGACATGAGGAAGGTCGACTGGTCATAAGGTTGACATGGGGTTTTTCACTGTTTTTTGAGCCGACATGTGCCGACAGGCGGTATTTCATGCCCTACCATCCACTAGGGCGTGGAGGAGGTTATTAAAGCTGTGGCGAGCGAAGCGAGCCACCGTGCCCGAAGCATTGCGAGCGAAGCGAGCGATGCGAGGGACCGTTTCTCATTGCCAACTGTGTCCATGTCGACTGTGTCGACATTCGGGTAAAAAAAACTGTGAAAAACCCATGTCGACCTTATGACCAGTCGACCTTCCTCATGTCGACCTTTATGCAAATTCGACCTTAAGTCATGTCAACCTTGGCCCATGTTGACCTTAAGTCAGGTCGACCTTCCTGCCAGTCGACCTAGTGTGGTCGACCTAATGACTGTAGACCTAAGTGTGGTCTGACAGATGTACCGATTCCATATATTTATATGTATCTATGTAGATAGAAAGATAGATAGATAAACTTCCATATCACCCAATTCCACTGCAGTCCAAGCAGTGACTTGGGGGAGCCGGCGCCACGTGGCGCCATGTCGTCTTGCCACCCGCATGGAATCTAGTGAAAATGGTCCTTTAAAATTGGCCGCAACTTTGCGTGAGACGGATGCTAGGGATCCTACCGGACCGGTGGCATCCAGCCGGATTCCAGGAACGCTTGCATGTCTGTGTGAGCAAGTAACCATAGGCAATGACCGTGTAAACCCTGCCAATCAGCATGTAATCCCTTGCAGTGAGCATATAACCCCTGGCAATGAGCATGTACAGTAATCCCTGGCAATGTGCATGTAACCCATGGCAACGAACATGAAGGTTAAAAAAAAATTATAATTTATTTAGGATGCCAGAAATATTTTGAGCAGGGAGCACTAACGTTTTAGTTACGCCACTGCCGTTACCCCTACATTCATGATAAGGGGTTCATTCTTTAACTACTGAAAACAGCTGTTTTCTGTGTATTTTCTGAAAAGCAACATTAGTGAATATGCCATCCTGAGTATTAGTATTATTATTAGTATTATTATTAGTGTTATTATTATTATTAGAACCATTTTTGTGTATTTGAAGATCGGGGCTTGAATGAGTTAATCAGCTGCAGCTGGGGGCAGAATGTCCGGAACGTGGCCTCCGTGCTGGAATCACTTCTTAGTTAAATAATAAGCTGGAATTTCACAAACATTGATTCAGCAGATAAAATGTTTGACAAAGTTAGTGCCCGGGGCATTCTGACTTCTTCTGACACCCGAGGTGGCACCTGTACATTGCTGTGGGATTCGGACATTAGGTGGACCCTATTAAGGGATTCTGTAGCCAACTTGCCGACAGGCGGTATTTCCTACCCTACCATCTACTACGGCGTGGTGGGAGAATATAACAGTTTGCCGAACGTAGCGCAAAGCATGGCGAGTAGACACAGTACACTTAGACGGTGTCCATGTCGACTGTGTCAAAATTCGGGAACCTAAGGACTGTCAACCTTCAGTGGTCGACCCAATACATGTCGACCTAAATTGGGTCAAACCAATGACCCGTACCTATTGCTGTACCCTCTCCTCTCCCATTACTAAGATCACTAGTTTCCTACAGTGGGTGCGAGCATGGAGACAGACAGGGGAGCCGGGTAGGGGACCAGGGCCAGCGAACGCTCTAAGAAGGCTCATCTCCCCCCTCGCAGCAGCCCGGCCACACTAACCCAAGGGTCGCCTACTTTTAAAGTTTCCCTTCCGGGAGAAGCCCTGAGAGGAGACTGTCAGCAGCACTTTGGGGGCAGGGCCTGATGTAGACGTCATCAAGCCCCCCCCCCCCCCCCCCCCCCCCCAATGCTGCAAATCCCGCAATTTGCGGGTCTTCGAGGAGGGGGTCAGGCTAAATGGCACGATTTTCATATTTAACCAGGCCCCACCCCCTGAAAACCTGCAGCCGTGGTCATTTTCTGCCGCTGTTAGGGAGATTCGACGGCTGCCGCTGGTATCCCGGAGGTTTGCCCACATTTCCAGAGGACCGAAAGTGGGATTTATGGGAGTCTCCCGGCCATTCCGGGAGGGTAGGCAACCCTGCACTAACCCAGGGGCCCCAATGGCCCAAATCCGTCACTTTTTAACACCCTAATTATTTTGAAAATGTCAACATGGGTTTTATGGGGTTTTTTGGTTGTCAATGTCGACACCTGAGCACAAGAACCCCTAATTAGTGTACTGTACCGTCCCGTTGTGCGGCTCTTGTTTACCGTTCCCAAGTCCACGTGGACGGTAAAATATGAAAAAGTCCCAAAAAAGAAAGAAATGGTGAAAAACGACTTTTTAGGTGTCAACATTTTGCTTGCGTCAACTTTGTGACCATGTCCACAATATGTATGTTGACCGCATCATTAATAAAAAAATTAACTTGGTTTTTGGAATGCAATTATTATTATTATTAATTATTATTATTATTATGATTATCATTATTGTTCTGGTTATTATTCTTACTTTTACTATTGTTACTATAACACTTTATAATAATAACAACAATAATAATATTAATTATAAAACTCGCATGATTTGACCATATATCATTGTATTGGTTCCATCGACAAAGCAGTTACCTCCATGTGTCTGGGCACAGAATGCTGCTACAGTTTGAAGAGGATGAAATCACTGATTCAGACCTGGCCGTCCGTAGTGCGCATGCGAGAGTCCTCCTTGTTGCCACAGCCAGCGACGGCACAAAAACGCAGGTGAGCTGGGCCATTTGGGAAGGAGGGCTGCTGACATCATCGGTGGCCCCGATCTCCACACAGCCATCGTAGCACCGAGTAAAGGTGCCCATACACTAGTAAGATTTATCTTCAGATCTGGTTGGTTGGAACAAAAACATGGTTATGGATGAGTGACAGTTTGTCAGTTTTCCAGCATTTCCAAGCAAATGGTCAACTGTCATTTGCTCTCATCCATAACCATGTTTTTGTTCCAACCAGACAGATCTGCAGATAAATCTGCGTGTGTATGGCCACCTTTAGTCTTGGCATGCACAGCACTGCGCACGGGTGGAAGGGGGGAATTCCTTTAGATGATGAGTGATTACTTAAAGACTTCCCCCACTTCGTATGGCTGTGATGCCATTTGCCGCTGTGAACAGGGGTGGGTTTCCACTCAGGTGGGGAGGGGGCTAACTGATCACAGGACTGAATCGGTCCCTGAGTGCAGAATTTTAACAAACGCCCGAACAAATTGAAATCCAATGTGAATTGTACTTTTGGGAGCGGTTGCTATACGTTTACGCCATCTGTATATATTACATTTTACACGGCTGTGTTTGTGCAGTGTAACTTTGGCAATATCCCGCTATATTTCCATCTTCTGTTATAAATAGGTCCGGTTTTATTTGTGTGTTTGCAGCCCAGCGAGGAGCCCTGGAGGCTTTTTCCACTTACCAAATGTTTTTACAATTCTCGATGCTGCTTTGCAGGGATGGGAGCTCGTGTGGGACAGAAAGGCCGGAGCCAAGCAGGGGGGAAGCTCAAATTCTAAATGTAAGACGAATAAACAGCTCAGACACATCCATGGGGCCCATTTACTATGGCAATGCTTGTACAATGCCTTCTGGGTGGGATCTATCTCGGTGGGATGTGAGTTCCTGCAGACGTAGGGACAGGGGCTCTCCGAAAAGAGCCAGTTACTGTGGTTAGTGCTGACCCCCGGCTGATCCCGCTGACCACACTGCCCCGCAGGCTACAATAGGGTACCGCCATCTCAGAAGAACCGCGGTAGCTGCGGGACCGATGCGGCCTGATGTTGATACTTACAGGCAGCATCACGTCCCCCATAGAAAGCTATTCCCTGCTATGCTGCGGTCCCTCCATCTTACACGCCGGCAGTACTTAATATTTGCAGATCACCCCAGAAATGTGTTGTTTTCGGGACCGCAAATATTTAATGATAAATTGGCCCCATGTCCCCCACTTCCGTATCACTGCAGCAGCCTGAATCTCTCCCCCTATATCTCTGCATTTGTGTTATCCCTTGCCCATACTTGCCTACTTTTGAAAACTAGTTTCAGGAAGATTATAGTTGGTAGTAGAATTTTGCACAGCGCCCCCATTGAGGGGGTGTGTCATGCTCCACCCACAGGACGTGTCTGGTTTCATATATGGAGAGATTGTGAACGTGGCACCTAGAAGCGTGGGTGTGTACTGCTATATCTTTGAGGAAGTAAAATGACTTATATCCAAATATATTGATATCCAAATGTAGATGATCCCCAGAGCAGTTAGTAAGAGCTACTATACTTGGTAAAGTGCTGGGAAATAGTGCAGGTGATTCAATGTAAATGTTTCTCTCTCTCATTCCTTTTATCCTAAAAATGTAGCAGTGTAATGTGGTCTAGGTGACATGAGGGAGATTGCTAGACTAATGAGGGAGAGAGGGAGATTGCTGCTATGTCAGGGAGTCTCCTGCAGAATGCAGGACGGGAGGTAACTATGATGTAACACTGTAATGTGGGCTAGGTGACATGGGGAGATTTCTAGACTAATGAGGGAGAGAGGGAGATTACTGCTATGCCAGGGAGTCTCCTGCAGAATGCAGGAGGGGAGGTAACTATGATGTAACAGTGTAATGTGGGCTAGGTGACATCAGGGAGATTGCTAGACTATGGGCGGTATTCAATGTGAATACCGGCGAGGTGCAGTGAATCCTGTTTAGGATTTGCTGCACATTCGCCACGTTCCAGAGCCTCGCCGGCTCTGGTATTCAACGAGTCAGGGGCTCGCTGCCCCTGACCGGGAATATGAGCTCCTGCGGCGAACGCCGCATGGAGCCTGAGGACGGTGGCAGGCAGGGAGATGGAAGTCTCTCTGCCTGCCCCAGAGCGTATGTGGGTGGGCTCCCCGGGTGCCAGGCAGCACAGGCTGCCCCCCGGGGGTGCCAGCAGGGGACCGTGTATACTCACTACACCCGATCGTGCATATGTAACGATCGGGTGCAGTGAATATATGAGTATCTAATGAGCGGCTCGGCTCCGGCGCCCCCTGCAGGCTGCTGTGTACGAAAAAAAATTTTTTTTATTAAATATATATTCATGTGCTTACAGCACATGAATAAAAATAGCATGCCCCTCCTCAGAATAAAATTCCTGATTTTTTTACACCAAATGTAAAAAACAAAACACTTTATTTTAAAAGTTCACATTCCACTTCACCATAAAAAGATAGCGATTGCTACTCGGTGAATCATGGCGAAAAAAACCTTCAAATGTATTCGCCATGTGGTCATTGAATAGGGTGATTCACCGTTTTATTCAAAAATTCGCCAAACAGCACAAATTCGCCATAAAAGCACTGTACAGAGACTATTATTACCAGTTATTATATAGCGCACACATATTCCACAGTGCTGTACAGAGACTATTATTACCAGATATTATATAGCGCACACATATTCCACAGCGCTGTACAGAGAATATTATTACCAGTTATTATATAGCGCACACATATTCCGCAGCACTGTACAGAGATTATTATTACCAGTTATGATATAGCGCACACATATTCCGCAGCGCTGTACAGAGACTATTATTACCAGTTATTATATAGCGCACACATATTCCGCAGCACTATACAGAGAATATTATTACCAGTTATTATATAGCACACACATATTCCGCAGTGCTGTACAGAGATTATATCACCAGTTATTTATATAGCGCACACATATTCCGCAGCGCTGTACAGAGACTATTATTACCAGTTATTATATAGCGTACACATATTCCACAGTGCTGTACAGAGACTATTATTACCAGTTATGATATAGCGCACACATATTCCGCAGCGCTGTATAGAGAATATTATTACCAGTTATTTATATAGCGCACACATATTCCGCAGCGCTTTACAGAGATTATTATTACCAGTTATTATATAGTGCACACATATTCTGCAGTTCTGTACAGAGACTATTATTACCAGTTATTATATAGTGCACACATATTCCGCAGCACTATACAGAGAATATTATTACCAGTTATTATATAGCACACACATATCCTGCAGCGCTGTACAGAGAATATTATTACCAGTTATTATATAGCGCACACATATTCCGCAGCACTATACAGAGAATATTATTACCAGTTATTATATAGCACACACATATTCCGCAGCGCTGTACAGAGAATATTATTACCAGTTATTATATAGCGCACACATATTCCGCAGCACTATACAGAGAATATTATTACCAGTTATTATATAGCACACACATATTCCGCAGCGCTGTACAGAGACTATTATTACCAGTTATTATATAGTGCACACATATTCCACAGTGCTGTACAGAGACTATTATTACCAGTTATTATATAGCGCACACATATTCCAGAGTGCTGTACAGAGACTATTATTACCAGTTATGATATAGCGCACACATATTCTTCAGTGCTGTACAGAGAATATTATTACCAGTTATTATATAGCGCACACATATTCTTCAGTGCTGTACAGAGAATATTATTACCAGTTATTATATAGCGCACACATATTCCTCAGCGCTGTACAGAGACTATTATTACCAGTTATTATATAGCGCACACATATTCCGCAGCGCTGTACAGAGAATATTATTACCAGTTATTATATAGCGCACACATATTCCGCAGCGCTTTACAGAGTATAGTTGAACACACAGACATTCTAGGGTTAATTTTGTTGGGAGCCAAATTACTTACCAGTATATTTTTGGATTGCGGGAGGAAACCGGAGTACCCGGAGGAAACCCACGCAGGCACAGGGAGAATATACAAACTCCGCCCGGTTCGAGCCATGGTGGGAATCGAACCCATGACCTCAGCGCTGTGAGGCAGTAATGCTAACCATTACACCATCCATAAAAAGTTTGCTGTAATCTCATTTCCTCCCAAAGTTTATATTCTTTCATATAGCATATTGTACATCATATAATGTTCCATTAAACCAAAGCTCCAAAATTAGCTGATTATGTAATTGTATTGAACTACAGAATTGTAATAACACGTGAATACGGTACAACGGTAACCGCGGCACAGCGTCTTTAACTACAGCCAGTTACATAAAACCGCTCCATTCCATTACAATAAAACATGTCAGTGTTGTGCTTGGCAGACGTTCTCCTATGAATATATTGTTACACAGGAAGGTGCGTTACATGTGCGCTTTACGGTGTATTCTACTGCGAGGTTTTCATTTACAGCCATTTACAAGATGACATAAGATGTTTGCAGAAGCTTTTATTGTAATCAAAATAAAATATATAACGCAAAGCCGCGCTAAAAACACATGGTGCATTATATCATCGTTATTATTATTCTAGTTATGAAAAGCCGGCTTCAGTCTGGCGCACTTACACTATACTACTGTATATATTATGTATACGCATGTTCACATAAAACAAACTGAAGTCAACTTGAGTGGAAAAAAAAAGAAAAAAATTAGGTGAGAGGACACACAAAGGTCCTTATTCTGATTGAGTCGGACGGCTGGGTGTTTGGTCGGACGGCCGATGCATTGTGTTTGCGCATGTGCAGAGGTGTTTCTCCGCATGTGCGAACGCCGCGCACGTCCGAATACATTGTGAATTCTGTACAAAAAACGATTGGTTAGAGCAATCCAAGCAGGGGGTGGAGAGGGGCGTGAAGGGCTGTGGGGGGCGGACATCTGACATAGCCGGAGAGAAATGTATGAGTGGTCTGGAGCACTCAGAGCTGTCTGACCGCTCGGTCCATCATTCGATGGTCGGCAACCATCGGAGGATGGGGGAGGTTCCCACAGATGGGGGAGGTGTTCACATGAAACATCCACTCGTGGTCCCTTTGCTCGGCGTATTACCGCATTTGGGCGGTGTGAGCGATCCGTACGGTAGGCGGGGCTAAGAACACTCTGTGGCCATCCGAAACTACGCATCTGTCCAAATCAACTAGAATAAGGGCCAAAGTGTACTCTCCCAGGCTCGCTTCGCTCACCACCCATTGCTAGAAGGAATAGATGGTGGCGTGGCTAAAGAAATTGTTGTTCCATCCAGATCGCTGCTGCCACTGCAACATCATATGTTCCCTGAGTCACGTGGTCCAAGCTACATTCATACAGTATGTACAGTCACTTTGTCATAGTCAGGCACAGATTAGATTTGCATATTGTATAATATGCCATTGGGTATATGCCCAACTCAGCGCCAGGCTCTATCTGTATGCCCAAAAAGGAACTGGAGCGTAGGGCCCGCTCGCCCTATCATCCATCCCTGTTTCCATTTCTTCTGTATGGCACATTCCCCTTATTAAAAAACATGTTTATTAAAATACAGGGGGTTATACTGATTCACTCGGAAAGGCACAATCGCTCTCTAATGGACAAAACCATGGCCCTTATTCTGATCGGTGCTTACTTTCCCGAATTCTTACGTAGCGGGCCGCACGCCACGCTGTGCGGACATCGTCCGTAGAAACGCCCACCGAGCCTCCGCATTTGGACGGACTCACTGTTTAAGAAGAGGGCGTGTTTACGGACGACATCCAAACCTTGCGTGTGCGGTGGACATGCACAGATTCGGCACGGTCTTACCGCGTCAGAACGGACGGGAACCTGGCCGTACGCGCCGATGCGGTGTATTTACGCACAAATCACCACTCTTATCAGAACACCCAAATCTGTAACATGACCCACTTATGCAATTAGGCTACCTCATTCAAAAGGGATTGTTTTTAATGGTCATCTAGTATTTATCTAATTGATAATTAAACACTTTAATACCACTTTAGATTAACCCTTACATCATGCTAAGTTCACCACATTCTTTCTTGCCCCTTTACACCCATGTGTTATGTATGCATATGACATCATCAATTATTCTTCACATGCAAACACACACATACACATCAACACACTATGTACATCTTTACATTACCCTTCACTTTCAACCACTTGTATGCACTAAACCCATCTATATATACTGTATATCCCTTTTGCACCTTACATAAATAAACACCACTATTTATACTTATATACTTATATTTATACTTATACTGTAAAATAATACAATAACACACAGATCACTTCTAACTTTTATGACAAAAATTTATTAACATATAACAAACAAATTTAAATAAACTCTTCACACCAGGAGGTCGCACACGTCCTGCACCTCTGCAGCCATGTCTAGAAGGTGCTGTCGCAGCCTGAGGAGGGCCCCTCTCAACCCCTCGCCTTCTTGCCTCTGGTCATCTGTGGGCATGTTAAAGGGGGTTCAACATTAATTATGCTATTCAGGTCGACCTTGTACAGTCAATCCTAAGTACCTACAGCATGAGAATTCATACATACAAACAATTACATACAGTAGGCAATACTGTTTGTAATGGAAAAAAACCCACACACAGTGGGTTACACTACAGAATATGTGAGTGATAAAATTGCCAATGTATGTATCAAAATCATAACAACACTTGAGCCTCACTCACACTTCTCCTGCCTTAACACTCACCAATCTACTAGAAAGCTACATCCACTACAACATGCCACATTTTGACATACATATATACCTGCATGTCACTGCTTAATAGCTAAACTGCATGATAGATGGATACATAGATACATAGATGGATACATAGATGCATAGATGGATACATAGATACATAGATGGATACATAGATACATGGATGGATGGATGGATGGATGGATGGATGGATGGATGGATGGATGGATGGATACCACATTAAAAGGCTAGCCTAGTCCCTCTACCCATTACTTCCTGAATCATTGTCACATTGCCAGATAGGTGAAAGTGCAGCACTAATCCGCTTCCATACACCAAACAATTTCTAAAGTCAATCCATTCTACAAAATAGCTTTGCAAAATACATGGCAACAACACGGGCCAACTGGCTAGAGGTGGGCCCAGGGGAACTGGCCACTTGTGACTCCATTATAAATCACGCCTGACCATACTCCATTGATGTTTTATTTGTGCTTGTATAGAAAGGCCCTCCAGAAATAAACACTCATCACCTACGTGAGCCTCCAGATTCCACGTTTTCAGCCTATAACCCCTAAGTGTGTCTGTTGTAACCCACTTTTGTTTATTAATTAATAATAGAGTAAAACACACTAGATTCAGCAGTGGTACCTAACAAATAGTAGTACCACCAATTATTAATGATGTCTTATGTTTACCTACCACTTCCTTCAACCTCCACCACCTCACACGCCTCCTCCTCGCCCACGACCTCCTCGGCCAGCTCCTCCTGGGCCACGACCTCCGAGGCCACCTCCTCCTGGCCCATCACCTCCGAGGCCACCTCCTCCTGGCCCATCACCTCCGAGGCCACCTCCTCCTGGCCCATCACCTCCGAGGCCACCTCCTCCTGGGCCACCTCCTCCTGGGCCACCACCTCCTGGCCCTGCTCACAGGCCTGTCTGGCACGGTCACGTGCTGTAAGAAAATTCAAGATGCAGAGTGTTAAATAAGGCACATGATTTGTTCATTCATCATGCAGCAAAAACAATGACATATTAGACCCACATTACAGCATGTCAACCAGGAAGTACCACACATATAGTGTATGCCATGTTTAACTCGTGATCAGCCAGGTTACCTTATTGGTCAAATAAAGGTCATGGAAGTAATAATGTACAATTGGCCATTTAATGTGTAAACACTCACATCGTGCAATGCTGGCCCTGATTTCCTGGAGCAATTCCGGCTGTCGCCGCCTCAGATCAGACCATCGACGCTCCAGCTGTGCGATGGTCCTGCGCACCTGGGTGCGCGCGAATATGCGCCTGCGGGCCGCGGCATATACATGGCGCTTCTGGCGGTTAGTAATGAAAGGGCCCGCACGCCCCAGCCTGGTCTCCATAACGGAGACCAGTGCCCTCAGCTCCGCAGGAGAGAATGGGGCTGCTCTCCCATAGGCCGCCATCTTAGCAATGGCACAATTCAAGCAATCATGTCCTGTAATTGGTTGTTCAGAGTGATATTTGGTATTAACTTTATTGTTAATTTTGTCATTAACAGCGTGTATGCGCCACAACAGACGGCTAAACCATTGCATCGCAAAACAACACTTGCTGTAGCTTTGCATAGTTGAGCAGACCATGCCATTACTTAGTATCTCCAAAACAGACAGGGTGAAAGAAGTTTGCAACCCATTATATATAATCTATTACATTCACCAAACATGGGTGAAAACAACAGGTGAAATAGTCTGCATCACTGGCCAGTTACACCTAACTCTACAAGGTACTAAACTAGACAGCATTATTATAGTGAAAGCTATACACCAGAAACATAGCAAATAGTGCAAGACCTTTTCCCAATATTAGGCCATGGTGCCATGTGAACACTTACCTTCTACCGGCCCACACTAGAGATGTGGAATTCAATGTACCTAGCATCAAGCCAGTATTTGGAGACCTTTCACATGTGATTTGGATGCAAGCACTGATTACTATTGCCTGAGTGGTGGACTGGATTTACATATGGAATGGGTTAGTGTCATTAGTAGTACATACCAAACAAGTGCACAGTACAAATGTACATTCACATATACATTTCGGGGGACATTTACCAAAATGGATTCGTAGAAAAAAGGTGTATTCGTAGGGAGAAATACACCTTTTTTTTACGAATTTGTATTTTCGGGATTTACAATCCCAAAAATACAACAATTCGTAGTCCTAAAGATGGAACATTCGTATTTGTAGTTACAAATACGAATGCCCTACACCATCGATAGGATACGACAGAAATCACCATTCAAAAGAATGGTGGTTTCTGATTTACTAAGCAGCCGTACTGACAATACGGCTGCTTAGTGGTGTGAAACACCCACGCAAATACGACAGGAAAATAGAACACCATTTTCCTGTTCCATTTTTTGCGTTTTAGCCTGCACGGATCAGTCAGATCCGTGCAGGCTACAGTGTAAAAAAATAGAAAAATAAATAAATTAAAAAAAAAACGGCGTGGGGTCCCCCCCACAGCCGAAACCAGCACCAGGCTGAAGGAGCCGGGGCCGGTAATTAAAAATCAGGGAACCCGACAAATAGGGGTTCCCCGATTTTTAACAACCAGCCCCAGGCTCCAGGTCCGGGGCTGGTTCCCAAAATACGGGGGACAAAATGAGTAGGGGTCCCCCGTATTTTAAGAACCAGCCCCAGGCACAACCAGCCGGCAGGGTAATGTCACAGCCGGGGGACACTTATAATATAAGGTCCCGCGGCCAAAACATTCTCCCTACCGACCAGTCAGCCTGGCAAGGCGGCCAATAGCGGCATTCGGGAGGCGGAGCCGCACGATGTAAACACCGTGCGTCTCCGTCAGTCCGGTCTGGTTTCGGGGTGTTCGGTTTGTTTTTTTGCAAAGACCCTTACCTGGACTACGTCGCCCTGGGACAGGTGAGTATGGTTTCCTTCCACAGCTTCCCAAATGGATTTCGTCGGATCCGGACGGCGACAGCGACGGTCGACATGGAGGAAGAAGACGACACAGGACCAGAAGACGCCGACACAGGACCAGGGCGACCTATGGGAAGAAGATAGGTAAGTATTAGTATGTGTGGGCTTTGTGTGTAATAAAGTTTTATTTTAAAAGTGTGTCAGTGTGTTTTGTGCACTATTTTTTTAACTGTAGAACTACAAGTGCCAGCGGGCCCTTTAATGCCCAGCAGGCTGGGACTTGTGGTTCTCCAAGTCCCAGCTTGCTGGGGAGGCTTGCTGGCACTTGTAGTGCCACAGTAAAAAACAATAGGTTCATCTTTTTTTTAAACCATTTATCAGCTCGATGCCCACCGCCCAGGGGCATCGAGGACAGCACCAGGCTTCAGCCTGGTCAGGTAAGTCCTGGAGGGGGGGGACCCCTTCATTGGGGGGGTCCCCACTCCCCCAGGGCCCCTGGCCAGGCTGACTGGTCGGTAGGGAGAATGTTTTGGCCGCGGGACCTTATATTATAAATGTCCCCCGGCTGTGACATTACCCTGCCGGCTGGTTGTGCCTGGGGCTGGTTCTTAAAATACGGGGAACCCTTACTCATTTTGTCCCCCGTATTTTGGGAACCAGCCCCGGACCTGGAGCCTGGGGCTGGTTGTTAAAAATCGGGGAACCCCTATTTGTCGGGTTCCCTGATTTTTAATTACCGGCCCCGGCTCCTTCAGCCTGGTGCTGGTTTCGGCTGTGGGGGGGACCCCACGCCGGTTTTTTTTTTATTTATTTATTTTTTCTATTTTTTTTTACACCTTGCAGCCTGCACGGATCTGACTGATCCGTGCAGACTGCTAGAAATAATTCGTATTAGCGGCCGTATATACGGCCGCTAATACGAATCATTACACCATCGGAGGGTTACAAAGCAGTCGTATATGACTGCTTTGTAACTGATCCTCCGGAACACGACTTTGCATACGACTTAAACAGTCGTATGCAGTCGTAGGCAAAATACCAATACGAAAAACTAGGTTTTTCATATTGGTAAATTTCCCCCTTCATGTCTGGCCACAGTTTGAGGTGTTTATTGGTGTTCAAATCTAGCATTAACTTCTAAATCAGACTTAGCAAGTATGCCTGGTTTTTTTTTTTTTTTTTCGCTGGTATGGGCGTGGCCTATGCGCCGCACGGTCTACGCTGCCGTACGGAACACTGACGCACGGAACGCAGGGTGTCGCTGATGTACGCCAATTACAGAAATAGTATATAAGGGTGTGCTAGAAAAACTAAATGTTGTTGCAAACATGGCTGGATCTCAATCTGAAGGAGACCAGGAGTGCCAGGAACTTTTTCAACGCCTGGACTCCAGCACCTCCTATGTGCCCCTCACCACAGACCACCCAGTGGGTGAAGAGCAGGCAGCTGGCCCATCCACATCAGCCCAATCTGCAGCTGGCCCATCTTCTGCCTCAGCAGAATCATTGGGAACACAACAGGTGGCTTCCCAACAGAGTAGCCTGGCCAGCACTTCAAGTACAGCGACAGGTGTCCGTGGCCGTGGCCGAAAGAGGCCAACAGAGGAACCAAGCAGCAGGAACATGGCATTCGAACGCAGGAGCTTGCCATACTGGTACCCCGTGCACGGGATTGGATCGAGTGTCCACAGGACAGGTTGACACACACAAGGAGATGGAAGATTTGGGAGGACATAACTGTGGAGATTAATGCGGTAGCTCCACAAGTTCGTGAGGCGGAGCATGTAAAGAAGAGGCAAGTTCATGTGTGTTACATTTGAGCAGTACAAGACCAGTAATGTTTAAATTAGATGTTAGATGGAGTTGGTAAATGGTCGGTCACATTGCTTGGAGCGACAGACATGATTGCCATGTCATTTAATCGATAGTTTTTGTAGGGTGAGTGTGAATGTATCTTCTAAGGGTTGGTTTTATATTTGAATAGAATGTGTTTTGTGTAATGAAGCACATGTTGTAATCTGTTGCAGATTGCAATGGTTGCTACAGCAAACATCAGGAGTGACATGTAGTAATATGTAAACTTTGATTGCAGGTGGCACGACTTCAAAACCAACCTCAAGAAGAAACTGACCAAACGGTGGGAACACAGCCACACCTCTGGGGCTGGCCCCATGCCAGGCCGCCTGAAGCTCACCCCCCTGGAGGAGATGGCAGAGTGCTGCATTGCAGTAGAGAAGGTCCGGGGGTGAGCAACATGGATAGCGAGGCCCCAGCGGAAGTCTTTGCTGCTTTTGTTGAAGGTAATTATTTGGCATGGCATAAGTAGTTGGTACTAATTTCCTAGGAATGTGTTGTAATTGTAATTTTCTCCTTCACCAGCATCCCCACTGCTTGGTCAAGAATCTCTTGAGGAGGTGGAGGAGTCTGTGCCACCTGCCACCAGTGGCAGGCATGTGCAGCAGCAGCAGCCACTGGCCGAACCGGATTACGACAGGTGGGTGCAGGTGCTTAGGCAGATTCACCAGCAGGGAGACTTAGCATCAGAGCGGATGCGTAGGACCGAGGAGGTCATGCAGGGTTTGGTCAGCACCCAGCACACAATAGCTGGGAGCCTGCAGGCTATTGCTGAGGCCCAGCAGGCCATGGCTGGCACACAGCAGTCCATTGCTGCTAGCCTGCAGGTGCTGGCAGATCAAGCCCTGCGCCAAAATGACCTCCTCCTCCACCATAATGAGCTTATGGTGGAGCTAGTTTCCAGCAATAGGGCCCTATTGTCATCCGTGTCTGGTGCATTTCCACCAGCAGCACTCCCTGCTGGCAGAGGGGGAACTCCATCCCCCCCCCTCACCAGCATCTGCTCCACCTGGGCCACCATCCCAACGTGGCCGTGGCCGTGGCCGAAGAGCTGCTGCACGTGGCAAGGAGCCTACCAGGGCCAAACGTGGCCGCAAATGAACTTGTGTCCGCATTAATCTCCACCCTTATGTCTTCCCAAATCTTTCATTGAGCTGTGTGTGTCAGCTTCCTGTGTCCAATCCCGTGCAGAGGGTCCCCACATTTGCCCTCGTTTCGAATGTCATGTTTGGTTCCCCTGTTGGCCTCTTTCGGCTAGCATTACTGTCTGCTGTACTTGAAGTGTTGGTGCTATACTGTTGTTGTGAAGCCACCTGATGTGTTCCTAATGATTCTGCTGTGGCTATGTATGTCACAAATACATTTATTTATATTTTTTATTTTTGTACATTCCTGCCATGGTACCTTTTTATTTGTTGCATATGTCAAATAACATGCTTTCCATTATGTTTTTGAAGTTATTGTAATAAATTTATAATTTGATCCCCAAATGTGTGGTTTAATTGTTAAATGTAGAAGTGACATGTCTATTTCTATTAGTGATAGTAAGTTCTGTCCATTGGTTGCAGTGTAAATGTGTGTCCAAACTGCAGCATATATGTGTGTGCTTAGTAATGGTCCATTTAAGCTGCAATGGTTCCAATTGAAGCACTGACAAGCGTGTAATTAATGAGTAATGAGTAAAGGAGTGGATTGTATTGTGTTCAGCTGACATTGGTTGCGGTGCGCCCGTAGTGATTAGGCGTTCCGATTGCCTAGCGCATGACCAAGTGGTGTCCGCAAAGAAATACTTGCTTATGGACACCGCATATTTCTAGCCTTTTGGTTCTTGTGCATTCGGTGTGCTGTCCGAATGCACGCCTACCAGAATGAGTGCACTCCCTCGTGTACGCCCATGTTTACGCCCTGTTTAGCCCACTTTGAAAGTACGCCCCTGTGTAGTTCCGAATGACGCCCATAATACGCCCATATTTCCCGAGTGATTGCGGTGCACAATTTTGTACGGTATTAGTGAGAACAAGTATGGAGACCATGCGTGGCACATGCGCATAGCGTTGCCTACGCATGCGCAGACGGCTAAAAAACGCCATCCGAAAGAGTGCGTGAATGTACGCACAGACCAGAATAAGGCACCATGTGCACTGCAGGTGGGGCAGATGTAACATGTGCAGAGAGAGTTAGATTTGGGTGTTTTATTGTTTCATTGCAGGGCAAATACTGGCTGCTCTATTTTTACACTGCAATATAGATATAGTACACCCCCCACCCAAATCTAACTCTCTCTGCGCATGTTACATCAGCCCCACCTGCAATACATATGGTTTTGTCCATTAGAGAGTGATTGTGCCTTTCAGAGTGAATCAGAATAACCCCCACAGTCCCTGCACTTACCACTCCAAAGCAAATTACCAGGAATACGGCGCTGCCGCCATTTTCCCAGATGTCCGCAATGCTACCACTCCAAGCAACCACTATTTACGTAGCAGTAACAGCCTGTTGCCTAGGCCTAGCACATAACCTGGTTCTTTACACGAGTTTCAGATCAGACTGAAGCAGCAGAGAATGGATACCGGATTGTTCTTTTCAAAAAATAAATCTAGCTAAAAATGAGTCAATATCTCACTAAGCGGGTGGCTGTAATTATACTGGCATCAATTCAAAGGAGGACAAGAGCAGGAGGAGGAAGATTTCCCAACGGGGCCCACAATGGCTTCCTAACCGTGACAAGTATTCACATATGCCGCTTTTAAGGGAACTCAAGGAAAACAATCCAAATGATTACCGTAATTGCTTAAGAATCTCTAATGCCTATTTCACCAGTTCTCTCCAGAGTGTTAACCCCGTAACGGTGACCAGGTGCTGATGTATGGGCCTCTGTAGGGTGTCCGCTCCTCTTGGGGTAAGGCTAATGGCAAATTTAGTCTTTCTAGAATAAAGCAAAATCTATTGAATCTGAAGTTGATAAATGGATACTATGGTGCATGCAAAAGGAAATTTGATACCAGAAACATGAAGTTCCAAAATTAAAAATAATAATGGCAGAATTTTTGGCAATAAAAATTAAGGTATGCGGTCAACCGTCACCATATAAGAAAATATAGTAAGTATAGCGCTCTGAGATGGTATCCCAGCAGTCCCCACATAGGGTGGTCTAAAAAAAAACATTATAGGTTACGGGAATTTCTGGAAAGTGGTGGCGGCACTCTGGGAATTGTGTTGGACTTTGTAAGAAGAAAAAGATTGTAATTGAATTGCTGTTAGTAGTGTCTGGTCAACACCACTTATAGCGCATTGGGATCATCAGTTGGTTAAATAAAAACAATTCTGAATATAAAAATAATAGATTTGAACCTAAATATGTCACAGTTATAATGAAAAAAATGATATACAGGTTGAGTATCCCTTATCCGAAATACTCGGGACCACGAGCATTCCGAATAAGGGATTTTTCCGGGTTTTTTGGAATATTTTTTTTTTACATACTTACCTGTCCCCTGGTGGGTTCCCGATGGTCCCTAGGCATCCATGGAGTCCTCTGGTGTCCAGGGCAGACCTTCAGCTTCATCTCTGGCATCTCCAGCGGTCCCAGGAGTGCATTGCGCGAGTTCCCAGGTGTGTCGGGGACGTCACCGGCATGCCTGGGAACTCGCGCAATGCACTCCTGGGACTGCTGGAGATGCCGCAGATTAAGCTGAAGGCTTGCCGTGGGCGCCGGGGGACTAGGTAAGTATAAAAAAAGGGTCTGGGGGGGGGGGGGGGGATTTTGAACTATTCCAAAAAACCACGTTTTTTTTTTAATAATTCGGATAATGGATATCCGGGTACCGGATACTCAACCTGTATTATAATGGATTGTATTGCACCTGCTGGTCAAAAATCATAGCAGACAAAATAAATAGAAATTTGGTTACTGCATCCAGTGCAAATACAAGATATATAGCTAATGGATTTATATAATTCCTCTGACAAAATATCTCACTTCATGTACGGGCCTTATTTTGGTTCATTCTTTCTGACAAAATCCTTCTTAGATGGGCAAAACCATGTGCACTGCAGGTGGGGCAGGTGTTACTTGTGCAGAGAGAATTAGAATTGGGTGGGGTTTTACTTCAAAGTGAGATCTATATTGCAGTGTAAAAATAAAGCAGTCAGTATTTTCCCTGCACAGAAACAAAATTACTCACCCAAATCTAATTCTCTCTGCACATGTTACATCTGACCCCCTGCAGTGCACATGGTTTTGTCCATCTAAGAAGGATTTTGTCAGAAAGAATGAACCAAAATAAGGCCCGTAGTGTGGATCTGTTAGTCAGTATTTGTTTATATTAAACACAATTGGTTTTTAATAAAAGGCACCGTTATACCGGTATAAATTCATGAAATTGGACACATGAAAGAAATCACATGTAAAAATGATCAGACACGGGGGGGGGACTTACAAAGCCAAATACGGCTAAAATATTTGTTTTACTAAATACAAATATTTTGGGTGTATTCAAATTTTTGGCATTTACTATGCCAAAAATACAATTCGCATTCGTATTCATGGCACATTCGTATTCGTATTTACAAATGCATATGCCATCTACAGAATACGAATAATAATCACTATTCCAAAAAACTGGTGATTCCTAATTTACTAAGAGGCCATATTGAAAATTAGCAGGATATGACTGCTAATTGCCGGGCAAATAAGCCTGGAAAATATACACACCCCCCCCTATATTTTTTTAAACCAGCACCAGGCCCAAGGGCCGGTCCTGGTTCCCAAAATAGGGAACCCCTATGTTAATTGTGTCCTGATTTTTTAAAACCAGGAACGGCTCTTTGAGCCCAGGGCTGGTAATGCTCGTGGGGGGGACCCCACCCCATTTTATTTTAATTATTTAATGGCCGTATATACGGCCGCTAAATACGAATCCATACGAATCAGTCAAACACGACTGCTCTGGAATACGAATTTGTAAATGAAATACGACACCAATAACAGTCGAATACGTATTCAGAATACGAATACCAATTTTGTATTCGTACTTTTAGTACATTTTGCGCATAACTTTGTAACAATGTACAGTATTACAGTATCCCTACATTCTTCACAGTAGTAAACTGGAGATAATTTTAAGTGGTTACCTGGTGATGTTTTAATCCAGGTTCATGGATCTCATCCAAATACTCCCCGTGAATGAGGGCAGGCTGATCAGTAGCATAGCTACTGTGCGGCAGACCCCGTGGCAGCCTGGTGAGCGCAGCAAGCCCCGCGAGGGGACGCGTAATACATGTAAAGTAATCCGTGTCCCGAGTAATCCGAGTAATCGCTGCGCTCGCCACGCTTTGGGCTCGGTGGCTCGCTGCGCTCGCCACACTATCTATAATCAATTCCACGCCGACGTGGATAGTGGGGGTATGAAAGGGTAGGAGGACGCGTACCGCCGCCCCACGCGGGCTCGCTGCGCTTGCCACGCTTCGGGTTGGCGTTGAAATTGGGGGTGGCGTTGCCAATGGGGGTGCATTTAACATTGAAACCACCCATCAGGGTGCTTGTACAATTAAAAATCATAGAAACATAGAAACATAGAATTTGACGGCAGATAAGAACCACTTGGCCCATCTAGTCTGCCCCTTTTTTAAAACATGTTACCTCAAACCATATTTGATCCTTATTTTTATGTAAGGATATCAATATGCTTATCCCAAGCATGTTTAAATTGTACTACTGTATTTGCTTCTACCACCTCTGATGGTAGGCTATTCCACTTATCTACTACTCTTTCTGTGAAGTAATTCTTCCTCACATTTCCCCTGAATCTTCCTCCCTCTAGTGTCAGTGCGTGTCCTCGTGTTCTGCTGCTCCTCTTCCTGTGGAGAATGTCTCCCACCTGTACCTCCCTCCCTCTAGTGTCAGTGCGTGTCCTCGTGTTCTGCTGCTCCTCTTCCTGTGAAGAATGTCTCCCACCTGTACCTCCCTCCCTCTAGTGTCAGTGCGTGTCCTCGTGTTCTGCTGCTCCTCTTCCTGTGAAGAATGTCTCCCACCTGTACCTTCCTCCCTCTAGTGTCAGTGCATGTCCTCGTGTTCTGCTGCTCCTCTTCCTGGGAAGAATGTCTCCTACCTGTACCTTGTTAAAACCCTTGATATATTTGAAAGTTTCTATCATGTCCCCCCTTTCCCTTCTCTGCTCTAAAGTATACATATTAAGATCTTTTAGTCTTTCCTGGCACCATTTTAGTTGCTCTTCTTTGTACAATCTCTAATGTATTTATATCCTTCTGGAGATATGGCCTCCAGAACTGAACACAAATCGGATTGCATCGCATTGCATGCATCGCATGCCTCTATATTGCATGCAATGTGATGCGATTGTATAAGATGTAAGATGTAATAAGATCAAAATTGTGGTGCCGTGCTAGGAAACAAGTAAATATAGGGGTCTTATTGGGGCCTAGTTTTTCAAACTGCCATCCTGTCTGCCGCTGCAGTGCCACTCCTAGATGAGCCATGTGTTTGTGCCGCACACTTGTGTGGCTTAGCATAGTTATCCAGCTACCTCAGTGCAACCTTTTGGGTACTGCTTTCCTAGCACGGCGCCCACGATAAGCATCGCATGTATCGGTCCTTAATCGCAAGCATCGCATGCATCTCATTATAAACCACTAAATACAGTGTCATTTTAAATGCACCCCATTCTTAACACCACCCCCACTATGAACGCCAACCCGAAGCGTGGTGAGCGCAGCGGTACGCGTCCTCCGACCTTTTCATACCCCCACTATCCACGTCGGCGTGGAGTTGATTTTATAAAGTGGCGAAGCGTGGCGAGCGCAGCGAGCCCCGCGAGGGGACGCGGATACCTTCACAGGTATCCGCGTGTCCTCGCGGGCTTCACAGGTATCCGCGTCCCCTCACGGGGCTCGCTGCGCTCGCCACGCTTCGGGCTCGGTGGCTCGCTGCACTCGCCACACTTTATAAAATCAACTCCACGCCGACGTGGATAGTGGGGGTATGAAAAGGTCGGAGGACGCGTACCGCTGCGCTCGCCACGCTTCGGGTTGGCGTTCATAATCGGGGTGGTGTTAAGAATGGGGTGCATTTAAAATGACACTGTATTTAGTGGTTTATAATGAAATGATATGTGATTTTTAAGTGTTGATGCATCAAATTGAGGGCTTATAATGTCAACTCCACTTCCATTGTTAATGCCTCCCCAAACTATCAACGGCAATCGATTTAAACGCATACATCGCAGTCATCGAATCGCACGCATCGTACCTTACTATACTACTGTTTTTCGTACGATACATACGATTTAAAAAACGAAATTGCACGTATCACACAGATTGTATGCCTTATAAAAATGTACACGATTAATGCGATGGGCGCCGTGCTAGGAAAGCAGTACCACCTTTTGCCCTAAAAACAATATTGGGGCAGATGTATTAACCAGCGTTAAGTGCAAAAATGCACTTAACGCTGGTTAACTGGGGGGGATTACGTCTGTCCCTAATGTATTACTAGCGCACCTAACGTGCGCTAGTGACAGCCCGCCGAGTTACGCTCGGCGGGGCTGTCCCTGCAATCCCCCCCAGGGATTAACGGCCGGGGCGATGTATTAACAGCCTTCAAGGCGTTAATTCGCCCCGGCCGCTTCGCCAGCTCAGGGCTAGCGTTGTCCTATCCCCCACTATGGGGACAACGCTAGCCCTGCGTCTGGCTTGGGCTGCGCTGGAGATCTCGCATTTTTTGCGAGATCTCGCGCATGCCCAGTAAGCCGGGCAGGGGGGGCGACGGGGAGTGCGCATGTGCGGGGCGGCGAGGGAGCCGATAAAGAGAGCCGTTAACGCTGGGCATAACGGCTCTCCTTATCGGCTTGGGGGATGTTAATACATCTCCCCATAACGAGTGCCCGCTTCTCCTCGTTATGCAGGAGAAGCGGGACTCGTTATTTCACAAACGTAACAAGCTTAATGATACATCTGCCCCATTGTGAGGTGTGAGCTGTTCAGAGTAGACTGGAAATTAGTGGACATGAATGATATTGAGGTTAATAATAGTGTAGGAGCAAAAAAATAAATAAAATTCTGCGAGTTTAGCAGTTTTAATGCTTGAAAAAAAAAAATCAGAGCCCAAAACCCAAAACGTTTAGGGGGTGTTTTGGCAAAACCCATTAGAACCCAAAACCTGAAGGTAATCAGAACCCAAAACACGAAAAAGTGGCCGGTGCACATCCCTACTTCAAAGTGAGATCTACATTGCAGGGTACAAATAAAGCAGTCAGTATTTTTCCTGCACAGAAACAAAATAAGTCACCCAAATCTAACGCTCTCTGCACATGTTACATCTGCCCCACCTGCAGTGCACATGGTTCTGCCCATTTCAGAAGGAATTTGCCTCTGCGAGTGAACCATAGTCATCATTTCTTCCCAAAGCATTCATTTCAGACATGAATAAGGATAGGCCAGGCATGCCTCTATAAATAGGCAAAGTTATGAGTAATTAGCCGCACTCGCCGCAACCTTCTGCAGTTCAGTAAGTAACTTTAGTTGTTGCTGTTTCCTTTTTTTAACTGCCATTATAGCCAAATATTATCGCAAGGATTTATTTTGTCCAAAAAGTTGGCAACAAATTGTCAGAATAGTTTCCATCGCGAGACAGACAATTTAATCATTTTCATTCTAAGCAAAGCAACATTTTATGTTTGTAGCTTAATTCAATTCTTAGGAAGTATTCTGACATTCTATCTGATATCTACAAATACAGAACAATATCCACTTCCAGCCTCACTGCAAATGGAAAAAGAACTGGCACGGAGTCAGGGAAATTCCACCCAGTTCACTTTTTAGATAAGTGCTCAGAATCACAGTGTGTGCAAAACAAACCCGTCCACTTCTCGGCAGAAACCATTTCAACACACACAAAACAATCCTATAATGGGGGTAGAATGATTCCATATGTTTCAAATTCCAGGTCCTAATGCAGTGAGAATTCCAGCCATTTGCTGCTTGTTTATTTTAACATTCTACAAAGTTGTGGGCTGAGTATTCAGTGTTTGACCGACTTCAATGACTCCAGAGTCATCCTGTACACTGACATGTATACTGTAGCTGTCTGGCAAAGCAGCGGCCAATCAGTAAAGTCATTAAAATATTCAATGTTTATTTTGCTTCCAACAGACAACCAGACAGAACTATGGCAGAAAGCAAATCAAACGATGAACAAATTGACTATTTTCAATTCTTCACAAGGGGCCTAATTCACATTGGCTTAGTAAACAGCGAAATTCGCTGCTTACCAACTGCTAAAATGCCGCCCGTCCGAATGCCCCCACCCCGCCGCGGAATCCCCTCGGTATGATGCGAGGGGATGTACCCAGACATATCCCCTTGCATGCAGCCTAAGGGAAGAAAAATCATTAATTGGTCGCTGACTAAACTGACTTTTATTTCAGTTTGTGTCCGCCGAAGAGGGAGCGGCCGCTGAGGTCGTCCACCCCCAGCAGGCATCGATTCACCTGCTTTCCCCTGCTCCAGCCCCATTTCTGCCCCCTTCCACCCTCAGACCTCCCTCCTCGTAACGAACGGCCCGGTGAATGTGTAACACGCTGAAGCCATTCGGTGCTGGGGTTTGCACATGCGCAAAAATGCGCATTCACAAATCATGACCGTCGGGCTGGTGCCAAATTTCGATCGCTATGGTCAGGGCTGCCAAGAGAAATCCTGGGCCCCGGTACAACTTTGTGGGGCCCCCACGGATGGAGCTCCCCACACACTCTGCGGACCTTGTTACGCCACTGCTTCCAAGGTGGATACAAGGACAAAAATGTACACCGTAATGCCGATTTCACATGTCACACACCCATTACATATTATACCACATGCCATAATGCTCATTACATGTTATGCCACACACTGTAATGCTCATTGCATATTATGCCACACACTGTAATGTCCAAATAAAAAAAACCTGTGTGTCCAGGCCCAGGCCCCACTGACAGGCCCAGGCCCGGGTAAACTGTACCTGCTCCCCCCCCCCCTCTCGACACCACTGGCTACGGTCCCGAATCAGTTCCAAGGTTTTTACCTTCGAAAAAAAAAGATCTTGGGAATCTTTGTAGAGTCAGCTTTAAACCTCCCATTGCACCAATCCTGCTGCTGCAGGACGGCGTCTATTCACTGCACAGCAACGGGTAGTAGCGGGATCTTCCAACTGCCCCCCGCAGGACAGTCCCACAAAAATCAGGACAGTATGGATGCATGCATATTGACTATTTCCATTTCCTCCTTACTGGTTTTCTCCCATCCAGACTTTCACCCATACAATCTAATGCACCGTAACATACATGTCTCCATTTGTATCATAATATTTCCCTCCTCGCTCCCCCCCCTTCTTTTTTAACAATATTTTTACTTTATTGAAGCATGACATACAATAAATGTGCAACATAAATACGTTTCCAATGTGTGGATCACAATCTGCAGTCACATAGGGCCTTATTCTAGTTCACTCTTTCTGACAAATTCCTTCTTAGATGGACAAAACCATGTGTACTGCAGGGGGGCAGATGTAAAATGTGCAGAGAGAATTAGATTTGGGTGAGTTATTTTTTTTCTGTGCAGGGTAAAAACTGGCTGCATTATTTTTACACTGCAATATAGATCTCAAGTCAAGTCAAGTCAATTTTTATTGTCATCAACAGCGGAAGAAGAACTCTCACTGCAGACGAAATTATGTAGTACATAAATACCAGTACAGTAAAAGCAATATCCGTATAATACAGATCTCACTTTGAAGTAAAACTCCACCCAAATCTGATTCTCTCTGCACAAGTTACATTTGCCCCACCTGCAGTGCACATGGTTTTGTCCATCTAAGAAGGATTTTGTCAGAAAGAGCGAACTAGAATAAGGCCCACAGTTTCAGACACAAAAATAATAATTATTACAGACATTTTGCAGCAGTGTCTTTTGTTATAAACAAAAGTACAATGTATAAAAGGGAAAATAGAAAAATACTTCTGGATCCGCGTCTATACCCGTCCTAATCCCAACTATAGGTGTACCGCCCCCCCCCCCCCCCCCCCCCCCTCCTATGCATATTGTGCATCTCTTATCTGCGCTCATTAACTGCTCCCAGTCCAGGATTGTTTGCGGCTGTCAGTCTCTGGAATTCCCTCACACACAACACTTTCTCCTCCAAACCTACAATGGTCCCTTAAAAACTCACATTTCCAGGCAGCTTATCAAATTCCTGCATCCCCCTCTTTGGTTCCCATGCCTACTCTACCCAAATACCCTATTGTACACAAACCTCAATGCTCAAACTGCCCTCTGACCCCAGCCCAACAACATAGCGTGACTGGATCGTACACTGTAGCCCATATTTTACCCTTGTAACCTGGATGGAACAATATGTCACAATATACAAGACATTTATCCTTCTGTAACCAACTGCTATATTTCTATAGGCTGTAAGCATGTGGGCTGGACCCTCTGACCTCTCTGTCTGACGGCTTTTACTCATTTTATTAATGTGGTTTATTTTTACCATTTGTAAAGCGCT
This sequence comes from Crinia signifera, assembly GCF_055691185.1. Lineage (NCBI taxonomy): Eukaryota > Metazoa > Chordata > Amphibia > Anura > Myobatrachidae > Crinia > Crinia signifera. The sequence continues at coordinate 465,936,999 of NC_139217.1, read as the reverse complement.
ATGGATTATGGTGGCACGATGGGCCTGATTCAATTCCAATTGCAGGGCTGCCAAAAAGCCGAGCCCTGCGATTGGATAGCCGCTGCCCCACCAGAGTAAAAACCCGCCCCTGTGCAAGCCTGCAAATGGGCTGCGAAAATATCTGAATCCCTTAGCAGCACACTCACCGCGGAATGATTCCCAATTGTGCACAGTATCTGAGTATCCCTGGACTTATTCGGTGGCTGCAATGAAACAGTCATATCGGGCCGGAGCTGAAAGCACCTGTCCACGTCTGCATATTTCCTTACACTCCCAACACCATATTCCCAACTCTGGTGAGAGGGAAAAGGGGACTTTGGGAATTTGGGAAATCTTTTGTATCCTAAAATTTGGTAAATCTTTTTAATCCCAACATAAACATTTAAATCCATAATTATGTCAAAATGGGTTTGTAGCAAGCTCTTGAAGGACTGGAGCTTGTTGGATGGTTGGTCAAAGTGTTCCATAATTGGGAAGCTGTATGTAAGAAGTCTTTGATGTGGAGACTAGATGGGAGGACAGGTGTAGGCGCGAGGTAGAGTGGAAAGGTGAAATTAAGCCGTGCATTATAAGATCAGAGATGCAATGAGGCAAAGCACCAGTGCGGCTTCTTGATGGGTGAGAATATTAATTTACGGGACTATGTAAAAACCGGACCCGGACAAGACTCCGGACCACCGGACAGGACATCAAAATCTGCAGTCCGGAGCTTGTAGGGTCCGGTCCGGGGGGTGCCCTGTTCGGGGGTGGTTTTTGCTACATGCCCGGACCATACAGGGAGACTTTATTCTACCCGTCCTCCTCTACCTGGTGACAGGTGTGACAGGTAGCCCCCCCCAACAGGACACCCCCTGGACAGGACACCTTCCGGACCGGACGCTACAAGCTCCAAACTGCAGAGTTTGATGTCTGGTCCGGCAGTCCGGGGGTTTTGTCCTGGTCCGGGTTTTACCCATACCCTTAATTTACAGACTATGGGAATGGGAAGTCCGTGCAGGGATTTTGGGGTGGCGCAGCAGATGAGGAGCGAGGGAACTGGAATATTAGCATTGCCAGCGTTGAAGAGGGGAAAGGTGGAAGCGGAGAAGACCAAATAGGTGAGGGGAGATAGTGAGCGAGGGGACCGGGGTTTTAGTTACATTCTGGGTGAGAAAGGGGCACATGTGCTGAGTGAAATTGCAGCTGGAGTTGATCTTGGTGCCCTGGGCATAGTGGGCATAGTGAACAGAGTCTGTAATGTTATCTACCATGAGTGAGATTTAGAGGAAGGGAACTTAGTGTCATTGCAAGTAGGAAAGATCACTACCTCATTTGTACGGAGCAAGACAGGAAAGTTCAATGCTGCGAAGGCCAAGAGTATAAAGGAAGTCACGAAGAAGAGATTGATTGATAATGTCACAGGGAGAGACGAGGTCACAGACAATGAGGATTGATCATATAAGTGATTGTCAGGAATAGCTTCATAATCATAGATGTAACTACAAACAGTCGCAGTGAACACATTGCTACAGAGAGGTTGTTATGGTTGTTATGGCGATACTAACACATTGCTGTCCATGATTGAAATGGTGATAAACTAAGTCATTAGTCACGTTGGCTGAACTAAATAATGGTTTAGCCTTGGTTCCGTATTTATTTAATTATATAGCTCATACATATTCCGCAGCGCTGTACAGAGAGTAGTTGAACATTCATATCAGTCCCTGCCCCAGTGGAGCTGACAATCTATATTCCCTACCATATGTACACGCACACACAGACATTCTAGGGTCAGTTTATTGGGAGCCAATTAACCTACCAGTGTATTTTTGGATTGTGGGAGGAAACCGGAGTACCCGGAGGAAACCCACACAAGCACGGGGAGAATATACAAACTTCACACAATAAGGGCTATGGTGGGGATAGAACCCATGACCTCAATGCTGTGAGGCAGTAATGCACCATTACACCATCTGTACTGCCCTGTATATATAACACATGGTGGGTATAGAACCCATGACCTCAGTGCTGTGAGGCAGTAATGCTAACCATTACACCGTCCATACTGCCCTGTATATATAACACATGGTGGAAATAGAACCCATGACCTCAGCGCTGTGAGGCAGTAATATAACCATTACACCGTCCGTACTGCCCTGTATATATAACACATGGTGGGGATAGAACCCATGACCTCAGTGCTGTGAGGCAGTAATGGTAACCATTACACGATCCATACTGCCCCGTATATATGACACATGGTGGGGATAGAACCCATGACCTCAGTGCTGTGAGGCAGTAATGATAACCATTACACTGTCCGTACTGCCCTGTATATATAACACATGGTGGGAATAGAACACATGACCTCAGCGCTGTGAGGCAGTAATGCTAACCATTACACCGTCCGTACTGCCCTGTATATATAACACATGGTGGGGATAGAACCCATGACCTCAGTGCTGTGAGGCAGTAATGCTAACCATTACACCATCCGTACTGCCCCATATATAGAACACATGGTGGGGAATAGAACACATGACCTCAGCGCTGTGAGGCAGTAATGCTAACCGTTACACCATCCGTACTGCCCCGTATATAGAACACATGGTGGGGAATAGAACCCATGACCTCAGCGCTGTGAGGCAGTAATGTAACCATTACACCATCCATACTGCCTCATATATATAACACATGGTGGGGATAGAACCCATGACCTCAGTGCTGTGAGGCAGTAATGTAACCATTGCACCGTCCGTACTGCCCTGTATATATAACACATGGTGGGGATAGAACCCATGACCTCAGCGCTGTGAGGCAGGAATGCTAACCATTACACCGTCCGTACTGCCCCGTATATATAACACATGGTGGGGATAGAACCCATGAGCTCAGCGCTGTGAGGCAGTAATGCTAACCATTACACTGTCCGTACTGCCCCGTATATATAACACATGGTGGGGATAGAACCCATGACCTCAGTGCTGTGAGGCAGTAATATAACCATTACACCGTCCGTACTGCCCTGTATATATAACACATGGTGGGGATAGAACCCATGACCTCAGTGCTGTGAGGCAGTAATGCTAACCATTACACCGTCCGTACTGCCCCGTATATATAACACATGGTGGGGATAGAACCCATGACCTCAGTGCTGTGAGGCAGTAATATAACCATTACACCGTCCGTACTGCCCTGTATATATAACACATGGTGGGGATAGAACCCATGATCTCAGCGCTGTGAGGCAGTAATGCTAACCATTACACCGTCCGTACTGCCCTGTATATATAACACATGGTGGGAATAGAACCCATGATCTCAGCGCTGTGAGGCAGTAATGCTAACCATTACACCGTCCGTACTGCCCTGTATATATAACACATGGTGGGAATAGAACACATGACCTCAGCGCTGTGAGGCAGTAATGCTAACCATTACACCGTCCGTACTGCCCCGTATATATAACACATGGTGGGGATAGAACCCATGACCTCAGCGCTGTGAGGCAGTAATGCTAACCATTACACCGTCCGTACTGCCCTGTGTATATATAACACATGGTGGGGATAGAACCCATGACCTCAGTGCTGTGAGGCAGTAATATAACCATTACATCGTCCGTACTGCCCTGTATATATAACACATGGTGGGGATAGAACCCTTGACCTCAGTGCTGTGAGGCAGTAATACTAACCATTACACCGTCCGTACTGCCCCGTATATATAACACATGGTGGGGATAGAACCCATGACCTCAGCGCTGTGAGGCAGTAATGTAACCATTACACCATCCGTACTGCCCCATATATAAAACACATGGTGGGGAATAGAACACATGACCTCAGTGCTGTGAGGCAGTAATATAACCATTACACCGTCCGTACTGCCCTTTATATATAACACATGGTGGGGATAGAACCCTTGACCTCAGTGCTGTGAGGCAGTAATACTAACCATTACACCGTCCGTACTGCCCCGTATATATAACACATGGTGGAGATAGAACCCATGACCTCAGCGCTGTGAGGCAGTAATGTAACCATTACACCATCCGTACTGCCCCATATATAAAACACATGGTGGGGAATAGAACACATGACCTCAGTGCTGTGAGGCAGTAATGTAACCATTGCACCGTCCGTACTGCCCTGTATATATAACACATGGTGGGGATAGAACCCATGACCTCAGCGCTGTGAGGCAGTAATGCTAACCATTACACCGTCCGTACTGCCCCGTATATAACACATGGTGGGGATAGAACCCATGACCTCAGCGCTCTGAGGCAGTAATGCTATTCATTACACCGTCCGTACTGCCCCGTATATATAACACATGGTGGGGATAGAACCCATGACCTCAGTGCTGTGAGGCAGTAATGTAACCATTGCACCGTCCGTACTGCCCTGTATATATAACACATGGTGAGGATAGAACCCATGACCTCAGCGCTGTGAGGCAGTAATGCTAACCATCACACCATCCGTACTGCCCCGTATATATAACACATGGTGGGAATAGAACCCATGACCTCAGTGCTGTGAGGCAGTAATATAACCATTACACCGTCCGTACTGCCCTGTATATATAACACATGGTGGGGATAGAACACATGACCTCAGTGCTGTGAGGCAGTAATGCTAACCATTACACCATCCGTACTGCCCCGTATATATAAACACATGGTGGGGATAGAACACATGACCTCAGTGCTGTGTGGCAGTAATGCTAACCATTACACCATCCGTACTGCCCCGTATATATAACACATGGTGGGGATAGAACACATGACCTCAGTGCTGTGAGGCAGTAATGCTAACCATTACACCATCCGTACTGCCCCGTATATATAACACATGGTGGGGATAGAACCCATGACCTCAGTGCTGTGAGGCAGTAATGCTAACCATTACACTGTCCATACTGCCCCGTATATATAACACATGGTGGGGATAGAACACATGACCTCAGTGCTGTGTGGCAGTAATGTAACCATTACACTGTCCATACTGCCCCGTATATATAACACATGGTGGGGATAGAACACATGACCTCAGTGCTGTGAGGCAGTAATGCTAACCATTACACCATCCGTACTGCCCTGTATATATAACACATGGTGGGGATAGAACCCATGACCTCAGTGCTGTGAGGCAGTAATGCTAACCATTACACTGTCCATACTGCCCCGTATATATAACACATGGTGGGGATAGAACACATGACCTCAGTGCTGTGTGGCAGTAATGTAACCATAACACCTTATGGATTTATAAGACTGTCAAAAGGAATGTACTCATTGCCAATTATGCATCTTCCAGTCATTGGGCCCGATTCAGAGTTGATTACTGTTGTGTGAATTTGTAATCCTATCGATTATCGTTTGACAGCTTATGCTGATCGCATTGCAGAGGCGCAGGGCCAAATAGCAAGAAAAGTTGGATATGGATCTACTTGCAATCCCCTCGATCAGCCGGATTCATGGAATGGTCAGAGCGACTCACATGTGCACAGACTGGGACTATCATTACGTGGTGAGTGATGTGCGTATAGATTTTTAGAGAATAGTAAGATTTTAGCAATTCGCTCTCGGGCTTGCATCTTCTGCCCACCGTGACCCCGTGACCTTTGATGGGTGTGGTATAGTGGCCCGACAGTCGGGATTCTGACTGTCAGTATACAGACATTGTAATTCCAATTGTCAGTACTTCTCCCAACACTCTTCTACCCTTCTTCAGGCAAATGAAGGTCATTGTGGGGGGGGGGGGGGGGATGCACTAAAGGAAAAATGCAGTAAAAAAACGTTACCTGGGTTATTACTGCATTATGGTAGGCAAATGTAATTGGGTGAGAGTTTCAGAAAGTGAGAGATTTTTTGAGAGTTTTCCGATGTTTTTTTAAAGCAGAAATCAATCACACTGCAAAACCAGGTTGATTTTGCCATGTAAATGATTGCTGCTTTAAAAAACATGGGAAAACTCCCCCAAAATCTCTCACTTTCTGAAACTCTCACCCTATTACATTTGGCCCACGAAGTGGAGGTTTGGAGGTAAAAAAAGAGTAAAATAGAAATCAATAGAAAAGTTGTATATTGTGCAATTTCTTTCCACATTTTAAATTTTTTGGGGGATTGCGATCTGGTACAGGAAGAGCATAGGTGTGCGCAGCTCATTGCATGAGGGGGTGTACTTCTGGAAAACATTTCTGGCTGTGCATGGGGGTGTCTAGAACCAGTCAGGGTGTGATTCTAGCATTATATCAGTCATTAATCCATTCTTATCATAATTAAACCCAAAATGAAATGCTTGACCCAATAATTAGCTTTTCTGTGTGACTCGGATCGGCAAAACAAACTGGCACTGAAAAAACAGGAACAGTGCTCACCATAGGCGTGGCTTCGTGAGGAAAGGGCAAGGGCATGGCCACATACTACTGTAATAGTACAATTTGCAGATGTATTCAATGATGCCTTGAAGTGAAGCCATACTAGGCTGGTTCTGCTTAGCCAAATACAGGGTAAAGCTGGCTGTAGATGTGTGCGTATCAAGAAACTCACGGGCACCTGTGCAGCTTGAATCAGGTGCGTCTTTATTCCATCTCTGGCTAACACTGACTGAAGGACCAGCCATGTGAAAGGAAGTGATGTCATAACCTGGGTACTACAAAGACCAAGATGCATCAGATGCATCTAGATCCCCCCTTTTAACTGGAAGGACACAACATGCATGGATATAACAAATGCTACAAGGATAAAGATGCAAGAAAAAGACTAAATAACAAAGTCCTGGAATTTGGGATTGGGCTTGGACACCCACCCGGACCTGGTGATGGTGTGCTGTGAACCTATGGGATTGACCTCGACAATTTGGGAGGGCTCTGCCACCGGTAAGGTCTCTGGGATGGGATCATCCAAATGATGTGAACCATCACTAGCATTGGTTGCAGCAGTGGCAGTAACTGATGGACCCGGCTGTGCAGAGTCCTCTTCAGCTGTACTCAGCCGGTGCCAGTATTTGCGCTCATACAAGGCATTGTCAGACTGCACCACATAACTATTTGGACGCTCTGCTGGATGCTGCACCACTGCTGTTCTGTCGAAGCCTTGTTCAGTCTGTATGTGAACAGGTTGGCCTGGAGAGAGTGGTGGCAGGAGATGTGCTGATCTGTCAAAGGACGCCTTGGAGCCTGCTCTGCGCCTGTTGATGCAATCACGCACCTGGGATTCCACTCTGGGCCACAGGAGCTGCTTTGCCATGGGAAGTGCTGTGCGGGTGCGCCGTGCCAACAAACAATGTGCAGGGGAGGGTAACCCATCTCTGGGTGTGTTTCTCAGGTTGAGTAGGGCTAGGTATACGTCTGAGCCATCTCGTGCTCATTTCTCAATTAAGTGCTTTGCTGAGCGAACTGCTCGCTCTGCCAACCCGTTGGATTGTGGATAGTGAGGACTACTGGTGATATGCGGAAAGTCCCAAGTATTGGCAAACTCTGCAAACTCTCTGCTCTTGAATTGCATGGCATTATCGGTGATTAGCTGCTGCGGGGTGCCATGTGCTGCAAAGTGCCTTTTAAGTTTTGAAATTACCATCAGGCTTGTGGTGGTGGTGAGGTAGTTTATTTCGAACCAGCCTGAGTAAGAGTCCACAAGCCCCATGTACTCCTTCCCCCTCCATTCAAATAAGTCAGCTGCCAGGATGGACCAAAGTAGGTCCGGGATGTCATTGAGCAACATGGGCTCCCATGGCCGATGTGGACGCAGGGCATTGCAGGGGGCACAGAGAGACACAGACCGTTCAATGTCACTGTACATAGAGGGCCAGAATGCCGTTTCACGGGCCCTGCGCTTGGTGGCCTCCAGGCCTGCATGGCCCTGGTGCAACTGCTGGGTGTACGAGGACTGTAGAGCGGCTGGGATCACAAAGCGGTGACCTCGCATGATGACACCATCAACTATGGTGAGTTCATCCCTCATGCAGAAGAAGGGACGTAGACAGTGGGGCAAGTCTCTGGATAAGCCAGACGCTGGGAGAGCTCATCTATGCTGGTGGCTGCACGCAGCTCCTCCGTCCGTTTGGTGGGAAGGACTTCCACAGCCATGACCTCAAACTCATCCTCAGAGCTGCCTGAGTCAGTGGCCTCCATCAGCAACATACATCTCTTTACCTGGCTTGTAAATAACGTCCAAATTGTACCTTTGGAGCTTGAGCATCATGCTTTGTATGCCGGAGAAAGCAGAGTGGATGGTTTTTTTCAGGATGGTGATGAGGGGTTGATGGTCTGTTTCAATCACGACAGGACGGCCATAGATGAAGTCATGGAAACGTTTGCAGGCGAAAACAAGCGCTAACAGTTCTTTTTCAATCTGTGCATACCTGGTCTCCGTGTCAGTGAGGGCCCTGGATGCAAATGCCACTGGTTTGCGTGGTTGGAGGCAGACGGCCCCGAGGCCATGTTGTGAAGCATCAGCAGCAAGGACGACAGTAACAGGCACATTGAAGTACTTCAAGACTGGCAGGTTTGTGAGCATGGTCTTTAGTTGGTTGACAGCAGCCGTGTGTGTGTCCAGCCAACACCATTCAGAGTCCTGATGTATTTACTGCCACAAAGGTGCAGTGGTTTCGCTGTACTGTGGAAGAAACTTGGACAAGTAGTTGGTTATCCCCAGGAAGCGCTGGAGTGCTGATTTATCTGCTGGGAGGGGCATCTGTAGGACGGCAGAGACTTTGTTTGGGCCTGGCAGGACACCTTTGTTGGGGAGGACGTGGCCCACGTATGCCACCTCCGTGACTCTGAATTTGTCAGGGTTGAGATTGAGGGCGCGAGCCCGTTGAAGTACCTGGTGGAGACGTTGATCATGTTCCTCTCTGGTGCGGCCCCAGAAGAGGATGTCGTCAACGATGATGTCACAGGGGTAGCTAGCAAACAGTTGCTCCATACATCGCTGGAAGACTTCGCTGCCCATGGTGATGCCATAGGGCATGTGGAGGAAGACATAGCGCCCAATGGGGGTCATGAATGCAGTGAGGAGAGAAGAGGCTCTGTCCAGAGGGATCTGCCAGAACCCGCACTTGGCATCCAGGGTGCTAAAGACGATTGCACCTGGCATGTCAGCAATCACCTGCTCAATGTTGCGGAGCGGGTGGTAGGGGCGTAGAAGTGCCTTGTTTAAGGGTACTGGGTCAATACATAACATTACAGTACCATCTTTTTTAGCAGCAGCTACCATTACAGACACCCATTGTGTTGCCTCTTCAATCGATGCAATGACACCCAGCTGCGTCATACTGTGTAGCTCTTGGATGATTTTGTCCTTCATGGCAATGGGAACTCTGCGGGGGGCACAAACAGTAGGGGTAATGGAGTCATCAGCCTCATGTGGTATGTGATCGGTAGCTTTTCCAGTGTACTGCAATCAAACAAATCTTGGAAGTCTCTCAATTCTGGGACAGTCATTTGGATGGCGTGTACATCAGGCCCCAGTTTTAGCAAGCCCAGTCTGATACTCTCCGGGAGGCCAAGCAATGATTTGACCTGTTGATCCATGATGTGGAAGAGTAACTCAGCACGGATGAACTGTATTCGCGTGGTGCCAAGTGTGGTGACGACCTGGCCTTCATATGCTATTAGGTTGATTCTGTTGTGTGAGTTAATCTGTGCAGCAGGGTCTAGCTCGCGTAGTTGTCTGCGTGACATGACGTTGCACTTGGCCCCGGAGTCTATCTTGACTGTGGCCACTCTGTTGGTGTGTTTGGTCTTAAGCTTTATGAATATTTCACCCCTCTCATCTGTGTGATCGACACTGTCACAGACTGTTGTGCAGGCTGTGGTGTGCAGCGGGTCTGTGTCTACCTGGCTAACCTGCTTGGGTGCACGGCTGTATCGGGCCCTGACTGCTGCTTTGTGGGTGTCTGGTCTTTAGGGCGACAGCACCTGGTGAAGTGGTTCCATTTGCCACATGCATTGCAGCATTTATCATATGCGGGGCAGTTCTGCTTGCCTGGGGGGTGCTGTGCTGCGCAGTTCCCGCATGTGGGTGAGCGGGGTGCGGTGGCCGCCATGACACATACTTCAGCATCCCTCTTCAACTCCCTTGTGCCCTTTTCTGCCTGCTCGTGGAGCATGTATATGTGGTGGCCGGTGCACAAAGGGAACGGATTCCCCTTACCTTGCGTCTTCGGGGCACCTCAGGTTCTTCCAGTTTTCCGTGGTCCGGTGGACAGGAGGTTACACTTCACTGAAAGGGACACTGTTTGGTAGAGTAACTCAGGTTTATTTTTGGAGTAAGGTCAACCTCTGGCCACTGACCCCCGCGGCTGAGCAATAGTGCAAAGATAAGGCACAATAGTTGACACAATAAACAATCAATCAACCTTCAAGAGTTACTACAAATGGTTCACTGGCTTCAACCTGGCCAGCAGCGTTGATACCGGCAATAAATCAGAGAATACTAGTTTCCACAAAACGAACGTAACTGCGGACACTTACTGTGTTCCAAGTACCAATGCGGCTCACTACGGGTCAAACACCCTCGCTTAATTATTACCACCAGATTGCTATGACTCACTGGTACTGCCAACACAGTAGTTCCCTCCCTCAAGCTATACCTTCAATGTCACACATAAATATATCACATGAAACATTTAACATAGCAGGTAACAATTAAGATCATGAGCATACCAAGACTGCATACAATAGGATTCCGTCTGTATGCTCCGCACACTGGGCTTCTGAAGAATGTCACTGAGATGTAAAAGTCCGAAGTAGCGAGACCCACGTGGGTTCCTAATGGCAGAACAGTCCCAGAGGGCCCTGGGGAGGGGACTCTCCCTGATACTAGGGGTGCAGTCTCTAGGATAGGCGCAAGATGGCGTTTGTCCCTGACAAAATGAAACTGCCCGGCAATAAGGTGCTGGGCAGGGTGCAGGCTGAAGCCTAACAACAAATCCTGAAAGGGGTCCTGGGGCCTTAGGAATGCTGCCCCCCTATAAGGCTCGGTCCCAAGTGGTTGTGGCGCTGGGAACCGGCTGCTGGATGGGGCAGGGCTGGGAAGGAGTACCTGACTGGCTGGTTACTGGTGCAGGCTCCTGCCCGTCGCGAGCGGTGGCTCTCTTCTCCTTGAGGCGGGAGTCTCAGCTGGGCCTTGTTCTCTTCACCGGGGGCACACTAGTGGGGGCGCTGCAGGCGCAGCGTTGCCACACTCCGTGGCTCCACCGGCTCTCCTGTCGCTGGGTGGGGAGCAGCTGTGGCGGTCCTTCTGCGGGTCATCTCCGCCGGCGTCTGAGGCGAGTCACAGACCTCCTTCTCGTCGCCTGCTGAGTGACGCAGCCGGCACTGGGATCGCCGCGTCTCTGGTCGGGTGCTGCTGGCTGCTTCTGCACGCCGCCGGCTGGGGTCTTCCCCCGCTCACCTTCTCCTGGTTGCCCGGGCCGTGTCTCTCTCCTCTCCCTGCACACGAGTCGTCGCCGTCCTTCTTGCTCCACGCCGCAGGCTGCACACACGCGAGTCCACCTTCCGGCCGTCCTCTTCCCTTTTCTCCTCCCTCCAGCCAATCCCTTTCTCCCCTTGCCTGTCCATCAATACTGAGGCACGAAGCCCCGGGAAAAGGTTAACCCCTGGTGCCCTGGAATGGGGATGCGGGTTGTAGTTAGCCCCTGGTGTCCTGGAATGGGGTTTTGGGGCACCACATTCACCCACGCTTTTTCGGATGCGTGTCCCCACGCATCATAAACGGTTAATTGTCCTTTTTCACTCAAATTACATTTGCAACGGTAACAATGACAGTGCTTTCAGTTCACAATATATACACAACAGATTATAGGCAAATATCTAAACCTGGTATCGCCGGGGAAGTTTACCCCGAGTACTCCTTTCTGAGCGCCTTAGCTCGGGCTCAGGGGCCACCTCCACGGCTGCGCGAGGCGTGAGCAATTCGACTGGCGGCCTAGGCTGGGCCTGCCATGACATAGTGGGCCAGCCCATAGCCATCAATAACTTGAGAGGGTCAGTGGGCAGCGGAGGCAAGAGGACCGCTTCGCCATCTGGTTCTTTGTCCTCATCATGCTTTGATACTACTTCTAGCTTTTGATCCGGTCTTGGGCGGAGTCTGCGCTGACTTCGGTGGGCCGATGCTGGACGGACGCTGTTGAGCATCGAGGTCTGGCTACCCGTCATTGTCAAGATAGATACTGGATAAGATACTGGAGATATGTATGATACTGGAGATATATAGGATACTGGAGACATATACGATACTGGAGATGTGTAGTATACTGGAGATATATAGGATACTGGAGATATATAGGATGCTGGAGATATATAGGATACTGGAGACATATAAGATACCAGAGATATGTACAATACTGTAGATATATAGGATACTGGAGACATATAAGATACTGAAGATATATAGGATACTGGAGATATATAGGATACTGGTGATCATAGGCGAATCCCGGGGGTGCACTGGCCCATTTGTAGCTGAGGGATGGGGCTTTCCAACGAGCCCAGCCCCGTGTCTCTAGCCCCCTGGGAACTGGAGATACTGCCAGGCAAAGCTGGAACGTTTTCCCTATAGGATAACATGGGACCCGCTAATTCCGACCCCCACCCAGTTCAACGGCTGCCAGTTCCCCCTTCGGCATCACTAAAGCTTGAGGTTGATCTTAGTCAAACCCAAATCGCTGGGCCTTCAATTTGGCACGCAGGGGGGGTTTCTGAGTACCCAGAAACCCCCCCAGGAGTCTAAGGACCCTCAGCTAAAAGCTGAGGGTCCCCTCTTTCCATACGTACAAGAATTGTAAAAATCGGCTCTTGGGAACCAGAGATATCTGACTTCAAAGCAGTGGTCCCCATCCAAGCCGATTAATTGTTATTCCCAGTCAGATATTTCAGGTTCTGTCTGACTTAGAGTTTTTCTGAGGGTACATTCCAAAAGCTGGGACTCTCCCCCTTTGAAGGACACTAGCAGCTTGTCTCTACTGTTCCCAAAACCAGAGATATCAGTCTTCCAGCAGCTGGTTACTGCTCCAGCTCCACACACCTGGTATGTAGTTTTATATACTCGTTGGCAGATTGCTCTGCCTCCTGAACTCTGATCCCCTAGCCCCCAGTACCATTTGGTAGAAGGGATTCTTTAGTTTTTAATTCCATTGAAATCTAAGAAATCTATTTCCGGGAACTGGAGATATCTGCAGTCAAGCAAGCTGTCCTCCCACCAGAAAATTATGAATAATAAGCCCACTCCACTATACACCCCTCCTCTGCATATTAAACATCCTCTACCACCCTGGAAGTTATGTATCGGGGCCCCTTCATTCAGCCCAATGCCCCCTTCTCCCACCATCTGTGCAGTAAAGGGGTAATTAGTGGAAATTACATGCAGAGCGGTTGATATAATACCCCCTACCACCCGCAGGACTTCAAAGCTTCCCCCACCCCTACCGCTGGAGGATCGGTAGGGGCCCCAATACATTGCTATGTCCAGGGGTCTACAATGCTGTTGAAGCCCCTGTATGTATGTATGTATGTATGTATGTATGTATGTATGTATGTATATGTATATATATATATATATATATTTTTTTTTTATTATTATTATTATTATTTATATACATTTGGTCTATCTATAATACTTTAACTGACCCGGCATATACTGGGTCACCTAAGTGTCCATCTCTGTGCTTTGCTCCACCCCTCTGGAAACCCCCTTCTGAAAATCCTGCGTTTGCCACTGAGGCTGGATCCATATGGGTTAATTGGTTCCAGGGATATTGAGGTTAAACCGTTTTTTTTTTTTTTTTTCATTTCTTAAATGTAATTTCATGACTGTTTATGTTCTTTGAGGGCAGATTTCTCCGGAACCAAACAGCCCAGTTTCACGGTACCAAAATCATTTGAAGCCAACTCAAAAGTTCTTCAATATGATACTGGTCTCATGTAAATGGATCAGTTGCTTCCGAAGATATAGCTGGTTTGTTAAAGGGGGGTAGGGAGAGGGGAGTGGTTGTCTCTCCCCCTCACATCAGAAAATGCAGGGACTAGGCTGGTGTATAAGGGGTCAGCCTGGGAATGTCCCTGCATGATCCTGGGACCATATTCCCGGGTAAATCCCTGTATTTTCTGTTGTGAAAGGGGTATTATTTCAAACAGCCGTGACCTGCAGTGCTCTGAATACAGCCGGGCAGCCCCCTTTCTCTGCCCAGCTGTCAATGACTGTCACCCCTGCAGCTTCCGCTCCAATTCTTCTCCCCGCTTTCACCTCAGCCCGCCCCCCCATTAATCATGTGGTGCCGGCACCCGGCGTGCTCCCCCGATGTCACGCACAACAACAACGCGCACAATATTTCAAATGTCCACTCGGCTAGAGGGAACACCAGGAGGGGAGTGGGAGCGTGCTCTGCGCTGCGCTCTGCACTTCTCCCCATAGAAGCAGCTGCACCGCTCTCCATCTCTCCCTTCAGCAGCAGCGAAGGCTCATATAAAAATTTACAGTAAGTGGCACTTTTGGGGGCATTGCTTAAGGGACGCTACAAGTGGCGGTATGTGAGGGCATTGCGCATAATGTGTGGCTTAATGTGTAAGGGGCATTATGTGTGCAGCATCATGTGTAAGGGACATTATGTATGCAGCATCATGTGTAATGGGTACTATGGTGTGCGGCATCATGTGTAATGGGTACTATGGTGCCATCAAGCAAGAACCTCCTGGGCAATGAGCACGTAGGTAAGCAGCACTTATGTGGCAAATATGTAATGGGCATTACGGTTTGTTATATAGTATGTAATGGGCATCATGATGTGTGGCACAATGTGTAATGGGCAATATGGTGTGTGGCCTTATGTGTAATTGGCAGTACGGCATGTGGCTTTATGTGTAATGGGTATTACTGAGTTTGCTAAAATGTGTTATGGGCATTACTGTGTATGGTCTAAAGTGTAATACCACACCCCTTTTTGTGATGCCCTGCCCCCTTCCCATGAGGCCACGCCCCCTTTTTGCCATGCGGCTATGCCACGCAAAGGTCCCCCTGCTGTTTTATCTGGATCTGGGACCACCCATTACCATAATTCTAGATTCGCCTATGCTGGTGATATGTAGGATACTGGAGATATATAGGATGCTGGAGATATATAGGATACTGGAGACATATAAGATACCAGAGATATGTATGATACTGTAGATATATAGGATACTGGAGATGTGTAGGATACTGGAGATGTGTAGGATACTGGAGATGTGTAGTATACTGGAGATGTGTAGGATACTGGAGATGTGTAGGATACTGGAGATATATAAGATACTGGAGATATGTAGGATACTGGAGATATATAGGATACCGGAGATATATAAGATACCAGAGATATGTACGATACTGTAGATATATAGGATACTGGAGATATGTAGGATACTGGAGATATGTAGGATACTGGAGAAATATAAGATACTGGAGATATGTAGGATGCTGGAGATATATAAGATACTAGAGATATGTAGGATACTGGAAATATGTAGGATACTGTAGATCTATAGGATACTGGAGACAGGGCCGGCTCTACCACTAGGCAGCTTTAGGCAGCTGCCTAGGGTGCCGGGATCTAGGGGGGCACCACCAACTCTGCCTATCAAAACCATCAAGGATGTCTGTGAGGATCCTTGTTGTACTTAATGCTGTGGAACCTCTACAATCTCACCTCCATACTTTCTCTTGAGGCATACTTCCCTATTTTGCTGCCCTTTCTCTTTCTTCCTGTACTCTGTTGTGGGTGGCAAAGGGGAGGGTGTCTTACCCATTTACCTGGGGGCAGGGAGGACCACTCAATTTTGGAAGGCTCTCTGCCATTCCAGAATGTTAGGCAAGTATGCATTAAGGGGTTGGAAAATGGTTATTGGTGGCAGTATGGGGGGGGGGGGGGGTGGCGGCAAGAGGTTGAAGTTTTGCCTAGGATGCTGAGAAGCCTTACAACGCCCCTGACTGGAGATATATTGGATACTGGAGATATGTAGGATGCTGGTGATATATAAGATACTGGAGATATCTAGGATACTGGAAATATGTAGGATACTGGAAATATGTAGGATACTGGAGATATCTAGGATACTGGAAATATGTAGGATACTGGAGATATATAGGATACCCAAGATATGTAGGATGCTGGGGATATATAAGATACTGGAGATATGTAGGATACTGGAGATATATAAGATACTGGAGATATATAGGATGCTGGAAATATACAAGATACTGGAGATATGTAGGATACTGGAAATATGTAGGATACTGGAGATATATTGGATACTGGAGATGTGTAGTATACTGGAGATATATAAGATACTGGAGATGTATAGGATACTGGAAATATGTAGGATACTGGAAATATGTAGGGTACTTGTTAGAAGCCGCGCGAGCAGCTTCAGCGTTCGCTCGGCAGCTTCTGAGCAGAGTGTCCCGGCTGTTGCAAGGCAGCCGGGACACCGCAGCGGGCGTGCGCCTGAACTTCCGTCGAGCGCTACTAAGCGGCCGGGAAGCCGGGTACAGCCTCCTCATCCCCTGCCGCAGCGGTTGCCTAGGCGGCGGGGGACGCCAGGTGGCCGCAGGGAGGAGAAGGCATAGTGTCAGCTGCACGGGATATTCATTAGCCCGGCAGGCAGCTCATTGGACAACTGCCATATTTAAACTCTCTGGGCACGCTGGTCAGACGCCGGTTATAGTTCTGACTAGTGGGTTCAGAGTGTTCCTGGTTGTTATCGTGCCTGTCCAGTCTGCTGGTGTTCGTGCTCAGTAGTTATCCCCAGCATTCCTGTACTCTTTTCCTGGGGTCCCAACCTAATTCTGCTGCGGTGTTCCCACTTGTCTGCTGTATATCACCTCACAGATAAGTTGGGGATCTCCCCACCATTTTGCACTTGCATTCTGTATGGTTTATTACATCTCAGTGTATTGTTACACCTGTATCATTAATAGTGCCGCTGCATATTGTCACGGGTTTCTGCTTATTACATCTCAGTGTATTGTTACACCTGTATAGCTTATTTACTGTTTCTTATATTGCTTATTTCATCATTGTGTAATGTTACTCCTGTACTACCAAAAGTAGTGTCACCTCCTGGGGCCACGTTGGGCTCTTTAGCCTTCGGGGGATCATTGGCTCGCTTGGCCACCTTAGTTAGTCTGTCCTCTTGTTCCTGGTCCGTCTCCACGGGTACGTTGTCCCATCATAAGACCTGCCTGTATTGGAGTCTGGGCGGACCTAATTCGCCCTTACAGCCGGGACGGGTACAGGCGAAGCCTAGCCCTGCACGCACCCGTGGACACTAGGCCAGGACAACAGAGTTAGGGAGCGGGTCCACTGATCCTCCCGTAACAGTACTGGAGATATATTGGATACTGGAGATGTGTAGCATACTGGTGATGTGTAAGATACTGTAGATGTATAGGATACTGGAGATATGTAGGATACTGGAATATGTAGGATACTGGAATATGTAGGATACTGGAGATATATAGGATAATGGAGATGTGTAGGATACTGGAGATGTGTAGGATACTGGAGATGTATAGGATACTGGAGATGTGTAGGATACTGGTGATGTGTAGGATACTGGAGATGTGTAGGATACTGGAGATGTGTAGGATACTGGAGATGTGTAGGATACTGGTGATGTGTAGGATACTGGAGATGTATAGGATACTGGAGATGTGTAGCATACTGGTGATGTGTAAGATACTGTAGATATATAGGATACTGGAGATATGTAGGATACTGGAATATGTAGGATACTGGAATATGTAGGATACTGGAGATATATAGGATAATGGAGATGTGTAGGATACTGGAGATGTGTAGGATACTGGAGATGTGTAGGATACTGGAGATGTATAGGATACTGGAGATGTGTAGGATACTGGTGATGTGTAGGATACTGGTGATGTGTAATATACTGAAGATATGTAGGATACTGGAGATATGTAGGATACTGGAGATATATAAGATACTGGAGATGTATAGGATACTGGTGATGTGTAAGATACTGTAGATATATTGGATACTGGAGATGTGTAGGATACTGGAGATTTATAAGATACTGGAGATATGTAGGATACTAGAGATAAGTAGGGTGCAGTGGAGTAAGCTTGTCCCAGTTGCCCAGAGGCAAAACAAATATTGGTGGCCCCTCACACACAGCACCTTATACAAATATATCTATGTATGTATGTTATGTATATTACATCTAAATTAAAGAAAGTGTAATGTCTATGGTCCTGCTGCTAGGAGAGGGATTAAGCCACAGAAGCGATATTCACGGCTTTCAATTACCTAAGTCAATCTTGCAGGGGAGGAAAGGTGCCCCCTTGTGAGCAGGAGCCCAGCGGCAGTTGACTCCATTACCTCCCAGCGTTATGCCTCTGGTAGGGTGACTGCTCTAATGTAACCCCCCGGCATCACACAGCCGTGTTCTGCTACATGATACTGCGATAAGTGAGCCTCACGGAGCTTCGCTTACAGGATTGGAAGGAGAGAGCGAGGGACATATGGAAATAATTACCAACAAGCAGAGCTAGAAGATGACGTAACGCCGTCTCAGTGCCACATAAACATTTTCTCCCCGAGAATTGTTAACATGAAGAGTGCAGCGGAGATTATGTGACTAGTCCGTGTTTCCAGTCCTCATTAGTTACCGGCCATACTGAAAGCCCTGTGTGTCTGTAAGGGCAGCGAGGAGAACAGAGGGGCACTTATGTGGCCGGGCCTGGAATGTGCTGAGCCACTCTCTGCTCTGTATTAAACCACCTCACTCTCCACAGGTCCCATTATCAGTCATTTGTAATCCCATCCATCAATTGCAGCAATCATTTTATATTCAATCCCTCACCTACACACACAGAGGCCTGGGCACATAGCTGCTGTCAGGTGCTCCGCAGAATTCACGTGGTACACTGGTACTGCCTTCGTGGACACTGGAGTATTACAATACTCATCATGGGGCTTACTCTGACCGATGGAGCTTTATGTATGGGGGTCTCAATCTGCACAGACATTCTTTCTTTTTTTGGGGGGGGTTCAAACATATATACATTCAAATGGAATCATCATTGCCAGTTCCCTGCATTGGTTATAATTATAAAGCACTTTCCTATGCATTTGGAATTTTATACATAGGCATCCCATTTATTATTATGTATAGTGTGCGGAGTTAGAAGAAAATAAATATCACAACAAATAATTGCAAACAAATAATCCCAATATTTCAGGCAGCAACGTTATGATCAATACTTGCTACATTTCCGAAAATACATAGTTATTAGAAATATCTCACAACAAGATTTAAGAATCGAAACGCGTTGGCTGGCTATCTGGACCTACATTATTCTTGTGGACTCTTTGCTTGGGACTTTTCCCCACCGTTCTTTTTGTTGGACACTTTTGGACATTTGCAGTAAGGTATTGTGTGGTACATTCCACGACAACTTTTTTGACTGATCCGGAAAGTCATCTTTTTTGTCAAGTGAGCCCCCCTATACATCTTCCACCTGCCTTATTGTTTTTGTGACCCCCAACATTTTAAATATTTTTTTTGGATTAAACCTCCATCCTCTGGTTACTTTCAAGTAAAAGAAACCCAGATGATTTTGAAAACGCCATTGTGAATTGTGAGTTATCGGTACGCCCATACTAGAGAAACCTTTATATGTGTGTCCCATTTGTCTCCAAGTGAGTCAAAACGTACGTCCAACACTTCGTGAACACTTGGTGTAATGTGGTGAAGGCTTTAAACACCACTGCAAAAGAAACCTTTACAAATGTTTAACACACACACTATTTGTGAGTGTGGTATGTCTTATTGAGAATTCTGCTGTATTTTTTAAAGCATCCAAAAGAAAATAATCCATACAGTCCTACTCATTGATTTCTTCTCTCTTTTTCCATATAAAACATCTGGGAGGACGAGAGAAGAAGGAGAATCACTTACAGACAGCGCTCTGGATATACCCTTAAAATTGTGCTGTGCTTATCTCACAACAAGCATTTAAGCACATGTACACCCATATATGGAACTAAACACGCCCTGTGGGTGGAGCATGACACACCCTTAGCGGCGCACCGTGCTAAATTGTATTAACAGCTATGATCTCCATGAAACTGTTTTTCAAAAGTAGGCAAGTATGGCTCATGAGGGCGTGGCCTAGAGGCACACTTCTGCCTTTTTGTATGTCGGGCATCTGAGCAGAGTGCCGGAAGGTGGAGCTCCTTGTCTAGCACTAGGGATGACCATCAATACATCCCCATCCTCTCCCCCCCCAAAAAAAAAAGGTACTTGTGGAGTATCACGGCTCCCACGACCTGCATCGTATGCAGATCGTATGCTAAAAATCGCATCGCATGCGATCAAATCGCATGCGATGCAATGCGATGCGATCGCACCCGATTTTGCACTGAAATGCATCAGAATGCATTGAAATGTGTATTAAACATGTGAAATGCCCCCAAATGCCATTTTTCATAGTGCACCACCCCCACTATCAACGTCAACCCGAAGCGTGGCGAGCGCAGCGAGCCCGCGAGGGGCGGCGGTACGCGTCCTACGACCTTTTCATACCCCCACTATCCACGTCGGCGTGGAGTTGAGAATAGAATAGTGTGGCGAGCGCAGCGAGCCACCGAGCCCGAAGAGTGGCGAGCGCAGCGAGCCCCGCGAGGGGACGCGGATACCTTCACAGCTATACGCGTCCCCTCGCGGGCTTCACAGGTATCCGCGTCCCCTCGCGGGGCTCGCAGCGCTCGCCACGCTTCGGGCTCGGTGGCTCGCTGCGCTCGCCACACTATTCTATTCTCAACTCCACGCCGACGTGGATAGTGGGGGTATGAAAAGGTCATAGGACGCGTACCGCCGCCCCTCGCGGGCTCGCTGCGCTCGCCACGCTTCGGGTTGACGTTGATAGTGGGGGTGGTGCACTATGAAAAATGGCATTTGGGGGCATTTCACTACTTTAATACACATTTCAATGCATTCTGATGCATTTCTGTGCAAAATCGGGTGCCATCGCATCGGATGCCATCGTATGGCATCCGATGCGATCGCATACGATTTTTGAGCTAAAATGCTCAAAAATCGGTAAAACATTGTATCTCATCGTATGCCATCGTATGCCACTACATATGGCATACGATGCCATGCGATGGCATACGATTTTTGAGCAAAAATGCTCAAAAATCGGTAAAACATCGCATCGTATGCCATCGTATGCCACTACATATGGCATACGATGGCATACGATGGGAGCCGTGATACTCCACAAGTACCAAAAAAAACATGTTCCGGAGAAAACACCATATTCACAATTGTGATCATGAAAATGGGTCAATTATTAGGGATTTTTTCTCCCACCAAAGTCAGTCACTTTGCACTAGGACAATCTCATACTCTCTTTTACTATGCTAAAGTATATTAATGAACCACTCTAAGACGTCCTGACATAATTTTAACTAGATTGGAGCTTCTTCATAGTTTTCGTCATTTTCACCAAAAAGTGAAACTTCAGGCCTCTTGCCAGAACAGAAGATGTTGACTCAGATCAAAAAGCTTTTGAACGTTTCTTATTCAGGTCAAGTCACAATTTTCCCACACTAGCCGATTTTGAATTTCTCAATTTCAGTTTTTTCACTCCGCCCTAATATATACATATTACTTGTGTAATTTGATTTGGAGCGATTTCTTAGCTGTCTAAAACAATCGCACCCTATTATATATCACCCATAGTGTTAAATAATAATACTGTATTCCATACAGTGTCCTATGTATAAAGAGACTAATGTATGGATTAATGTTGAGGTCATTATTATTAGGGTCTTCCCCAGGACCGGCGCCACCACTAGGCAGGTCTAGGCATTTGCCTAGGGCGCCAGCCACTGGAGGGCGGCAGTTTGTCCCTCGCCCCCCGTGCAAAGGGGGTACCTGCTGCACCGTCTGGGGAGCGGGCATGCTGGCTTCTGACAGGAGCCTGCAGTGGTGTCCTTGCCGCGCGGGTACCTGCGGCACTGTGTATAAAGCTGGCGGCGGTGGGGGGTCCCTGCAGTGAATAAGAAATAACAAGCGCTATGCGTGGGAAGCGCTGCCGGGTTTAAGCGCTTCCCGCGCCACTGCATAGCGCTATTTATTTCATATTCACTGCAGGGACCCCCCGCCGCCAGCTTTATACACAGCGCCGCAGGTACCCGCGCGGCAAGGACACCACTGCAGGCTCCTGTCAGACGCCAGAATGGACCCCCCTGCCCGCTCCCCAGATGGTGCAACAGGTACCCCACCCCCCGGCACCGAGGCTCCCCCACCCTGACTCGCCTGGGGAGCTCCGGTGCCTTGCATCGGCTCCGGTGCCTTGCATCGGCCCCGGTCTTCCCTAATAAAAAAACCAACCCCACATATTTACTTACACGTGCGGTGCACTGTGGTGGGGGCGGGCGGACAAATGGAGCCGGGCCGGTTGAATGCAGCCAGGGTGGGTGGGCAGGCTCTTGGAGACGGAAAGGGCAGCACGCCCAGGACCTCTGGCATTGTCACGCTGTGCACGCTCGTTTTAGGGGCCAAATCCCGGGATCCCACCAATCCGATCCCAGGACTGGCCACCCTTTTTGTACATATGTGAGAACGAGATGTAGTTTCACTCTCATATATAGATGATAGTAAATCTGGCTTCCTCGAACTACCTGAAAATACATTTTGCATTTCGTCCCCCCATCCATGTTGTACTAAGCGACATTAACAATCCAGTACATTGCTACTTTTTAAATGGTCTATTTCAAAAACATTATGGTAGAGAAGATCGTAATGAGATGCAAATCTTACAAACTTGGGACAGTCCCTGGAGATTAGGGTTATGTAGCAAAGTCAATGAATTAATGCAACACAGAGGGCAGAGTGCAGTGATACAGCCAACATGCATGAGATTCAGCAAGTGGCAGGGAAGGCTAGGCCAGAAATGGCAGTGTGCATCATCGCTGCACACTCGCGTGTGATTGGCCATGCGGCTGTCGGCACCACGCATCTGCTCATCATGTTCTCTGGGAACTGGAGTTACTACTTGAGTCTGGGTGGCAGAACAGTGTAGTGTTTCTCTGCTGCCGCAAGTGATGTGCACTGCCAAGACAGCACTGCCAAGGAGCTGAAATGTGTCAATAGTTTCTCCAAAATAAATCCTAACATCTCCTAAGGATTCCCGTGTACTGTGGAGAAACTT
Source organism: Crinia signifera (assembly GCF_055691185.1). Lineage (NCBI taxonomy): Eukaryota > Metazoa > Chordata > Amphibia > Anura > Myobatrachidae > Crinia > Crinia signifera. The sequence goes on along the minus strand of NC_139217.1, from coordinate 465,913,766 downwards.
TTACATTAGAGCATTGTGATGTCAATGTATGGCTGCAGACCAATCTATAATTAATAGCAATCGACAGACATGACATGATTATTGTAGCAGACGCCTACGCATTGTGACTGGCACAGGATTAGCTACAAACACTGTGGATTTTACTATGTGCAGCCGCTCTATTCTGCAGTGGTGCGGTAAGCAATTTCAGGCTTTGGAGGTCATTCTGGTTGACTCGCAAAGCTGCAAGATTCACACTCACTAAAAGCCGCCCGCTTGAATTCATGCAAATGGATGTTTTGCATAAATCATTCGATGGTCACCAACCATCAAATGATTTCTACCGCGCTCGCAGATCTAAGTCACTCTCTGGTGGCTCAGATTTGCGGCACTTTGGTACGAGAAGAAGAGAGAGAGAATATTTCAGATGATATAGGGCACTCACCACACGTCTTTAGCAAAAAAAAAGTCTAATTTAATCGTCAAAGTGGTTGCATTAGGCCTACGTTTCGGTCCTGGCAGTAGGGTGACCAACTCATCCCTTTAATCCGGGACAAATATTAATTACACAGGTTCTGTGGCTGGCTTTCACCTGGTTTTAAACTGCCACACCTCAAGACTCCATTTCACCTGGTTTTAAACTGCCACAGAACCTGTGTAATTAATATGTGTCCCGGATTAAAGGGATGAGTTGGTCACCCTACATGGCACAGACCTTAGTCATGGCACAGATCGCCACACAACTCCTGCACAGCGTTAAAGAAGTCGTTCGTGACAAAAAAATCGTTCATGCCAAACTAATCTACTAGGGTTCTATGAAGAGTTTAGCAAAAACCTTGATAATGGAAATGCTGTAGACGTGACTTTCCTAGATTTCGCTAAAGCCTTTGATACTGTCCAACACAAGAGGTTGATTAATAAAATGGAGAACCTAGGATTGGGTGAAAATATCTGTAGATGGGTAGGGAACTGGCTGTGTAATAGAGAACAAAGAGTGGTTGTGAACAGTGCCGTTTCAGATATGATCCAGTAGTGCCTCAGGGTTCGGTTTTAGGGCCCATTTTATTTAACATTTTTATTGACGATATTGGGATAGGGTTACTCAGCAATGTATCCATCTTTGCGGACAATACAAAACTTAGCAAAGTTATTAAATCATCAGAAGATGTCACCACGCTCCAAAATGATCTTGCAAATCTAGATGAGTGGGCAAAAAAGTGGAAGATGAGGTTTAATGTGGACAAATGCAAGGACATGCACATTGGGAGACATAACCAGTGTACTAGTTATAACCTTAGCGGAGAGGAATTGGGTAAACTGGGGTGTAATGCAGGGTTGCCTACCCTCCCGGAATGGCCGGGAGTCTCCCCAAAATTGGGTCCCCTCCCGGCCCCCCGGAAAGGTGGGCAACCCTCCTGGATTCAGTATGACCCCCACTGCGACCCCCCCCCCCCCCCGATCGCGGCCATCTTATCCCTACCTTGGCATTTAAATGCCGAAATCCGCGGGTCTCAGAGGAGGGGGTGGAGCTAAAATGGCACAATCACATCATTTTAGCCCCACCCCCTCCACGGAGATCTGTGAATTTGGCTATTTTGCATCATGGGGGTGGGGCTTAATTATGTCACATCCAAGCCCCGCCCCCCGAGCTGCTGCTGAATATCTCCTCTCCGGGCTTCTCCCGGAGAGGAGAATATAAAAGTCGGCAACCCTGGTGTAATGCCCATTGTAATGTAGCAACCAATAAGGCCAACAAAATTGTAACATGCATTAAAAGGGGCATCTAGGGACTCAAGGGTAATTATGCCACTATAAAGAATTGGTTAGACCTCACCTCGGATACGGAGTACAATACTGGGCCCCACACTATAAAAAGGACATCATACACTTAGAAAAAATCCAAAGGCGAGCAACAAAGCTTATTAGGAGAATGGAGAATTTAAGCTACGAGGAAAGATTAAGCAATTTGGGACTATTTACATTAGAAAAGAGACGTTTAAGGGGGGAAGAAATTTTTTTTTTACGGTCATAGCAGTCAAACTCTGGAACTCTCTTCCCGGAGAGGTGGTGTCAGCTAGTTCAATAAATACGTTCAAAACAAAGTTGGACAAACACTTACTGGATAAAAACATCCATCGGTACAAATAAGAAATATAATATGTCTTTAAAATATCAGAACCTACTATACAGCAATGGATAATCTCTTATATATTTAGCCAGATCTGTCACTCAACCCCTGTGGAGAACGTTCCTGTGTAAAACAGTTTCACTTTCATGTGTCTAACGTTCCACCCCCTTGACATCACCTCCCCCCGCCCAGTCAGGGCAACAGTACACGCCCACCATCCACCATTACTCCACAGCCACCATCCACCATTACTCCTGCACATCCCTACCCTCTGCCAGGACCCCCGCGACCCCCCTCCCGCGATTCGCGGGACCCCCCGCGACCCCCCCCTCCCGCGATTTGCGGGACCCCCCCGCGACCCCCCCTCCCGCGATTCGCGGGACCCCCCGTGACCCCCCTCCTGCGAATCGCGGGACCCCCGCGACCCCCCCTCCCGCGAATCGCGGGACCCCCGCGACCCCCCTCCCGCGATTCGCGGGACCCCCGCGACCCCCCCTCCCGTGATTCGCGGGACCCCCGCGACCCCCACTCCCGCGATTTGCGGAACCCCCGTGACCCCCCCTCCCGCCATTCGCAGGACCCCGCACCCCCCCTCCCGCGATTCGCGGGACCCCCGCTTTCCACCCCCCCTCCCGCGAGTCGCGGGACCCCCTCGACCCCCCCCTCCCGTGATTCGCGGGACCCCCTCGACCCCCCCTCCCGTGATTCGCGGGACCCCCGCGAACCCCCCCTCCCGCGATTCGCGGGACCCCCGCGACCCCCCTCCCGCGATTCGCGGGACCCCCGCGACCACCCCGGTATCCGGACTATTGTTAGACAGCACTTACATCGACAGCCATTACATCGACACCATTAGTTCGACACCTTAATAGGTCGACATGGTTTTAGGTCGACATACCATTAGGTCGACATATCATTATGTCGACAGCTCATTAGGTCGACATTTTTTTAGGTCGACACTGCCATTAGGTCGACAGTGTCTATGTCGACAGTCAAAAGGTCGACATGGGTTTTTTCACTGTTTATTGAGCCGACATGTGCCGACAGGCGGTATTTCATGCCCTACTATCCACTAGGGCGTGGTGGGAGAATAAAATAGTGTGCCGAGCGCAGCGAGGCACCGTGCCCGAAGCATAGCGAGCGGCTGCGGTACACTTCAAACTGTGTCCATGTCGACTGTGTCGACATTTCGGCCAAAAAACAGTGAAAAAACCCATGTCGACCTTTTGACTGTCGACATATACTCTGTCGACCTAATGGCAGTGTCGACCTAAAAACATGTCGACCTAATGAGCTGTCGACCTAATGAGCTGTCGACATAATGTCATGTCGACCTAATGGTATGTCGACCTAAAACCATGTCGACCTTTTGAGCTGTCGAACTAATGGTGTCGATGTAATGGCTGTCGAAGTAAGTGCTGTCTAATATCCGTCCCAGACCCGACCAACCCCCTCCCACGATTCGCTGGACCTCCGCGACCACTCCCTCCCGCGAAACGCGGGACCCCCGCGACCCTCCCGCAAATCGCGGGACCCCAGCGACCCCTCCCTCCCGCGAGCCCCCTCCCGCGATTCGCAGGACCCCTGCATCCTCCCCTCCCGCGATTTGCGGGACCCCTGCGACCCCCCCTCCCGGCATTAAAAGGGCCCCCCACGACCCCCCCTCCCGCGATTCACGGCAACCCCCCCCCCCCTACTGTGATTTGCGACCCCCCTCCCGCAATTCTCGCCGCCCCCTCCCGCGATTCACGGAACCCCCCGTAGCGCCCCCTCCCGCGATTTGCGGGCCCCCTCGGCACTTCTCGCGATTTACGACCGCCCCCTAATTCACACATTCGGGGACCCCACCTCCCGCAATTCATGCCCCCCTCACGCAATTCACGGCACCCCCCACACCCCCCTTCCTGCGATTCGCAACCCCCCACGACCCCCCCTCCCGCGATTCACGAATCCCCCCGTAGCGCCCCCCTCCCGCGATTTGCGGGCCCCCTCGGCACCTCTCGCGATTTGCGACCGCCCCGTAATTCACACATTCGGGGACCCCCCTCCCGCGATTCGCGGGACCCCCGCGACCACCCCGGTATCCGGACTATTGTTAGACAGCACTTACATCGACAGCCATTACATCGACACCATTAGTTCGACACCTTAATAGGTCGACATGGTTTTAGGTCGACATACCATTAGGTCGACATATCATTATGTCGACAGCTCATTAGGTCGACAGCTCATTAGGTCGACATTTTTTAGGTCGACACTGCCATTAGGTCGACAGTGTCTATGTCGACAGTCAAAAGGTCGACATGGGTTTTTTCACTGTTTATTGAGCCGACATGTGCCGACAGGCGGTATTTCATGCCCTACTATCCACTAGGGCGTGGTGGGAGAATAAAATAGTGTGCCGAGCGCAGCGAGGCACCGTGCCCGAAGCATAGCGAGCGGCTGCGGTACACTTCAAACTGTGTCCATGTCGACTGTGTCGACATTTCGGCCAAAAAACAGTGAAAAAACCCATGTCGACCTTTTGACTGTCGACATATACTCTGTCGACCTAATGGCAGTGTCGACCTAAAAACATGTCGACCTAATGAGCTGTCGACCTAATGAGCTGTCGACCTAATGAGCTGTCGACATAATGTCATGTCGACCTAATGGTATGTCGACCTAAAACCATGTCGACCTTTTGAGCTGTCGAACTAATGGTGTCGATGTAATGGCTGTCGAAGTAAGTGCTTTCTAATATCCATCCCAGACCCAACCAACCCCCTCCCACGATTCGCTGGACCTCCGCGACCACCCCCTCCCGCGAAACGCTGGACCCCCGCGACCCTCCCGCAAATCGCGGGACCCCAGCGACCCCTCCCTCCCGCGAGCCCCCTCCCGCGATTCGCAGGACCCCTGCATCCTCCCCTCCCGCGATTTGCGGGACCCCTGCGACCCCCCCTCCCGGCATTAAAAGGGCCCCCCACGACCCCCCCTCCCGCGATTCACGGCACCCCCCCCCCCTACTGTGATTTGCGACCCCCCTCCCGCAATTCTCGCCGCCCCCTCCCGCGATTCACGGAACCCCCCGTAGCGCCCCCCTCCCGCGATTTGCGGGCCCCCTCGGCACTTCTCGCGATTTACGACCGCCCCCTAATTCACACATTCGGGGACCCCACCTCCCGCAATTCATGCCCCCCTCACGCAATTCACGGCACCCCCCACACCCCCCTTCCTGCGATTCGCAACCCCCCACGACCCCCCCTCCCGCGATTCACGAATCCCCCCGTAGCGCCCCCCTCCCGCGATTTGCGGGCCCCCTCGGCACCTCTCGCGATTTGCGACCGCCCCGTAATTCACACATTCGGGGACCCCCCCTCCCGCGATTCATGCCCCCCTCAACCAATTCACGGCACCCCCCATACCCCCCTTCCTGCGATTCGGAACCCCCCACGACCCCCCCCTCCCGCGATTCATGCCCCCTCCCGCGATTCACGGACCCCCGCACCACCCCCCTGCGCCCACCCTCCCTTGATTCACGCCCCCCTCATGCAATTCACGGCAACCCCCCACACCCCCCCTCATGCGATTCACAGCCCCCCCACGACCCCCGCCTCCTGCGATTCATGACCCCTCCCGTGATTCACGGACCCCCGCACCACCCCCCCCTTGACTCACGGCACCCCACGCGCCCCTCCCGCAATTCACGGACCTCCGCAACCCCCCCTCCCGCAATTCACTAACCCCGACAACCCCCCTCTCGCAATTTGCGGACCCCCCTTCCCACGATTCAAGCCCCCCCGCACCCCCGCCCACGATTTGCGGACCCCCGCCCCCTCCCGCTAACCGCGGATCCCCACACACCACCCCCCCTCCCGCAATTTGCAGACCCCCCAGACCCCCTTCCGGCAATTCCACCCCCCAGCGGACCACCGCGGCCCCCGCTCCCGCATTTCACGTACCCCCGTGACAATGGGGGATCCTGTACCACCACAAGCAGGTACCGCCCCTAGGTGGGAAATCCGGCCCTGGCTGCCGCACTGCAGGTTTCCCCACTGCCCTCTGCACCAGCGCCACAACTTTTATCAATGTCTTGCCCACATACCACTATTATACAGCCTCCTGCTCTCATGCACGCTCACTCCCTCCCAGTGGGAGGAGACGCTCACCCACTGCCGGGAGCTGCATACTGTCCCCCACCCTCCTCCAGTTCTAGGGATGCCCATCGACCATCAATGATTTTCAAATAATCAATGGTTTATGGCCGATGTTGAATACTTTTGCCATCACTGTGAGAGGACACTGCCCTGCCTCCTGTTCTCCTGCCCCGTAACTTCCGCCAGTGGAGACCCGCTCACCCTGTGTTGCCCACATTCCCCTATCATGCTTTACCACCCAGCCTCCTGCTCTCATGCACCCTAACTCCCACCCAGTCGGAGGAGACACTGACTCCTGTATTTCTGTGTTGCCACGCTGGACCCTCACCCACTGGCAGAAGCTGCACAGTGTCCACCACCCTCTTTAGTCCCCCGTATGCCCACACACCCCTATCACTACCCAGCTTCCTGCTCTCCTGAACCGTAACTTCCACCACTGGGTAATCGCTGACGCTGTGTTGCCCACATACCCCTATCATGCCTCATATCCCAGCCTCCTGCTCTCATGCACCCTAACTCCCACCCAGTAGGAGGAGACACTGACTCAGGGCCACCGTCCGGTACTCCTGTGCTGCCACGCTGGACCCTCACCCACTGCCAGAAGATGCAATACAGGGCATCTTTCATACAATTCTAACCATATTTCTCACAATACAAATGTTCACAAATTAAGGGGCGTAGCCCCTTACGCCGGTGTGAAGAGCGCCCGTAGGGCGCGATGAATCACCTAGTCTATTATAACAACCTAGGTTGAACTAGATGGACACAAGTCTTTTTTCAGCATTACCTACTATGTAACTATGTAAGTCAGTTATGCTTTTATTTTTCTCCTGTTAACCCTTTGAGCAGCGGCGTAACTATAGCGGGGGGGCGCTGTGCATGTGGGGGCACCAGGGGCTGCGGTGCTATAGTTAACCCCCCCCCCCCCCCCCAATCCCCCGCAGACTTACCTATCTCGCTGGTCCCGGTGGCTCCGTTCTTCTGCTAGGAAGGCCGCCCCCATATAGCACACAGTTCTCTGAAACTGTCTGCTGTATGGGGACAGCCATTTTGTGGTGGTCCTCAGCAGAAGAAAGGAGCCGCCGGAACCAGCGTGATAGGTAAGGCTGTGGGGGATTGGGGGGGTTTGCATGGGCGGCGGGGCAGCAGAGCAGGGGGGTAGGGGTGCTTGGCGGGGCGGAGGCAGGGGGGCGCCCCCCCTAACGGCGGGGGGGCGCCCAAAACGTAAATTGGCAGGCAAGCACATTATTCATTATAATGACCTCTAATGTTTAGCTTATATAGGAAATATCTTTTTTTTTTCTCTCCCAGAGATGTTACCACTTAAAGAGTTAATGGTTTTACTATAGTCCCCAATAATACTGTAATACAGTAGATAACAAAGAGAAGGTAACAGACACACACTTGTTGGGATTCGGACGTCCGGATACTGACCATCAGTATCCCGATTATCGGGCAGTCATACCACACCCATGTGTGTGTGTGTATGTGCGTGTGCGTGTGTGTTTTCAAGTTGAAATGCCCGCAGCACATGGCAATCTCAGTCATTAGTGTTCCAAGCCGTGTAGTCAAGTTTTGTCCCATGTTAACACATACCCGCCATTGTATTCTTTCCATAGCATGACAGTTTCCTTGGGACAGGATCTGAGAATATTTAAACAAACTGTAGTTCGATGTAATGGGCCCCAGATGTTTATGAATGAATGGGAGATCAAACTGACTATTTAATTAATCATTGTTAGCTGTGGCATTATCCAGATGTTTAGTTTCAAAAACTGTCTAGTAGGTCTACATTCTGGATATTATGAGAGGAGGTGTTGCACGGCAAACAATAATTATACACACACACACACACACACACACACACATATATATATATATATATATATATATATATATATATATATATATATATATATGAGCTTGCAGAACCGGCACACACAAACTTCCAATATCAACAGCTGGGGTGCCAACTTAGGCTTGTAGTCCCAGGGGTACAGCCAAATATATAGTCCAGTGTAAAGAGCACTCAACGTCTTCCAACTTCAATGCCAATAAAATTTAATACATCACCAGGTTTTCAAAAAGGATGTCGACGTTTCGAGCCACTGCGGGCCCTTTGTCAAGACAAGTGATGAATGGGTCACAGCCCCAGAAGTACATATCACCATATCCCCATACATTGTATATATACACACCGGAGGCCAGAAGTGCCCCCGCCAATCGCCAATTAATCAATTATGTATTCACAATACATGTTATGCCGATGGATACCATCACCCTTACATTTATAGCTATGTACAGCTTTATAAACAATCTAGATATGCTACTCACAGTGCGTTCTTATCTGCGCCGTGTCTGTGGTAGCTGCACAAGGGTTATCTCCGGCGTGCGTTCCACTGCTTTGGAACGCACAAACCGGAAGACGCTATTCGCGCCTCAACCATGCGCGTCATCACCTAGTGACGCGCACCAGGGCATAGCGTGTGCGCTATGTTTAGTGTCCCCCGGGTAGCGGCATCTTAGCACAAAGGTTCCTGCCTCCTAGCAGGACTAAACTTGAACCCAGTAACCAGGCTTGCGTTTCACGTCATGAAGGTGAAGCGCACGGCCATGTTGGACAATTATATCATATTTAGTAAGAATACAAGGTTATTTAAAGCTCTCTTTAGAAGAATACAGTTTAGAAAAATACAATTTAGGAACAAGAGCAAAGGGTTTGTCATCCCCAAGTATCCTGAAGGGTCATAGTAAAAAAACAAAAAAAAGTTTTTTTAAAAATTATATACAGGCGATCGGCTGGTCCACTCACTGCCTCAGGTTTACACATCATCAAGCTCCGTAATGTATCAAAAAGGACAAACAACATATACACACAATTAAAACTAAGCGATGGGGTCAAGGGGCAACACACCAGGCTACAACACCCAGAGTATGGCACCCCGGCCCCAAGGCTCCCATTAAAAACAAGTAAAGACTGTTACATACAGGAAATTAAGTTAATCATGACCGATATGTGATGCAAAGCTTATAGAGGAGTCAAGTAGGTTGAGGCACTGAATCATGTCTGTAAGTTCCACCATACTGCCGACCCAGACAATAAAAAGATCATCAATATAACGCATATAGCTGGCAATATATTTGCCAAACTCAGGGAAAATATGCTCATCTTCGTAATCATGCATAGAGGTTCGCGTCACATAGTGCCAGATTTGACCCCATGGCGGTCCCACGTTTTTGTAGATAGAAGTCACAACCGTAACTGAAGTGATTTTGAGTAAGAACCAATGAAGCTAGTTCAATCAAGAATTCCGTCGGGGGCCGCCATGGGGTTCAGAATCCAACGCACTCTTGAGGGATGAAATCCCACCATCATGGGGTATCGCAGTATATAATGATGAGACATCAAGAGACACCAACAGAGAATCTTGAGGGATAGATCTCAAAGATCTAATTTTAGAAAGAAAATTGGGGGTATCTCTGATGTAGCTTGTCATTCTCTTGACACATGTTTGCAGGAATGTATCAACAAATACTGCCAAGGGCTGAAGGACTGAACCCATTGCAGAAATTATTGGGCGCCTGGAGGTGCACTTAGAGATTTGTGCACCTTCGGGAGCGTATAGAGGATAGGACGCACCGGGAAATCGACAGTAAGATAGCCAAAGATTTTGTCATCAATCCAACGGTTGGAAAGGGCACATCCAAGTGACACATCAATGGTCTTTTTTATGTCATACATAGGATTTCTGTTGAGTTTAACATAAGTGGTGACATAAGATAATTGGGACATAATCTCAGCATGATAGGCGGTCCAATCTTGCAAGATGATTGAACCGCCCTTGTCTGCTTGGCGAATCACAATCTAGTCATTCTTCATGAGATTATATATATGTGTGTTTGACTTGCTCCTTGTTATGTTATGGCCAGCACTAAGAAAGATGTACAGTAGTCAATTAATAACTACGCACCACCAGAAAGATGTACAGTAGTCAATTAATAACTACGCACCACCAGAAAGATGTACGGTAGTCAATGAATAATTATGCACCACCAGAAAGATATACGGTAGTAAATTAATAATTATGCACCACCAGAAAGATATACGGTAGTCAATTAATAATTAAGCACCACCAGAAAGATATAAAGTAGCCAATTACGCACCACCAAAAAATATATGAAACATAGAAACATAGAATTTGATGGCAGATAAGAACAATTTGGCCCATCTAGTCTGCCCCTGTCTTTACCCTTCAGGTAATCTCAACCCTTTTTAATCCTTATTTATTTGTAAGGATATTCATGTGCCTATCCCAAGCATGTTTAAATTGTTCTACTGTCTTAGCCTCTACCACCTCTGATGGGAGGCTATTCCACGTATCCACTAACCTTTCTGTGAAGTAATTCTTTCTAACATTTCCCCTGAACCTACCTCCCTCCAGTTTCAGTGCATGTCCTCGTGTTCTATTACTTCTTTTCCTTTGAAGAAAATTTCCCTCCTGAACTATGTTAAAACCCTTGATATATTTGGAGATTTCTATCATGTCCCCCCTTTCCCTTCTCTGCTCCAAACTATACATGTTAAGATCTTTTAGTCTATCCAGGTAAGTTTTGTGAGGTAGGCCATGCACCATTTTAGTTGCCCTTCTTTATACACTCTCCAATGTATTTATATCCTTCTGAAGATATGGTCTCCAGGACTGGACAAAGTATTCCAGATGAGGCCGTACCAATGACCTATAAAGTGGCAATATTACTTTCTGCTACTGATTCCTCTCCCTTTGCAACCAAGCACCTGACTCATTGCTTTGCCACATTGCTTTCCTGCCTTTAAGTCACTTGAAATAGTGACTCCTAGATCTCTTTCCTCCTCAGTAGTTTCCATTATAGTACCCTTGATACTATATTGAGCCTTTGGGTTTTTCAGTCCCAAGTTGCCATGCTCTTGACCAATTCTCAAGTTTACTTAGATCATCAGTCATTTGATTTACCCCTCCTGGTGTGTCTACTCTGTTGCATATCTTTGTGTCATCTGCAAAAAGGCATACTTTCCCTTCAATACCATTTGCAATGTCACTAACAAAGATATTAAAGAGCACTGGTCCAAGTACAGATCCCTGGGGTACTCCACTGGTAACATGTCCCTCCATAGAATGCACTCCATTTACTACAACTGACTGTTTCCTATCCTGCAACCAGGTTCTTGGTAGTCAAGTAATAATTACGAACCACCAGAAAGATATACGGTAGTCAATTAATAATTACGCACCACCAGAAAAATACACGGTAGTCAATTAATAATTATGCACCACCAGAAAGATATACGGTAGTCAATTAATAATTCCGCACCACCAGAAAAATATATGGTAGTCAATTAATAATTCCGCACCACCAGAAAGATATACGTAGTCAATTACACACCACCAGAAAAATATACGGTAGTCAATTAATAATTCCGCACCACCAGAAAGATGAATGGTAGTCAATTAATAATTCCGCACCACCAGAAAGATATACGGTAGTCAATTAATAATTCCGCACCACCAGAAAGATATACGGTAGTCAATTAATAATTCCGCACCACCAGAAAGATATACGGTAGTCAATTAATAATTCTACACCACCAGAAAGATATACGGTAGTCAATTAATAATTATACACCACCAGAAATATATACGGTAGTCAATTAATAATTATGCACCACCAGAAAGATATACGGTAGTCAATTAATAATTACGCACCACCAGAAAGATATACGTAGTCAATTAATTACGCACCACCAAAGAGATATTATTTATACGTCAGTATAATTAATATGCACCAGCAGAGATATTATTTTAATTAGTAGATGCACCAGTACACTGTTACTTTATTAATATTTATTTATGTCAGACTCAGTAGTACAGTAGTACTGGTGGCCTCATTACCATGAGAACGCCCTTGAAACGCTGGGCGTTCCCATATGGTAATGAGGCTGCCCACCACCCCACACCCCTCTCCGCCCCCACCCGCTGTAGGTCATGCTGCACTCGCTCAGTATGGCACCCCTGCACTCCCTACTCCGTTCACCGGCTGCAGCGCCTGTTCAGCTCCCCAGCTGCTGTCATGATCCGGGTGTTAAAGGTAGTCATCTTACCGGCTAAGTCAGTGCTGGGCAACACCGGCCCTCCAGATGTTAATGAACTACACATCTCAGCATGCCTTGCATCAGTTTCAGCATGGCCACATAGCAAAACTAATGCAAAGCATCCTGGAATGTGTAGTTCATTAACATCTGGAGGGCCGGTGTTGCCCAGCCCTGGGCTAAGTGCTTGTGCAGGCTCAGCTTGCGCTACAAGTCCCGATACAGCCGTCATCCTGAGCGCTGTGCGCCTCCATGTCAGTCATCCGTCAGTCCTCTCATCGCTGCTGGGTCTGCGGCTGTGCGGTGCACCGCTCTGCTCACCTGCCGAGACAGTATCCTTTACTCAGCAAATCCCGTGTCCGCCGCCATTGCTCCCGGCCATAAGCATGGTGTTTACAAACACAGTTTCCTGCCTTAGCCAGACATGGTGGCTGCCATGATGTTGTCAGTCACATCTGGTTCATCCAATTCGGCAATGAGTTGATCTCCCAGGTTACCTGCCTGGCCAATCCAGGCCAAGCCATGGGTATAAGTATCCTGGGAGCTCTCATCTCATTGCTAGTGCTTCATTTGTCATCCTGCTATGCAAGTGTTGTCTGCTGGTATTCTCTCTCTGCTGCAGTGTTCCATCCAGGTTCTCCAGTCGCTGAACCATCCGGGCTCACCATCGCCTGTGTCCATCCAGGCTCACCATCGCCTGTGATATCAGTTCACCATCGCCTGTGTCCATCCGGGCTCACCATCGCCTGTGTCCATCCAGGCTTCCCTGTGGCATCACCTGTGATTCCACCTGCTGCATACCTACCTACCAGCTCCAGCCTAGCTCCATCGAGGGTCCACCATCGATCCTGACCGATACTCCGGTTATCATCTCCAGCTGTCTCCATCCATTCCGTCTGGATTCCACAGCTCATCTCCATTCCAGTATCCATCCGATGTTTCACCATCGATCCGTCATCAGTGCAAGTAGTATTGCTTTATCATCATAGAGACTGTCTTGTTCATTCCATCGTTTAAGCATACTGCTTGTACCACCAGTATTCTACTTCAATAAAACCTGTTATATTTTACCAATCGTCTGCTATTCTCTGGGTGCACTGTCGTGCTCATGTGCACAAGGGTCTCCTACAGCCTGCCCGGTTCCAATACCGATCCAGACCCCCACCAGAGGTCTTTGTCTCACCGACTCAGACCCCTGGTGTGACAGCTGCATCACACGCTGTACGGTCAAAGAAAGTAAATGTGGCAATCCCAAATCCTGGGATTGAAAAAATGCCCCAGGATTGGCATCCCTATCCCTGTAGCAGGCTGTAGTAATCCTCCAGTTTACCCTCCCCCCCCTCCCCCCTTAGTGATCACCTCCGCTCAGCTTTAGACGTCTAACAGAGGCAACGTCGGAAAGACAGATACAAACATGACACTTGTATGATCCCCTCTTTGCGCACAGATCATGTCCTTGTGCCAAACAAAATATGGGAACGCCTGTATTCCTGGGGTGTATCTTCCAGAACAATGGCTGAGTTCTCCCTTTATTCATTTGTGATGATGTACTCAGTGGGAAGAACGTAAGGTCCAGCTAGTCCGTGCGTTGTCTCTTGTGTATGTGTCTGGTGCTGGGTCCGTCATTTACGTATAAGTTGCAGATAGCGAAGAACCAAGAAAGGCCCTGATTCAGGTTGGATCGTAATGAGCCGAATTCACAGCGGGGACCAACGTTGCAGGTCTGCGCATGAGTATCGTTGAAAATACGCATGTGCAGACCCGCAGTGCAAACGCATGGGGACGCCTAGCATTTCCTGGTGGGTGCGCCAAGAAAAACGCTGGGCATCCAAATGTGAACACAGGCATGCCGGAACCTGCTCTGGGTGAGCGGCTAACATGACAGGAACGCAGCCACCAGCCCCGTGTGTGTCCAAGCGCTCACAAATAAAAGCCAGACTTGTATTTGCGGAGGGGTGGCACAATCACCCGTTGGTCGCCGATCATCGAATGATTTTTCAGCCGTACACACGCATGGGAATTGATGTACACATCCATTGGCAAGCACATGCGTCAGTATGTTTGGTAAAGGGGGTCACATTGCCGGTGAGCAGCATTTTCACACTCGCAAAGCAGCAAATTTACGCTGTTTAGCAAATCAATGTGAATCAGGCTCAAAGTGAGAGTGGGTGGTATTCAATAAACACTAATAGGGGTAAAGTGAGACTACATTAAAATTAGCCTATGTGTTATGTAAACCAGTGGTTCCCAACCCTGGTCCTCAAGTACCCCCAACAGTCCACATTTCCCAGGTCACCCGGCAGGTGCACAGGTGCACTAATTAGTCAGACACAAGCTAATTATTCATTTGGAGACCTGGAAAACATGCACTGCTGGGGGTACTAGAGGACCAGGATTGGGAACTGATTGATCTACTACCACAAAGTGACTCAGAGCGATGAAAACTATATGAAATATTAAACACATAGGGCCTTAGATCTGACAAAATCCTTCTTAGATGGACAAAACCATGTGCTCTGCAGGTGGGGCAGATGTTACTTGTGCAGAGAGAATTAGATTTGGGTGGGGCTTTACTTCAAAGTGAGATCTATATTGCAGTGTAAAAATAAAGCAGCCAGTATTTACCTTGCACAGAAACAAAATAACTCACCCAAATATATACAAGACTTATAAGTCCGTATTTATCATATTCTTCCCTATTGCCTATTTGGTTGTAGAGTGGAACATTTGCCATTCTCCCGTAACCTGGAATTACACCTGTCAGCAGCAATTAGTTAAAAAGTTTGTTTAATGGGGCTGTAAGCACTAATCTTCCCACTTTTATTGCTCTTGGATGTGCACCATCTGGACCCACTGATATATCCAGGTGATGCATTTCTAATGGAGCATTTGGTGTGAAAATTTCTCGGAGCCTGTGGATCGTTTTTTTTCCCTTCATAATTATATTACAGATGAACCCATTTACATACAGAACGGAACAAACTGGCCCTTGTGAAATTTATTTTATTAGAATTTTGATTGTCGATTACTTCTGCGTCAGAGTTAGATTGTAATTCAGTTTTATTATTTTAACAGTTAATTTTAATATTTATCTAAAACCCAGTCTTACGGAGATAAATAGACTTAGAAAATAACATATATGAGCAAATATTTTCTAGGGTATAATTCATGAATCCATGATTGCAGAACGAATGATTATAAATGGACTAGAGCAGTGGTTCCCAACCCTGGTCCGCAAGTACCCCCAACAGTGCACGTTTTCCAGGTCACCCGGCAGGTGCACTCATTATTCAGACACATTTTAAAAGAGCCACAGGTGGAGCTAATTATGTCACTTGTGATTCTGTGTGGAGACCTGGAAAATGTGCACTGTTGGGGTAATGAGGACCACTGGAAGAGTAATGCAGTGCTTCCAAAACTTGGGGCCCCATGCAGTTTGTCTTGGCATCTTACCAAACACCTGAGACACCGCCCTTCCGACTGCCTGTCAGCTACAGATCCCCTGGGCTTGTCAGTTGTCATCATCTCAGATAAGTCAGGGGATACCTGTCTTTATTATATTTCCAGAGTCACCTTGTGCATTGTTGCATTTGTTCTTGTTATTATACCATCCTGTGTATTGTTACATATTCATACTGTCACCCTCTAGCATAGCTTCTGTGGTTCAGGGTACTCCTGCTCCCAGGTTCTCCCGGAGACCGTGACTAGGAGGTATTCCGCCCTTCCCTCAGGTATAGTTAGATTCTCCTCTTGCCATCTTCCCGCTTCAGCGGACGCGTTGTATCACGTAAGTCCTGGCGGCATCGGAGTTGGAGCCGGCCTTACCAGCTCGTTCGAACGCGGCTGTTATAGGTGAAGGCTAGCGCCGCACGCATCCGCCGACCACGGCTTGAGGCAACAGTATTAGGGGTCTGGTTCGGTGGTATTCCTTCAGAGTCCTAACAGCAGGCAACCCTAGTGCTTACTCCTGATAAAAATAAAGTTATTGTGGTGCCTTGGCAGCAAGGATATTCCGCTTAGAATTTGTATCGCATTTTTCTGAACATAATAAGTCTTTTTTCATATTTCATTCGTTGATTTTCTTTTTCAGTAGCTTGCAAAAAGCTGAGCATATTCCCCAGTGTGCAGGAGTCAGGTACTTCCCTCTCCTGTCCCTATGTTCTAGTTTATTGTGTAGGTTGCTATAGCTTGTTTCTGTTCCTTCATTCACCGCAGTGTTTAAAGGGAGTTATTCCACTCACAGCCAGATCTATTGAATCCGGGCACAACATGACCAATCATGACTGCATAGAGCATCAGAGAACACAATTCTGTGAAAACACGATTCTTAGTAAATTAGAAAATTTGATTTTGGAAACTCTCCTGTATCACAGCGATGGCCATCGTGTTTTATCTCAGACCAAACACAGGCCCTCATTCTAGTTTAATTGGACGGGGCCAGATGGCGGCGGGGACTGGGGTCGCCCAAGGGAACGCCCTGTGTTTTAAGGAGCATCAGCATGAAAATGCTGGGCATACCCATGGGCACCCGGATGGGTGGATGCCTGCTGGGGACAGGCGGTTGACATCACAGGACATCAGAGGGCGGCTGACATCACAGGACATCCCAGCGGCCGCATATAAAATTCAGTTTCCATCGACTTTAATGGCAGGAGAAATCATTCGATGGTCAGGGACCATCGAATGATTTCTCCTGCTGCGGTGACATGCAAGGGTATGTGTTTTTCGTTACACATCCCCTCGCATGTTAATGATGGAGATCGGCAGTGGCGGGGGCACTCGGATGGGTGGCGTGCGGCGTCTCTGGTACTCGTTTCTTGCAGCTTACCGTGCTAGGGCCACAATTCTTAGTAAATTTGCCCCTATGTGTATTTTCATTTTATATTTCCCGTTACAGGATGAAATTTACATTACAATTTACTGTACAAATAGAAAAAAAATAAATCTTATACTTTCTAGATGCAGGGTTCCTGTTGAACCTGATGTAACCGAAGACATTTCATGTCACATGACCACGCTACCGCTGCATAATTACTTCCCCAGGCAAATTTGTTGAGCGGTTTAATGATTAACTTATATTGCAATTGACCAGAAGCAGCCCATATCTTATCTCTCACAGAATTGATCATGTCACAGTGACTCTTGATTTGTTAAATTGGCCTTTTAGGAACATTTGTTTGAGATTGTGAAAGCAAATAAGTAACTTTCAGTAAATGAAAATAAATCTGAGAATGTAGTGTGATCAATGACTAAATAATCAATGCAGTTACTAGGAAAATAATCTCGGTTACTGCTAAGATGCATTCGGTCAGATTTAGCCATCCAGTAATAAGCAATATATAAATATACTAGGATGCCCGCTGGAAGCAATGCTTCGAAATCTAGTAGATGAAGTTTCACTTGCTGCCAACAGAAGGCAGTGTTTCGGAGTCACACAGAAACTAAACATATATAGATGATAACAAAGAAGGCTGCAAATCGTGTCCAAAGAAGTGTACGGCCTAGTGAACACTTAGCTTCTAATACATTCTATATGGTATATTTAAAAGTGATTTCAAAATGTGATATGAAGGCCATATGATTGCCTTCCAACCCTTTGTCTAATGCTAGTTTATCTTGTAACTACTTTTTTCCATATGATTGCCATCCAAACCTTGGTCTAATTCTAGGTTCTCCTGTAGATACTACTTTTCATATAATGCCTTCCAAACCTTGGTCTAATGCTAGGTTCTCTTGTAACTACTCCTTTCCATATGATCGCCTTCCAAACCTTGGTCTATTACTAGGTTCTCCTGTAGCTACTACTTTTCATATAATGCCTTCCAACCCTTTGTCTAATACTAGGTTCTCTTGTAGCTACTACTTTTCATATAATGCCTTCCAAACCTTGGTCTATTAGTAGGTTCTCCTGTAACTACTCTTTTCCATATGATCGCCTTCCAAACCTTGGTCTAATACTAGGTTTTCCTGTAGCTACTACTTTTCATATAATGCCTTCCAAACCTTGGTCTAATGCTAGGTTCTCTTGTAACTACTCCTTTCCATAGGATTGCCTTCCAAACCTTGGTCCAATGCTAGGGTCTCCTGAAGCTACTCCTTTCCATATAATTACCTCCAAACCTTGGTCTAATGCTAGGTTATCCCGTAGTTACTCCTTTCCATATGATTGCCCTCCAAACCTTGACCTAATGCTAGGTTCTCCTGTAGCTACTCCTTTTCATAAAATGCCTTCCAAACCTTGGTCTAATGCTATGATATCCTGTAGCTACTCCTTTTCATATGATTGCCCTCCAAACCTTGGTCTAATGATAGGGTCTGCTGTATCTACTCCTTTCCATATGATTGCCTTCCAAACTTTGGCCTAATGCTAGGTTCTCTTGTAACTACTCTTTACCATATGATTGCCTTCCAAATCTAGGTCTAATGCTAGCATCTCCTGTATCTACTCCTTTCTATATGATTGCATTCGAAGCCTTGGTCTAATGCTAAGTTCTCCTGTAACTACTCCTTTCCATATGATTGCCTTCCAAACCTTGGTCTAATGCTAGGTTCTCCTATAACTAATACTTTCTATATGACTGCCTTCCAAACCTTGGTTTAATGCTAGGTTCTCCTGTAACTACTCTTTTCTATATGACTGCCCTCCAAACCTTGGTCTAATGATAGGGTCTCCTGTATCTACTCCTTTCAATATGATTGACTTCCAAACTTTGGTCTAATGCTAAGTTCTCTTGTAATGCCCTTTACCATATGATTGCCTTCCAAACCTTGGTCCAATGCTAGGTTCTCCTGTAGCTACTCCTTTCCATATGATTGACTTCAAACCTAGCTCTAATGCCAGTGTCTCCTGTATCTACTCCTTTCCATATGATTGCCTTCCAAACCTTGGTCTAATGCTAGGTTCTCCTGTAACTACTCCTTTCTATATGACTGCCGTCTAAACCTTGGTCTAATGCTAGGTTCTCCTGTAACTACTCCTTTCTATATGACTGCCATCTAAACCTTGGTCTAATGCTAGGTTCTCCTGTAGCTACTCCTTTCCATATGACTTCCCTCCAAACCTTGGTCTAATGCTAGGTTCTCTTGTAACTACTCCTTTCCATATGACTGCCGTCTAAACCTTGGTCTAATGCTAGGTTCTCCTGTAACTACTCCTTTCCATATGACTGCCCTCCAAACCTTGGTCTAATGCTAGGTTCTCCTGTAACTACTCCTTTCCATATGACTGCCGTCTAAACCTTGGTCTAATGCTAGGTTCTCTTATAACTACTCCTTTCCATATGCCTTGGCCTTCCTTGTTTTATGCTGTTATATATGTCTACAATTTGTGAGTGCATTTTATTAAAATACATGCTGTTGTTTTAAATGATCTGCACCATTATGTTTCTTTGATCGCCCAGCTACTAAATAGGGAGATCAACTAGCTAAAATCCTTGCTGAATGATATTGCTCTCTTGTCATCGCTGGGTCATTACTAATTAAAGGGACAGTACTCATTTTCTTTCATTTAGTGTGGAGCACTTTCTTCAATACTCTGCTCACCTTATGAGCGCTATGGTGTCATTTTGCTATTTGTTTCCTATAGCATGTAGATATAGCCGTGGGATAGGATAATTGGAATCTCAGCTGATGAAAGTACATAAAAGATTAACTCCCTGTGGATAGCACCATACCTGCATGGTTACAGCTGAAGTACAGGAGTGAATAGTAGCTGTAGGTAATGTAATTCCATCTACAATGAATTTCAAGCTTCTGAACTTTCTTGGCCATAATAAACTTCTCATTGGTTCTAGAATCTAGAAAGGCTTTGAGAGTTTTAGAAGACCTCTCTAGCAACAAAGTCACATCGAAAGAAAGATGTTATGAAGTATTTTGTTTTGTATGATGTGCTGGACTGTACCTTGTCTGACTACCCCTTCATCATTTAGGTCCTCTTGTTTCCCAGATGACTCACCACAGTACAGTACAATCACATCTTATTCTCCTTTCCCTCTCTATAGTAAGAAGACTTTATTATTTAACCTGAGTGGTTGAAGCACTGAAAAGAGTATTGTGACTGTTCCCTTTTACTGCACCTTTTCTTTTTGGTGGTGGTCCACCCAGATACTCAAGGATATTAGGTTGTCCAGGGATGTTGGCAGTTCTTTGGACACCACTTCATTATAATTCTCTCAAAAAAGCCTTTCCATAAATGCGGCAACCAAGGTGTCGTTGCTCCACCTATGCTCAGAGTCAAGTGTTCTGAACTGCGTTGAATACTTTCTAATGGATTGGGTGCCTTGTTTACAATGTGGAATACCTTATGCAGCAGAGGACCCACATCTGGGTTCTTCACAAAATGTTCTGAAAGCTTACAGAAAATTATTGATGTCATTGACTAATACACGATGGAGCCCTCCTCATTTAGCCTGTTAATTGGATTAAGTGAGTAATAGGGTTACTATGCTAATCTCCTACTGTATTGGTCTATGTTTTGTATTGCTGCTGAGAACAATAGGACAGCCATGGCTAGCCATTGTGAGCCAATATCTAAGGAACAAAGTTGACAGGGGCTCCAACTGTAGATTATTACTCTCCCACAATGAGGAAGTCCATGCAAGGACCTTTCTGGAAAGCAAGGAAATGAGGAAAGCCACCTTTGTTTTTACTGTAGGGAAATTCATAGCCATGGCCTTGAACTTAATTGAGACCTGAATCAGGAACCCCTGACATCTTTTGGACTCCCCAAAAACCTTGGAGAGATTTTGGATAGGAAGCTCCTGCAGCTTGAATGGGCACCACAGAAGGTGTCGCCAGCTGTTCCGGCATCTACTAGCTGCAAAAATGTCTGTATGCACTACATAATCTGAGCCTGATTATACTCTTGCTTCTCAACTGTAGTGAGGAGCTTCGCCAGCAATTCTACTGGTGAAGGATGACCAGCAGAACCCATGTTGTAGGACAGAGTATTCTGACACAAACTCATGGATGAATTGTGGATGCTGACCTGTACCTTGGGTAGGGCCAGTGTAAAGCTTCTGAGCACCCTAGGCAAATCTTCAACCAACTGCCCGTCCCCAACCCCATCCTGCCACCAATACCCATTTTCCAGCCCCTCAAGTTATAGTGTTGAGGTGGCGTCTTAGAAGTTCTACACCCACCAGCTACATTAAGTACAACATAGATGTCTTCCTTATAAACATCCTTAATTTTATGATTTGTAGACTTAGTGGAGCCACCACCCTTAACCCCAGTTCCCAGCACCCTACACAGCTGCCTAAAGCTGTCTAATGGTAGTGATGGACCTGACCTTGGTATTGTCCGAGAAACTGAACAGAGGCTCACATTTCAGTGATGTCCACCAGGGAACCCTGCAAGGAGGTTTGGGCTTTGCAAGTCTTGGCTCTCTGTCTGGGTTCCAAAGTACGGTGGCTGGTATGCACTGGAGATTGTAATGGCAGGAAACCAATCGGCATAAGACACAGGGAAGGAAGGTTGGATCAAAGATGGATTGGACCAGGTTTGGAGCGCATAAGACTGGAATCATGAATGGGCACAGGAACCAGGATAAGAAATACCTACTCATAAAAATTGGTATATCCACAATGCAGGTATGAAGCTCAAAATGTAAAGTGGCACTGAGGTGCAAAACCCAACAAATTCTTTACTATTAGAGCTGCTTTCAATTTTGACCTCGTTAAGATTAATCTGTCTGCAAAAGCCACCACTTTGTAACTATTCCTCAATGTCTAGATAAAACAATTCCTTCTGATCCTAAGCAGACCACTAGTGGGGTATAAAGAAGAACGTACTTGGTTTCTTTAAAATGGGAGAGTCATTTTATTTTAACTGCTTGGAAACAATTTTTAAGTGCCGTAAAAAAATCTTTTTGGTGTAATGAGAATGTGTATATTTCAGAAAGTAAAATAACCCTCATTCAAATGAAAGCAAACCTTTATGCTCATCGTACATCCTAAGTAAATATCATTAATGCATAAACTGCACCCGGTAACCGCTGTTGTAGACGCAACATTGAAGTGAAATTGTAAGAGTGGCGCTATGGAAGACATAGAATTCGGCATAAGTTCCCGGATCGGGATGCAGTCAAAATCCCGACGGTCAAAATACCGACAACCATTGACTGACGGTCAAAATCCCTACAAGGTAGAAATCCAGACAAGGTCAAAATACGACATTTAAAATCCCGACAAGGTCAAAATCCCGACAAGGTCAAAATACAGACATATAGAATGTAGACAGGTGAAAAAGTCTACATGACTTTCGGTCCACAGGTCGCGAGGTCGACATGGGTTTTTTCACGCCTGCGTTCCCATAAAACACTGGGCATTTCCCTGCTACCACCTCCGTCCTCCCCCTGTCAGTGCGAACAACTCGCTGAAGGCATTTGCACAGGGTTTTGCACACGCGCTATCCGTGCATGCACAGAATCCCAACAACCGGGATCGAATTCGACCCCTTCCAAACTGTAAGGCTGCAAGTCAGATTTTATGATCATTTTGATTATTATTATAATTATCATTATCCTTTATTTATAACGCACCACAAGGGATCCACAGGGCCTAATTACAGAGCACATAAACAAACAGGCAAAACAAGAACACAGCAGGTTACAGTACAAGACAATGTAGGACAAGTACAAGGTATATAAACTTAGCTACATAAGCAAACCACATTGAAATAAGTATCACAGTGGCAGAAAACTGCATATGGGCCCTTATTCTGGTTCACTCGCAAAGGCAAAATCCTGGTGGGGCAGATGTAGCATGTGCAGAGAGAATTAGATTTGGGTGAGTTATTTTGTTTCTGTGCAGGATAAATACTGACTGCTTTATTTTTACACTGCAATATAGATCTCATTTTGAAGTAAAACCCCACCCAAATCTAATTCTCTCTGCACAAGTAACATCTGCCCCACCTGCAGTGCACATGGTTTTGTCCATTTGAGAAAGAATTTGCCTTTGCAAGTTAACCAGAATAATGTCCAGTGAATAGAATATAGTTTACATAACAGAAGTAAAAACACAGGAGGGAGGAGGACCCTGCTTGTGAGAGCTTACATTCTAAAGAGAAGGGGCAGACAGACAGGGGTGATGCAGATGGGGTAGACAGCGAATCAGTAACAGAGGGTTAGAATGATGAGCACCGTCATACTGAATATATTCATCACAATCATATTAGACACAATTCTGTTTAAATTACAATTTTTAACCGTAAATTGGCTTGAAAGTAATTGCTGCTTTAAGTCTGGTATTTATCTCACTGAAATGATTTGCTCCCGCAATTTGCGGGCTGTAATATTTGGAGTTTAATAGTAAACATTGCCCAAAGCTGAGAGGTTCCATCTTTTGGTTTTAGAAATCAAATATTTACATCAATGTTGCTGGAGACCCAGCTTGTGCATCCAAGATGGTGGCTACGGCAATGCAGGGGTTGTGGAAGCAAACGTATCTATTATCAATTATTAATACACTAGGTGATTCATCGAGCCCTACGGGCGCTCTTCACACCGTCGTAAGGGGCTGCGCCCCCTTAATTTGTGAACGTTTGTATATGAGCAAGATGGATATAATTGTATGATAGATGCCTGTATTGCAACTTGAGTTATAGGTGAAATGTGTTAAATAGAGAGCATATGATGTGGAAGGGGGTGTGTATTGTTTTGTTTAATTAAAAAGCGGTTACAGAGTAAGCTGTACATTGATAGTGTGGATGGTACAGTGACATTTGTGGGTGGGGGGGGCTGTGTGTGCATGTTGTTTAGGTGTGTGTGTGCAATAGTATAGTAGGGTGTTTCTGAGTCAGTGGCTCCCCACTGGCGGAGGTCACGACACAGGAAAACATGAGGCTGGGTAGTGATAGGGGTGTGTGGGCATAAGGGGGACTAAAGAGGAGGGTGGGAGATACTGCGCAGCTTCTGCCAGTGGGTGAGGGTCCAGTGTGGCAGTACAGGAGTACAGGATGGTGGCCCTTAGTCAGTGTCTCCTCCTACTGGGTGGGAGTTCGGGTGCATGAGAGCAGGAGGCTGGGCTATGAGGCATGATAGGGGCATGTGGGCAAAACAGCATCAGCGACTCCCCAGTGGTGGAAGTTACGGTTCAGGAGAGCAGGAAGCTGGGTAGTGATAGGGGTGTGTGAGTAAACGGGGGACTAAAGAGGGGCTTAGGGGTGCTGTGAATTGCGGGAGGGGCGCAGGGGGTGCCGTGAATCAAGGGAGGGAGGGGGCGCAGGTGTCGGCGAATCGCGGGAGAGGGCGGGGGTCCGCAAAGTGTGGGAGGCGGCATGAATTGCGGGAGGGGGGGTTGCGAATCGCGGGAGGGGGGGTGCGCGGGGGGTCCGTGAATTGCGGGAGGGGGGGGGGGGGGCACGGGCGCGATGAATCACCTAGTTGGTTATATATTCTTGTAGAAGGATGGTAGGATGTTGCTGTCATTCAGAATGCATTTACATAAACAGTAATAGTAGCAGTAAAAGGTCTGACTTAAAACACCTACAGTAAAACAGAACAGGTGTTATATATTATACAAAGAATTGGTTGATGATGTGTAGGTTGACGTGCACATAGTTCATAGTTGTCACTGGAAAAAAATTGCTACAAGAAAAAATCAACACAGAAAGTTCAACACATGTAAATGTTGACATAAGTGTGGCACTTCATTGGTGTCCATGTCGACACATGAGAATGAATATGAAAACATTGAAAAAGTGAAAAATAAATCTTGTCAACCTTTTTCATTGTCGACCATAGCCATGTCAGTGTTTAGCATGTGCCATTTAATCGTGGGGATGCCGTGAATGGGGGGGGGGGGAGGGAGGTGCATACCCAACATGACCCTCTCCAGGAGGGACACATTGCTCTGTTTCTGGACTTTCTTCTTAATTTATGGATTACCATCACCTGTGCTTAAACACCTTTCTTATCAATTACCCTGTTTAAAATGACAGGTGATGACAATCATAAATTAAGATGGAAGTCCACAAACAGAGCATTCTGTCCCTCCTGGAGAGGGTCATTTTTTTTGAGGTATGGAGGTGTGGGGCGCTCACCTCGTGTGTCTGGTGAGTAGCTGTGTCTTTGGTGTGTAACATGGAGAGGCAGAGGGTGTCTGTGGGCTCACTGGGCTGGTTCTCTGTCATGCGAGTCAGTCATGTGAGTCAGAGGCTCCACCCAGCGTTACAGCTCCAGACACACTTTGAGTGACAGATGTAGCCAAATATATGAGACAATAATGTTTAATATAATATACATTTGCATGCATAGTACAGAAATCCCTCTTCAAGCAAATGCAAATCTGAATGTTCTGCTACACTTTGTATGCAAATAGTTTCATAAATAGTTTCATAGTGTACAAATTAGAATGGACGTTAGTCTTTCAGCACCCGTTCATTCAGAATTCTCAATGATATTCTCTGAATGTAACCACTGGGCAGGTCTTCTCAAAGCATCATGGGATTCCTCAGTTCCTCCTAAAGGGTAAATTTACGAAGTCCGTGGATGCATTGCTACTTGGAACAAAGAGGACGCAATCTACCCCAGAGGACCCTGGTAAGTATGGATTCCTTCAGGACCAGCGGATGGACAGAGAGATACCTATGAGTCATCATAGGTAAGTATCAGTATGAATGGGTTCTGTGTGCAATAAAGTTTTATTTTTTTTGGTGTCAGTGTGTACTTATTCAACTATTGGTTCTGCTGTGGAACTAAGAGTCCCAGCAAGCCCATCAATGAACTGCATGCTGGGACTTGTGGTTCTCCAAGTCCCATTATTCGGACCCCCCTCGGCTGTGGCATTACCCTGCTGGCTGGTTGGCCCTGTTGCTGGTTCAAAAAAATGCGGATTTGTTTTGTCCCCCATATTTTGGAAACCAGTACCGGACCCTGCGGCTTGCTGCTGGTCTGGTTATGCCCATGGGTGGGGAGGGGGACACCCACACCATTTTTTAAAATTATTTATTCATTTTATTTTTTAACACTGAAGCCTGCACAGATTTGACTAATCTGTGCAGGGTGCGGTACTTGTGTATTATCACGGCGCCCCCAATTTCCATCACAGGTCATTGTACAACCAAAAATCGCGTCGCATCGCATGCGATATGATCGCATGTGATGCGACCAATTTTAAGTCGCAAATGCACCCAGATGTCTAATTACTATGTTTAATGCCCCCTCAGACCCGATTTTAGATTGTACACCCACCCTGATGGGTAATGACTATGTTAAATGCCCTCCCCATTGTTAACGCCACCCCACTATCAACGCCAACCTGAAGCGCGGCAAGCGCAGCGAGCCCGTGAGGGGCGGCGGTATGTGTCCTCCGACCTTTTCATACCCCCACTATCCACGTCGGCGTGGAGTTGATTTTATGTAGTGTGGCGAGCACAGCGAACCACCGAGCCCTGTGAGGGGACGCGTAATACTTGTGAAGTTACGCGCTGCGCTCGCCACGCTTCGGGCTCGGTGGCTCGCTGCGATTGCTACACTATATAAAGTCAACTCAATGCCATTGTGGATAGTGGGGGTATGAAAAGGTTGGAGGACGTGTACCTCGAGGGCTCGCTGCGCTCCCACGCTTTGGTTTGGTATTGATAGTGGGGTGGCGTTAACAATGGGGGGGGGGCATTTGACATACTTATTACCCATCAGGGTGGGGATACAATTAAAAATCGGGTCTGGGTGGGCATTTAACATTGAAATCGCGTCGCATCGCATGCCATTATAATGGCATGCGATGCAACGCGATATTAAAATTGTACACTCTGCCCGGGAAAAGCCTCAAATCGGTCCCATCGCATGCCATTGCATACCTTTATTAGTGGTATGCGATGCGATGGGCACCGTGATAATACACAAGTACCCAGGGTGCCTATGTATTTGTATTTAGTGGATGTATATACAGCTGCTAAATACGAAGTTGTATCAGCGGAATACGTCTTGCTACGCCATCAGCCAAATACAAATTCGTAAATAGGGCAGCTTAGTAAATCTGCCCTATTTACAAATCGTATATTGTCAAAATTACAGTCGTAGCCAGTCGTATTCATTCGTATTAAGACTGAGTCGTATTCGTATTTTTAGTAAATTTCCCCCAGAGAGTGGAAGGGGTTCTATTGTTAGGAGGGCCTGGACCCAGGTTATAAAGTTGCATACCAATATCCCAGATATGCCTTTGAAATAATTGGCTCTGATCCATTTCCCAGTCTGTATGGTGTGATATTACACTTCCAGTGAGGGTGTATGTAGTGGATGTTATAATGATAAAGGAGCACTGTAGTATGGCATCATTTGAACTGAAGCCACTGTAATGTGGCACAATATGAACAAGAGGCCACTGTAATGTGGCACAATATGAACAAGAGGCCACTGTAATGTGGCACAATATGAACGAGAGGCCACTGTAATGTGGCAGAATATGAAAGAGAGGCCACTGTAATGTGGCAGAATATGAACGAGAGGCCACTGTAATGTGGCACAATATGAACGAGAGGTCACTGTAATGTGGCACAATATGAACGAGAGACCACTTTAATGTGGCACAATATGAACAAGAGGCCACTGTAATGTGGCACAATATGAACAAGAGGCCACTGTAATGTGGCACAATATGAACGAGAGGCCACTGTAATGTGGCACAATATGAACGAGAGGCCACTGTAATGTGGCACAATATGAACAAGAGGCCACTGTAATGTGGCACAATATGAACAAGAGGTCACTGTAATGTGGCACAATATGAACGAGAGGTCACTGTAATGTGGCAGAATATGAACAAAAGGTCACTTAATGTGGCACAATATGAACGAGAGGCCACTAATGTGGCACAAAATGAACAAGAGTTCACGTTAATGTGGCAAAATATGAATGTGAGGCAACTGTAATGTGTGATAATCGAATATGTTCATTGTAATGTGAAGGGCACTATACTGTATCATATTAAGAACTGGGGCACTCTAATTGTTAGGTTTCGGGTGTGACCCCACCGCCGGGACTGCTGTTTAGGACAGCCACGGCCAAACCCTATACTACCTCTGTTGTACCCCCCAGGCTGGGTGACCGACTCCTGCAGGTGTTACTAGGCTTCGCCTGTAGCCGCCACGTTTGAATGGGTAGGTTAAGCCCACCCAAGCTCCGGTGCAGCCAGGTGTTATGAGAGGACAAGGAGCCGGGGACCCCCCTAGGGTACGGTCAAGAGGAAAGCTGACTGAGGGGCCTAACTGAAATTAACAAAACGGCAACTTGCCGGGCCCTGGCTAACGCAACTAAGCGCCCGCGACCTGGTCGCCACAACCCGCGACAACCGTCGCCCAGGGAACCACACAAAATATAAGACACAATACCAAAGTATACAAAGAGCAGGAGGGACTGGAAAACCCCAGAAAAACTGGGAGACAAGGGGAGAGAATGAGTGGGAAGCAATGGACCTTCCCAACATAAATGACCTGCCAATGCGGCAGACAGAGAACACAGGTAATGAGTAAGGTAATGACAATAAAGAAGGCTGTGAATAAAACTACCCCAAAGGGGCAACTCACGACACAGGAGGGACTAATGGAAGAGGAGACCACGAAGGAGCCGCAGGGAACAGCAGGGAAACGGACCGGAGAGCAGCAGACAGATAGGTCCAAACAGGAGCTATCACCGGCGAGGACTGCAGGGCTGGCTTTCTAGATAAGAAGGCTAGGAGCCAATGAGAATGGAGGCCTGAGTCCCGCCTGTCCTAACGAGTCCTTTCCGACACCTGCGGCCTGTTGAATTTCGCGGCTTTTCCTCTCTGCCTAGCAGCGTCTGCCGTTGCTAAGCAACGGCGCTGCCGCGTCTCCGGCGCTGAGAGACGTGAGAAGGGAGGACGGGCGTCACGCTCCGACGCTGCGTCCTCCGGCGTCCCTGGTTGCTAGGCAACCGAACGTCAGAGCCGGAAGGACAGGCGGCTAAGCGTACATGCCGCTCTGTCCTTCCAGAAGCGCTCCCACGGCGCCTAACAGTACCCCCCCCTTGAGGAGGGGTTAAAGAACCCCGAAGCCTTGTTTTCTGAGGGAAATCCCGAAAGAAGCTTGCTTTGAGGCGTGGGGCGTGCAGATCCCTATCGGGAACCCATGACCTCTCTTCCGGGCCGTATCCTTTCCAATGGACAAGGAAACATAAAGAACCTCGAGAGACCTTGCAATCCAAGATTTTTTCTACAAGAAATTCTGACTGTCCATGGACATTAACAGGTGGTTTACCCAGGTTTGCCTTTCGAGGAAATTTCCTAGACGTGAAAACGGGCTTGAGCAGAGAGGCATGAAAAGTATTGGCTATCTTTAAAGCCCTAGGAATTTGTAACCGAAAGGCTACAGGATTAACTCTCTTAACAATGGCAAATGGACCAATAAATTTTGGACCAAATTTAGAAGTTCCTTGTCGCAATCTGATGTTCCGAGTAGACAACCAGACTTTATCGCCTACTTTAAAGTTGCATGGTCGTCTTGACCGGTCAGAAAAAACTTTTTCCTGAAGAGCAGCCCTCTTAAGAGCGTCGTGTACCTCCCTCCAAATGACCTTTAAACGGGCAGTAGTGGAAGAGCGAACTACTGATCCCTCTGGAGCCAGAGCAGTGGCTTTAGGGTGAAAGCCATAATTGGCTACGAAAGGTGAAGTCCGGGTAGCCGAGTGATAGGAGTTGTTATATGCGAACTCGGCAACGGGGAGGAACTCCGACCAGTCATTCTGAGCTTTGGACACAAAAAGGCGCAGATATTGCTTCAAGGATTGATTAAGGCGTTCCGTCTGACCATTGGATTGGGGATGATAAGCGGAAGTTAAACTCAACTTGATCTCTAATGCATTGCAAAAAAGTTTCCAAAACCGGGCAATAAACTGCGGACCTCGATCAGAAAATATATCGGTTGGAAGACCATGAAGTTTGAAAACATGAGCTAAAAACAATTTGCCCAACTTATTGGCTGATGGCAACTGGGGCAAAGGAACAAAGTGGGCCATCTTACTGAACCTGTCAATAATCACCCATACTACTCGAAAACCTGATGATAGGGGTAGGTCGACCACAAAATCCATGGCAATATGTGACCATGGTCTGGAGGGAATTGCCAAGGGGATAAGTTGTCCTGTGGGCGACACTCTGGGAATCTTGTGTCTAGCACAATCGGGACAAGACTGGATGTACTCCTTGGTATCTGGAACCATGCTCGGCCACCAGACGCATCGGGAGAGAAGATCAAGTGTCTTCTTGATGCCGGAATGCCCTGCAATCTGGCTGTCATGGAACTCCTCTAAGACCCGTTTTCTCAAGGACTGCGGCACAAATAAATGGCCGAGAGGCATCTGTCTAGGTGCCTGACCCTGGACCTGCAGAAGTAGATCCTTGAGGGTTTGAGTAATGCCAAAATGGATAATTGATGCCGGAAGAATGGGCCGAGGAGATTCCCGCAACCCTTGTTTGGGTAAGAAACTCCGAGACAATGCGTCTGCTCTTACATTTTTAGACCCGGGACGGTAAGAGATAATAAAATTAAAACGTGTAAAGAATAATGCCCACCGGGCTTGTCGGGCATTCAGACGCTTTGCTGATTCCAGGTATTGTAAATTTTTGTGGTCTGTGATAACCAGAATCTGATGGTTGGCCCCTTCCAACCAATGCCTCCATTCCTCGAATGCCCATTTTATGGCCAACAATTCCCGGTTCCCGACGTCATAGTTCATCTCTGCAGTAGAGAATTTTCGAGACATGTAGGCGCAAGGAAAAAAAAATAAGGACTCAGGATCCTGTTGAGACAGGACTGCCCCTGCTCCTACCTCAGAAGCGTCGACTTCAACGACAAACGGTAGTTGGGGATCGGGATGTCTTAAAATGGGCGCGGACACAAAAGCTTGTTTTAAGGCCCGGAATGCCTCTTCTGCCTGGGGAGGCCACTGGGATGGATCTGCTTCCTTTTTTGTGAGCGCCACTATGGGAGCTACCACATCAGAAAAAGAGCGGATAAACCGCCTATAGTAATTTGCAAACCCTAAAAATCTTTGGACAGCTTTAAGGGTCGTGGGCTTGACCCAATCTAAAACTGCTTGCAGTTTTTTGGGTTCCATATAAAAGCCTTCCGAGGAAATCACGTATCCTAAAAAGGATACCTTAGTAACTTCGAATTCGCACTTCTCAGGCTTAGCAAAGAGACGATGTTCTCTAAGCCTTTGAAGAATTAACCTGACCTGATGGCGATGTTCTTCCAACGAGCTGGAGTAGATCAAAATGTCGTCTAAATAGACCACAGCGAAGACTCCCAAGAAATCTCTAAGGATGTCATTGATGAAATCTTGGAAGACCGCTGGTGCGTTGGACAAGCCGAATGGCATTACGAGATATTCGTAGTGCCCTGTTTGGGTACTAAAGGCAGTCTTCCATTCGTCTCCCGCTTTTATGCGGACAAGGTTGTAGGCACCGCGCAGGTCGATCTTAGAAAAGATCTTAGCGGTGCGAAGCTGGTCAAACAACACAGATATTAATGGTAATGGATACGTGTTTTTTACCGTTATCTTGTTGAGTGCCCTGTAATCTATACAGGGTCTTAAGGAGCCATCCTTTTTGGAAACAAAAAAGAACCCTGCACTTAAGGGAGACTTTGAGGGCCGAATAAAGCCTTTAGCCAAATTTTCTTGAATATAGGTATTCATGGACTGCGTCTCAGGTCCAGACAAGGAATAAAGTCTGGCTTTGGGAAATTGTGCCTTGGGAATTAGCTCAATGGCGCAATCGTATGTGCGATGAGGGGGTAAGACCTCAGCTTCGCCTTTAGAAAAGACATCCTGGAAGTCAGCGTAGGCCGCTGGAATCCCCTCCACGGAAACCATTGCCCCGAGTATAGGCTGCCCTAGGCAATGACTGGAGCAATGATTACTCCAACGAGTTATTTCCCCTGCCTGCCAGTCAATCTGTGGGTTATGAACCCGGAGCCAGGGGTGACCCAGAACGATCGGCACAGTGGCGCATGAGATAAGAAAGAAAGAAATTTTTCTGTATGAAAAATGCCCACACGTAGGGAAACTGGCGGGGTCTGATGGCGGACCACTCCGTTGACCAACGGGCTGCCGTCCAGGCCTCGCATTATTACAGGTTTTTTCAGAGGGAGCAGGGGGATGGCCAGTCTTTCAGCCAGCTGAATATCTAGAAAATTCCCAGCTGCCCCGCTATCAATAAATGCAGTAACTGACATCTTCACCTCTACACCCTGAATCTCAGTAGGGACTAATAATGCATTGTGAGGGGAAATAAGAAGAGAACCAAAGTGAATCCCCTCTGCATTCACTTGGTTTTGGCGTTTCCCGACTTGTTGGGACAAGCGCGGAGGAAATGCCCTTTGCTCCCGCAATAAATGCATAAACCGGCAATTATCCGGCGAGCTCTCTCATCTGGGGTGATGCGGTAAGCACCAATTTGCATTGGTTCTTCTTCGTCCTCTGAGGGTACAAAGCCGAGGGAAGTAGGCCTCAAACTGGGTCCTCTCTCAGACCTGCGTTCCCTAAGACGCCGATCAATTTTAATCGATAACTCCATGAGTTTATCAAGGGATCCCGGGACGGGATACTGGATAAGGCTATCCTTAATGGCTTCAGAAAGCCCTAGCCTGAATTGGCTACGTAATGCCGGGTCATTCCAGCCACAGTCATTCGACCACCGTCGGAATTCTGTGCAATATGCTTCTGCAGGGTTCCGGCCCTGCCTGAGAGAGCGCAGATGACTCTCAGCAGACGCCTCTCTTCATATAGAAGTCCTAATGATTTAAAGAAAGCATCCACCGACGCTAAGGCGGGATTATCAGACTTTAACCCAAAAGCCCAAGTCTGGGGATCCCCCTGAAGCAAAGACATAATTAAACCAACTTGCTGTAATTCAGAGCCGGATGACCGGGGTCGCAGCTTGAAATAAAGCTTACAACTTTCTCTAAAATTAAAGAAATCCTTCCGGTTACCCGAAAACCGGTCTGGAAGATTAATTTTGGGTTCTACCAGAACCGGCGGACTTCCTCGTACACCCTCCTCCTGGGTTTTCATCCTAAGAGATAAATTTTGAACCATCTGCGTTAAACCTTGTAATTGACTGGCAAATGCCTGAGCCTGACCCTCAGGAGTAGGATTCATCTTAATAACAGATCCACACCAGAGACAACAAAGATATACACACCCAAAATGCTATCTGTCCAAAAAAAACGGGAGAATAAAAAAGGGGAAGGGAGAGAGAAAAAAATTTTTTTTTTTTTTTTTTTTTTGTATGGCCGGTGATAATGTTAGGTTTCGGGTGTGACCCCACCGCCGGGACTGCTGTTTAGGACAGCCACGGCCAAACCCTATACTACCTCTGTTGTACCCCCCAGGCTGGGTGACCGACTCCTGCAGGTGTTACTAGGCTTCGCCTGTAGCCGCCACGTTTGAATGGGTAGGTTAAGCCCACCCAAGCTCCGGTGCAGCCAGGTGTTATGAGAGGACAAGGAGCCGGGGACCCCCCTAGGGTACGGTCAAGAGGAAAGCTGACTGAGGGGCCTAACTGAAATTAACAAAACGGCAACTTGACGGGCCCTGGCTAACGCAACTAAGCGCCCGCAACCTGGTCGCCACAACCCGCGACAACCGTCGCCCAGGGAACCACACAAAATATAAGACACAATACCAAAGTATACAAAGAGCAGGAGGGACTGGAAAACCCCAGAAAAACTGGGAGACAAGGGGAGAGAATGAGTGGGAAGCAATGGACCTTCCCAACATAAATGACCTGCCAATGCGGCAGACAGAGAACACAGGTAATGAGTAAGGTAATTACAATAAAGAAGGTGTGAATGAAACTACCCCAAAGGGGCAACTCACGACACAGGAGGGACTAATGGAAGAGGAGACCACGAAGGAGCCGCAGGGAACAGCAGGGAAACGGACCGGAGAGCAGCAGACAGATAGGTCCAAACAGGAGCTATCACCGGCGAGGACTGCAGGGCTGGCTTTCTAGATAAGAAGGCTATGAGCCAATGAGAATGGAGGCCTGAGTCCCGCCTGTCCTAACGAGTCCTTTCCGACACCTGCGGCCTGTTGAATTTCGCGGCTTTTCCTCTCTGCCTAGCAGCGTCTGCCGTTGCTAAGCAACGGCGCTGCCGCGTCTCCGGCGCTGAGAGACGTGAGAAGGGAGGACGGGCGTCACGCTCCGACGCTGCGTCCTCCGGCGTCCCTGGTTGCTAGGCAACCGGACGTCAGAGCCGGAAGGACAGGCGGCTAAGCGTACATGCCGCTCTGTCCTTCCAGAAGCGCTCCCACGGCGCCTAACACTAATGTGGCACAATATGTAATGAAGGCAATTATACTGTAGGACACTGTATGTCATAATGTGTACTGG
Source organism: Crinia signifera (assembly GCF_055691185.1). Taxonomy (NCBI): domain Eukaryota; kingdom Metazoa; phylum Chordata; class Amphibia; order Anura; family Myobatrachidae; genus Crinia; species Crinia signifera. Next base: position 465,879,038 of record NC_139217.1, on the reverse strand, counting down.
CAGCTCTATTATGAGACATTATGTACGATGGTGCATAATATTATCTAGGGTAGTAATATGGTTCCGAAAATGAACGAGGAGCTGATGGATCTACCCATAAATGTTTGGATAATGCGAGGAAACCGGCGTAACTCACAGTATGGACGTGGCTTCATGATGAAGGGGTGTGGTCACATAATAGTACTACAGGAGTAGCGTCCCCCTTTCCCCAGTGTCAGCCCTGTCCACTCCCTCCACAGTGACAGCCCTGTCCCTACTAGATGTTGTATAGTCCGGGAATGCTACTACTCCGGACTCTGGTAATCCAAGATGGGTGAGGTGATGGTAACCCTACCTGTCCCCCTTTCCCACAGTGTCAGCCTTGTCCCATTTCCCAAATTTTCACGAACCAGTTTTTGAGGCTACCAGTGACCACTGCTGCTCCTATCGATCCTCCCTCCTCCACACCACAGCCAGTGACAGTGCATCTCCCCTCCACTGCACTGTGCTCACCAGCCGGTTGCTCCCATCCTCAGTCAGTCACGGCACCGCCTCCTGAGCAGAGCGCCGAGTCTAGGACACAGATGGGGAGAGCTCATCGGTATCAGCACAGCATTTCCTTTTTGTGTCCTAGACTGGGCGCTCTGCTCGGCAAGCGGTGCTGTGACTGACTGAGAACCTGCCAGCTGTGGAGCACAGTGAAGTGCGCTGTCACTGTCTTTGGCTGTGAGAGTTGGGGGACAAGGTGTGTGCCGGCGTGTGTGCCCACAGTGCAGATGTGCATATTTTTCATTCTCTGAAATGCTCCAGCAGAATTTTAAGACTATGTTGAGATGTATTATACAAATTTGCTGTAGTACATCTTGCAAATGTGGGGATTTGCTCGACAAGGCGCGCGTGCAATCGGTCGGGTGGCAGGCGGCCTTTACCTGTTTTCTAGGCTGTGAATATACGAAGTGGAGATAAAGTGAAAGGAGATAAACCACCCGCCAATGAACTGTTTGAAAATGACAGTTGGGAGTTGATTGGCTGGTGCTTTATCTCCATTCACTTTATCTCCAGTTTATCTCTTCTCCAGGCTTAGTACATCTGCCCCATTATCTCCAAAACAAGTCTTCAAATGAATCCAGAAACACTTAACTCCATCTTGAATTGCTCTTTATCTCGGTCCCTTAAGGCCATTCAAAATGTTTTAGGTTTTGCCAACTACTATGAGGAGTTCAACCAAGAATATTCACATCTTGTGGGGCTCAACTAGCTCAATGGTCAGAAGATGCACTAACTGCATTTCATTGCCTTTAGCAAGCCTTCATCTCCGCTCCTGTTCTGCTTCAACATGAAGATGACATGCCCGTTATACTAGAAGTTGATGCATCCACAGTTCGAGTTGTTGCCATGTCGACCGGGTCTCTGTGGGATGTGAAAGGGCCTTTTTGAATTTCCAGGGTCCAGAATATTGGTGGGTCTCTGATGTCAGACGAGGGCAGCGTAGCAGCGGCATGTCATCTGGGGCGAGGGAGGAGGCCGCTGCCTCCTAGCTCTACCTCCCGACCCGGGATTAACCCTTCTTCTAACCCAGGTCAGAATGCCGGGTTGCTGGACCCAAAAAATTCAAAAAGGCCCTTTCACGATGCACAGAGACCCGGATCAATAAGGCAACCTCCAGGGATGGACCCAACCTATTTTTGCGATGTGAAACAGGTATTGGTGACCAAAAATTATGTGCAATCCAACATTCTCTTGAGAAATTAAGTTATCTCCTCGAAGGAGCTAAGTCTTCTGTGACTATTCCTACTGATCATAAAAATGTATCTAGAGACTGCCCAATATCTTATACATCGCCAAGCTTGCTAGACATTATTCTCAAGATTTAACATTAAGATTACATACAGACTCTTAATCAGAAAGCTGATACCTTAGCTAGGTCTCTAGAAACAGAAGAACAATCTGTCACACAATCATCCAATTGTCAACCCAACATATTATTATTATTATTATTATCAATTATGTAAATTCCATCCCTGGGCAAAATCCTATTGGTGGCCAAACAGGAAACCAAGAGTTTATTGCTTCTTGCACTAAATGTGTTCAACATAAATCATTTTGACAAGCTCTGTCTTAGTTTTGGTGGCCTTTGCGCTCCAAGTAATGTCAATGTCCTCTTTTCCCAAAATATCCACTATAACTCTGTCTCCAACACAACACCTCTCTCTGCAATTTATGATCAACCTCCTCTCATCCAAGACTTTCAATCTCTACCTCTGGTTGATATTCCTTCAGCCAATCACTGTTTGCAACATTTCATAAAGCTTTGTGGAGGGGGAGGGGGAATTTATTGGTCCCTCGAGAGGGCATCCACTCTTTGCTGATGCACCAAGCTAATCCAATTTTAAAACCCATTTATTGTGTTTGTCTACCTGCATTTTCAGACTCTAAGAACCTTCTAAGAAATTATTTTTTAAGTTTATTGGACTTTTCCCAGTAGAATGTTTTATAAATCCAGTATCATACAAGTTCCAACCTGTGGAGGCTCCAGAGGGGGGTTGCAGCACAGTTCAAATTCAAAATTCAAATACTGTAGGGCAGCCACTCCAAACTGACTCACTGGCGGTTGGTATGCCTCCTCTATTTGAATTTTGAACTGTGCTGCAGCCTCACCTCTGGAGCCACCACTGATTCCAACCATCTCCTCTCAAACTCATCACATTCACACAAATCATGGAATCAAATTTGATGATGAAAGTATCTTGGACTCTCGTTCTAGGTATAGTCATCTACAGTATCTAATGGGTGGGAAAGGATACAATGCAGAAGAAAGAGCATGGATTAACAGTTCTGATGTTTATGTTAATGTCCATGTCCAGAGGCCACCCTCAAGAGAGGGGGTTAATGTCAAAATTCAGTGTGTAAGTTACATTAACCTCCTTGATAGTCATGGCTCCCAGCCACAGTCTCCTCTGCAGTCTAGGGCAGTCTCTGCAAGCTCTATCAGCTTCTTGGTCCTGGTTAGCTGACTGTGTAGAGGCCATTTTGGCGACAGTTTTCATCCAGCTGACCACGTCCACCAATGAGCAGCGAGCAAGGTGGATAAGAGGCACATTCTGGGACTCAGAAGGCATCAGAGCAACATTTGCCTCAGGAGTCCTGTGGCTCCAGTTACCTGGTCTCCCTGTGTGTCTGCTATTTTGTGATGTTCTCATGCTTATCTGGTCCCAGCCTGCATTCCAGTACACAAGCTGTCCCGGTTCCAGCCCAGATCCCTGTATTCCAGTTATTCTGGTTATAGCCTGGATCCCTGTACTCAAGCCTTTCCAGTTCCAGATTAAATCTGTGTATCTATTCTAATTCCAGAAATATCCCTGTACTCAAGCTAGTAAGGTTCCTGCCCAGATACTGTACTCAAGCTATCCTGGTTCTAGGCCAGATCCCTGTATTCAACCTATTCTGGTTATAGCCTGGATCCCTGTACTCAAGCCTTTCCAGTTCCAGATTGAATCCCCCATACTTAATCTATTCTAATTCCAGACAGATCCCTGTACTCAAGCTAGTAAGGTTCCTTCCCAGGTACTGTACTCAAGCTATCCCGTTTGCCCCCACGATCCCTGTACTCAGACTATACCAATTCCAGAATAAAGAAGCAAGATATGAGCGCTAGGACTGACTGTTGTGTGCCGGGAACAAATGGCTGCCCTGTGGTAGAGGGGTGCCACCCTCAAAGTGGAACAAGAACAGGATTTTTTTTTTAAGCTTGAATGCATGCAATTAACTGATTTTATTGTGAATTGTTATTAAGTTGTTATTAAATTGTATTTTTGTGTGTACAAACGGCGCCTAGTGGTTCTTTTTCCTGTTCTTACACCAATTCCAGCCCAGATCCTAGTATTCAAGCTAATCCAGTTCCAGGTCGGATTACTATATTCAAACTATTCTGGTTCCAGTCTGCATCCTGGTATTTAAGCTATTTTGGTCCAAGTCCAGATCCCATGCTATTCCAGCCGTACGCTTACATCAGTACCCCATGTTTCCTGAGTAAAAGCATCTACCAATCTTGAAAGAAGTGGTTCAGATATTCTATGATGAGGATCTACAGTATCGATACTCTCCCAGTTCCCTGCTCCCAGTCTTACATCCAAGTCCCCACATACGGGATGAGCCGATAAGAGCCCCCGCCATCTCAATACCCTTAATACCGTAAGAGGGCAACATGCAATAAGATTAATAATAATACCTTAACATCATCATCATACCTGCGATGAAACGATAGTATGAAATAGAATAAACAATTTAAAATCTCTGACAGTGGATATGTATAGATACTGATACCAGCGCAGAGCGATCCACACCTAACCGCATAAACCCAATACCGACATACAAGAGGCTAAGACCCCCTGATGAGAAAACAGTTAATAAAAGAACCAATATAGTACCGATTGGATCTTGTATACATACAGACAAGGGGATTTGACACATGCCAAACCCGACAATAATCATTTAAATCTAAGAATGATAGCACATAAACTAGTCCAATATTTGGACACAAAATGCCCAGTACTGGGTCGGTCGGGTACCACCAAAGGAATAATGAAAAGAGAGGGCAACTCAAAATAAATCTGGTGGGATCATACTTACCAACAGAGAGCCCCGCAAATGACTCTCAGACCAACGCATATGTGATGAACTAATGTATACGGAATGTTTCCAGATCATATAATATTACTTAAACACTGTGACAAACGTAAATCGCAGTAACGAGTTGAAAGATTTGGACTATCTCTGCCAGAGTCGACACCAACGAGTGCTGACACCACACTACAGCCAACCTGACAGGTTGATTGGTGTCCTATGACAGGCATGCAGGGGATCGTAGCAGGCATACGTATCCCTATCATATACCTATGTATTAAATATTCAGATAATATATGGGCAATGCCGGTCTAGTACCTCACGTAATACTGGAATAGAGGGTGACTCAATTAAGTCGGCTGAGATCGGTTTTAACAACAATAAACCCCATAAATGATGACACAAACTTACTCAATAAAAAATCATGAGAAGAACACTCTGATGGGTATTAACCATCCGAGTACATTAGTGATATAATCCTGATAAACGGACAGACAACATATATGAGGTTAATTAACTCAGCTAATTGATACTTACGATATGAAGAAAACGTTACTACAAACACCCCACGCTCAGTCAGAGTATGGGCGGCACCAACAATTAATAGGAGGAACTCTATTGGGCAGTTCAAACGGAGCTTAGCAATATTAACCTGTCCTGGGTGACCACACGGGTTGCCCTGAAGAAGATCTGCGAAGCGTACGCCGGCTGACCAGGCCGTGCGGACGTTCCTCTCACCTTATCTACCATTATTATCACTTATTGTGACTGTATTTACTAGTCCTTTTCAGGACTCTAATGTGACTTATCGCCAGACTAACTATCACCCCAGCTAACTGCTGTGTGCAACACCAGCGGCGCTGGGTGAGAAGGTGGATGCACGCTGAGCCAGCGGCACATGAACTCGTCCCCCACAGGGAGAGTCTGTGACCAGCGGCAGCGGCAACACCCGATAGAGACCCTGGCTCTAAAACAGTGATATCCGTATGCACGCATAAGCGCAGTACACAGAAATTGCACTCATTAGGCACGTAGCCATTGTGCAAAATATCTGTAATAAGAGCTGCCACTTGCTGTACTAGGAAATCGTGCATTTATCCTTTCCTGATAAGGTTACTTATCCCCTACATCCTAATAATTATAGGAGAATTTGCATGATCACTGCATACAGTTCGCAATTATGATCTGATGAACACAGTCCCCTCTTAGACCTAATTGGCTATCAGAAGGGTTATTGTATAAGTGTGTCAGATTAATATCAATAAAGATAATTAGAGTGAGAAGCCGCACGTGCCATTTTAAATTCACACTTGTGTCTCACTTGTATCTATGTTATATGTTTGTTCGTTATATTTCGCAGAATTTTTTTTAATTAAATAAAAATTAAAAGGTATATTTTATGTCTCGTGATTATAAATGGTGCACCACCATAAGACAAGCTACTCTCTCCTCTTTGTATTAAAGTCTGAATCCTTTTGTCAGTGGTAGCACACCCCTTAATATTCACCAAACTACGTATTAAAACAAATAATAATCTACCAAGAGGGGGCCTTATCTATACAAAATAAACACTAAACTCCCAGTCTTGTGCAGTGGATCACCCCCACCTAACCTACTTACATCCAAGTCAAACTCAAGATATCTAGAAACTAAGCTGGTTCCTGAAAACCTGACATGTTGGTGACGGCTGTCAGGTTCTATGCAGCTGGAGACAGCCAGTAGTGGTGGCTGCAGTTCAGCATATGTGTGTGCATGCTCCTCACAGCTCCAAATGCTTCTCTGCATAGAACAAGAATTAATGGTTCTATCATTGGATGGTTTCTATTCAATGGCTCTAGAATACATTGCATCGCAGAATTTGATAGTATTAGTCTGGCAACCATGCAATGCCTGGTTTTCGCTATACATTTCTAGGCAGTTATAGGAAGTACTGTAGGAAAGAAATGTGGCAGTTTGAAGCAAAAGCTGGTTGGGGGGCTGCTCGCTCTGTCCCTCCCATCGGCTGCACTGTGGGCACTTCCCGAAATTATTTTGCATGCACTGCAGTTGTGCCAATTGGACACTGGGGGGCGCCACATGCCTCCCCCTGATTCCTCTGTCCCCATTCCTCTTGTGGCTTGGCAGGAGGCCCTTTCCAGAAACGTTTGCTGCAGATGCACCCATAGGCCACCGGGGGAAGGTGCCTGCATCAGCCCCCACCCCCTTCCCATCCCTCTACCCCTCCACCACCCCTTTGGCAAAAACTAGGGCCCTTTCCAGATTTTTTTTTTATGCACTGCAGTTGTGCCTGTTGGCCATTCTTCCCCTGCTCCTTCTGCCCCCACCCCCCTTTGGCTGCAATGGAGGGCCATCCCTGAGTTTACTGGGCTTAATATTCAGGCATGTTGGGGGGGGGGGGGGGGGCAGCAGCAAGCTTCAGGGTGGAACACGTCCCTGGTAAAGGCTTAATATTATAGATATCTGAATGTTTTATTCTCCAGTCCCCAAATGGTTTTGGCCCCGTGGTCTGACCAGTCTTGCCATTGGGCCCTCCTTCAGGATGGGGGCTATCCCTAGTGCATTGTGATCTGGCCAAACAACTTGGAACGGGGCTCCTCTTCTGACCCCACCTGCGGATGGTGGTTTCCCCCTGGGGTATCCGGTCCCTGGGTCAACAATGTCTAGGTCAACAGTCACTAGATTGACCACTACTGGTCAACAGTGAATAGGTCGACACCTAAGAATGGTCGACATACCGTAGGTCGACAATAACTGAAGGTAGACATTTAAAAGGTTGACCCAAGTTTTTATATTAAAGGTGGGTGTAATCATCCAAGAGGCTGGGGTTGGTAATAATGTTGTTGGTAATGGTGGAGATGGTGGTAATAATGGTGGTATTGGTAATGGTGGTGGTAATGGTGGGGACAATGGTGGTAATAATGGTGGTATTGGTGGTAGTGACCAGGTTCTTTGTCCATTTCTTTCTCCAGAACCGATTCAAGTGAAAAATTATGACCCTGGGGATGAGCAAGCGAGGTAAACCAGTGAGGTGAAGAGAGCTGCTCCTAAAGGTGGGTGAAACCTTCTGAATCATGGGGTAGTGGTAATAATGGTGTTGGTGGTAGTATAAAGAAGTTAATAATGGTGGTTGAGGTGGAAGTGGAGTAGGTGGTAATGGTGGTGGCAGTGGTGGTAATAGTGGTGGTAACAATGGTAGTGGGGTGCGTGTGACCTTTGCTGGCGGTGGCTTTTTGGTTGACTTTATCTTTCCTCTCCCGCATAGGTTATGGCAGGTGGTGCTAAGAAGAAACCATGGACCCCAGCAGAAGTGAGAGCCATAGAAAGACCCTTGATAGGCTTTATCCATGCTGCAAAGTTCCTGGCAAGAAGGATTGTGATGCGTGCCTTAGGGGGTGATTCTGGTGGACTCGCTAGCGTTCTAACACCGCCCGCCGTGTGTGCCAAGGTCATGGTATAAATCATCTACAGTGTCTAGGTCTGCAATCATATGGTCGACAGTCAAAAAGTCGACAGGGTCAGAGGTTGACAGGGTCTAAAGGTCGACTTTGAAAAGGTCGACAGTCTAAAGGTCGACAGGCTCAAAAGGTAGACAGGCAAAAGGTCGACATGGTTAAAAGGTCGACAACAAAAAGATCAACATGGTCAAAAGGTTGACATCCAAAAGGTCGATATGGAAAAGGGTCGACATGAGTTTATAATAATTTTAGGGTGTCTATGTTGACATAGGTCGAAATGGAGACTAGGTGTACCATGTCCCCTCGCATGGCTCGCTGCGCTCGGCACACTATGTTATTCTCCTCCACGCCCTAGTGGATGGTAGGGCATGAAATACCGCCTGTCGGCACATGTCGGCTGAAATTGCATAAAAAAAATGCATGTCGACATTTTCATGTCGACCTTTTGACCCTGTCGACCTATTGTGTGTCAACCTTTAAACCCTGTCGACCTTTTGACTGTTTACCATTAGTGGTCGACCATATGACTGTCTATGATGAGTCAGTCTATGACGGGTCAGTCCATGACGGGTCAGCCCACGCCGAGTCAGCCCACGCCAAGTCAGTCTATGACGAGTCAGTCCACGACGGGTCAGCCCATGTGGAGTCAGTCCATGCGGAGTCAGTCCACGACGAGTCAGTCCACGACGGGTCTGCCCACGACGGGTCAGCCCACGTCGAGTCAGCCCACGCCGAGTCAGCCCACGCCGAGTCAGCCCACGCCGAGTCAGCCCACGCCGAGTCAGCCCACGCCGAGTCAGCCCACGCCGAGTCAGCCCACGCCGAGTCAGCCCATGTGGAGTAAGTCTATGACGAGTCAGCCCATGCCGAGTCAGTCCATGACGAGTCAGTCTATGACGAGTCAGCCCACGCCGAGTCAGCCCACGCCGAGTCAGCCCACGCCGAGTCAGCCCACGACGAGTCAGCCCACGCCGAGTCAGCCCACGCCGAGTCAGCCCACGCCGAGTCAGCCCACGACGAGTCAGCCCACGCCGAGTCAGCCCACGCCGAGTCAGCCCACGCCGAGTCAGCCCACGCCGAGTCAGCCCACGCCGAGTCAGCCCATGACGAGTCAGCCCATGCGGAGTCAGTCCATGACGAGTCAGTCCATGACGAGTCAGTCCATGACGAGTCAGCCCATGACGAGTCAGCCCATGACGAGTCAGCCCATGACGAGTCAGCCCATGACGAGTCAGCCCATGCCGAGTCAGCCCATGACGAGTCAGCCCATGCCGAGTCAGCCCATGCCGAGTCAGCCCATGCCGAGTCAGTCCATGAAGAGTCAGCCCATGCCGAGTCAGTCTATGACGAGTCAGCCCATGCCGAGTCAGTCCATGCCGAGTCAGTCCATGCCGAGTCAGTCTATGACGAGTCAGCCCACGCCGAGTCAGCCCATGCCGAGTCAGCCCATGCCCAGTCAGCCCATGCCGAGTCAGCCCATGCCGAGTCAGCCCATGCGGAGTCAGTCTATGCCGAGTCAGTCCATGCCGAGTCAGTCCATGACGAGTCAGTCCATGACGAGTCAGCCCACGCCGAGTCAGCCCACGCCGAGTCAGCCCACGTCGAGTCAGCCCACGCCGAGTCAGCCCACGTCGAGTCAGCCCACGACGAGTCAGCCCACGCCGAGTCAGCCCACGCCGAGTCAGCCCATGACGAGTCAGCCCATGCCGAGTCAGCCCATGTCGAGTCAGTCTATGACGAGTCAGCCCATGCCGAGTCAGTCCATGCCGAGTCAGTCCATGACGAGTCAGTCTATGACGAGTCCCTGCCGCTTTGCAATTGGATATTTTGCATAACCCTCCATTGACAGGGTAGCGTATGGGGGCAAAACTCATTCCATGGTCACCGACCATCAAATGATTTCACGGAAGGGGGGATTGACACCTCAATGCATGGTGTCAATCCCCCCTTCCATTTGCTTTAATTTTTTTGTGGGTACCAGCAGACCCACCAGAACACCTGCAGCAGCAGTGGATAAACATTGTCGACCACTAGACCTACCACAACATTTGAGCGCCGGTTTCTGCAGTCTTGATAGGTGGCTTCTTCTAGTCACCAGCATTCTGCAAACCCCTGCTTTTATCAAATGATTTCACCCCTACTCACAAATCTAAGTCAGTTTGTTGTCCTGTCCAAAAACTGGGCTGTGACGCCAGTCACCCCCCCCCCCCCCCCGGCAGGCATATGCCCACCTGCGTTCGCATGTGGACACTCAGCATTTTCCTGGGTGCACCCAGCAATTTTGTGGGTATGTCCAGGAAATGCTGGGCATCACCATGCGAATGCCCCCAACCCACCTCCATCCCACCCACCCTTGCGAGCACCACAGCGACTATGCACCCGCCGAAGGCATCCGCACAGCAACCCTGCACATGCGCATATTCGAATATGCGCAGTACAAACACGCCGGGGACCGAATTAATCAGAATGACCCCCTTAGTGTGGAAACCAATGAACTGAAGCCTGAGTTCTATGTAAAGAAATGAATTACTGCAATAAAGAGAAAGAGCTTCACCTGAATACAATGTGTCCTTCAGGTGTCTCACCCGCAAACATTCTGGGAGGTGCATTGGCTGAGTGTACAGGACAGGGAATAGACTATAAACTCCTCCGAGGCAGACAGAGCACAGGCAGCCTGGGCAGTCCCGTCCCTTGATCACCTGATGTCATGGAACATAGGCAAATGCGGGGGGGGGGGGGGGGTGTTACCCCCATCTTGGGAAGTGCCTCAAATGATGACACCAATAGTAATAATATATAATATGACTAGTTAAAAGCCCATCAAAATGGCAACTTAGTCCCTATCTGCTCCTTACTTCGATCTCTGTCTTCACCGCTCCCTCTCTTCATATCCAGAAAGTTTGAAACAGATTATTTTGCTTTCACTTTCTGCTAAGGAGTAATTTGTTCTGTTGAGTGGCCTCTAGTGGTCAGTGGTGGTACTTCACCTCAGAGGTGAGGAAGCTCATACACACTGGGTGACTTTGAGCTGATAGCAGCTGTTTACTGGTTTGAGCTGCTTTCAACTGGAAAGTGCATACAGGCAGCGATGAGCGGTGATGCGCTCACGCATCATCGCTGGTCCGGCCGCTCATCTGCTGGTATTACCCGCACATGAGTGGAGGAGTGGACGGCTTTCCATAGGGTCCTGCTATGGAGTCATGCACCCACGGGAAAATCACTAAAACGGGTGAAACCCGCTCAGTGTGTATGCAGCGAGCGATATTCAGGCCAGCGATTGTCCCCATCATCGGTCAATCGCTGGGCTGAATATCATACACACTTGGCGACTTTGCCCAGTGTGTATGAACCTTTAGCCTTTTATATATGTCAGGTCCATACACAGTGGGTGATTTTGCATAGTGTGTATGCTGACCGATGATGGGGACAATCGTTGGCTGAATATCGGTCAGTACGCACTGAGCATTTTAGCGATTTTTCATGGGGTGGACGACTTTCCGTAGCAGGATGCTATGGAAAGCCGTAACAGCAGCAGGTAAGTGGCCCGGGCCAGCGATGATGTGGGAGTGCGCATCAGCGCTCATTGCTGCCCCATCACTCACCATCGAATGATATCGCCAGCCGTCGCTCTGAAAAGTCTATACTTACTTTTCTGATGCCAGCTATCCGCCATATTGGGGGCGGGCGCTGACGCCACCTGCCATGAGCACGTCTGCGTGGTTCAATGGTTCCCTTACACCATAGGTTGTCAATCAATGGTGTCATCGATGGTAATCACCGATGGATAATCTACCGATAGCCGTCCCTACCACACACACACACACACAGCCAGCAGTATAGTAAATGCAGGTGTGGATCGTTTTATCGACATGGCACAAGGTCGACATGGGTTTAGGTCGACATATGCGTTAGGTTTTTTCACTGGTTTTTGACCCGAATGTCGACATAGTTGACATGGACACAGTTGGAAGTCAACCGCAGCCCCTTCGCTCGCTCGGCACACTATATTATTCTCACACCACGCCCTAGTGGATGGTAGGGATGAAATACTGCCTGTCGGCACATGTCGGCTCAAAAAAATGTGAAAAAACCCATGTCGACCTAACGATCTGTCGACCTAACACAGACATCGACCTAAACCCATGTCGACCTTGACCCATGTGGACCTAGAACCCTGTCGACCCAACAGTGTCGACCTAATGACTGTCGACCTAAGTGGGGTCGACAATATGACCGTATCCCAGTAAATGCATGGCCAGTATTAGGCTGCTTCCAGTCACCTCAGATGACCAATTGCCCCTACTGCCCGTGGGGTCTCTGCCACAGCTACAACACGTCCCCCATGTGCCTGCTCTCTGTTTACACTACATGTGAGACCCCCAGGGCCCCAATCTGGGCTCCCCCCCAGACATCATCACATCTGGCAGTGCTGAGCCCTGTGAGCGGCTTGTTCCCGAGTACACGAGTGGGTCTGAGCCCCCTCCCACGCAGGCAGGCAGCCGTGTAGTGTCAGGTAGTGGCAGTGCTGAGTGCAGTAACCCGGCCCTGCCGCCTCATTAGCATCTGCTGCTCGCTACTGCAGGACTGGGGAGAGGGAGAGAGGAGGAGGAGGGGGGGTGAGAGACACACGGAGCAGGCGGGGGAGAGGCTCACACACACGGGAGAGGGACACAGGCGGGAGGGGGATGGCCGGATCTCATTAGACGGGCGGAGCGGACATTTTGTGATACATTACAGTATCTGGATCAGGGATCGGAGACAGCGAGAGGCGGGGGAGCCGCAGCCGCAACACCGTATCCATACCCGGGGGAGCCGCAGCCGCAACACCGTATCCAGCCCGGGGGAGCCGCAGCCGCAACACCGTATCCAGCTCCGGGGGAGCCGCAGCCGCAACACCGTATCCAGCTCCGGGGGAGCTGCTGCAACATTGTACCGAGCCCGGGGGAGCTGCGAGGCTGAACCCAGCCCGGGGGAGCAGCAACGTTCTACCCAACCCGGGAGCTGCAACATTGTAACCAGCCCGGGATCCCCAACGTTCTATGCGCGAGCCGCAGCGTTCTCTCCAGCTGCAGCCTTGTACCCAGCAGCATTCCACCCGGGAGCCGCAGCAGTACACCCGGGAGCCACCCCTACCCCCCATCCCCACCACCCTACTCCGGCCCGGATCCTCTGTGCTCTCCCTGGACGTGGATTTTTCCTGGACTCGTGGAGCCGCCATTTTTCCCCGTCGGTTCCTATGTGACACATGACCATGGCACTGCCGCAGAGCCCGGGATCTGAGCGATCTCCCCGCCTGGAGGACGGGTACGTGCACTAGGGATTTTGGGGGGGCATAGCAATGTATTGGGGTTCACTACTTGGCACAGACCGGGGGCCCCTGGCAGTGAGCGCCACTTGTCTGTGTGTGTGTGTAGCTGGGGTCCTGCTGGAGAACCTGTCCGGAACTGCAGCTGTCAATCACGGTGACAGCTGCAGCTTTCCATGAGGTTCTGCAGCAGCTGCCGCCGGCCACTGCTACTCTGGCGGGAGAGCGGGTCACCCCCCCAAGCCTGGAATGTGCCAGCCCAGCTCTCTGGTTGCTGCTGTGGGTATATAGACTATTGCTGGCCTCTGATTTAATTGTGCAAGTTGTGTGTGTGTGTGGGGACTGTCCAAGGTCATCTGGGGTTTCCCTGGTCTGGGGGCCAGTCCCTGCAGCCATAGAGCGCTCCTGTGGCTGAGACCTGTCACAGGGAAGAGGCCATATGTACAGTGTGTATAATGTGTGTCCCCTGTTCTCCATAACCTGTAGGACTATGCAGAGCTGGCAGTAAATGAAATGATTCATTCTGATCATGTTAGCAGGACCTGTCCCTGTGTTTATGAGCTAGCTGTGCCACTGTATCATTACACACTGCATGTCTGCGTCTCTAGCCATCACATACCCCGTCATGTATATCGCTGGCTGCCTGATGATTGGCTCTGCTTGGCTCCCAGGAGTCCCAGCATGGAGTCAGGGCAGGTTGGAAGGGGTATATATAGCCTCGCTGGCTGCTGACGTCATGCTCTGGGGCACTGATACATTGTATCCATTCTTTGTTTTGAAAATAGTTTCTTCAATAAATAAACAAACAAAGGCCGTTGCACTGTGACCTCCCATTGACCAGCGCAGTCTTCCCCTATTACTTTGTGCAGGGAACCAGCTGTATCCCCGTCCAGTCTGGTTTTGGACAGGGTCTGGGTCGTGTCATGGGCTGGTAGCAGAACCCAGACCTGCTTACATGTGTCAGCCGCTGTTACGTGGCTTTGTTTAACAAGGTTTTGCGTTTACATCCACCGAAATCTATCTATATGAATTACAGACAGCAGCTGTGACAAGGATTTCCTATTGGTTTCCGCTGGCAGTAAAGTGTACTGATAATCTTACTGTTGATGTGAAGCGCTCACAAGGCAGAGAGAGTTTATTATTGGTATCCTGTGGAGAAGCTCAGGCCCTGCCAGGAAAGGGGGCAGCTCTCCGGATGATCCCCCTCCCACCCTCTGCTTCTTACCCTGGTGGTGGCAGAGCATCCTGTGGATGTAAAACCCCAACGTGTGCAGGGATCATGCTCTGGTGTTAAGGCCAGTCTGGAAAAACAACTAACAGGACAACACTAAGATCTCTCAGCTCCCAGGGGCTGTGCCCCTGCTGGGTTTGTGTTGGGCTTCTGTGTGATCTGACCAGCCCCAGGGACTCCTAGGTGCACAATTACACACACACACACACACACACACACACACACACACACACACACACACACACACACACACACACACACACACACACACACACACACACACACACACACACACACACACACACACTCATACTCATCCTCTGCTGCAGGCATCAGTAGCCATGGAGTGGTACAACCTCTGGTTTTAGGTGTTATCTCTGAGCTGTTTGTTGCTGGGTCTTGTGATGGTTAAATGGAAATTGATCTCAGTTTGGTCTTTGACCTGGCCAGCGTCTGTGACAATAGTCAGGAGGAATGCACAGGGACGTAGCCTGGTGGGTGCCCTAGGGACCAACCATCGTTGTTTGCAAAGTGACAACTGAATGAACTTAAAAGATGTTCTCAGCACATGTATCTGTGACACCCCTCTCGCTGCTATGGATATAAACATACAGAGGAGCCAAGTTTGGGACATAACTGGGGGGAAAGGAAATGCTATGCCTAGACATGTAGACATATGTAGCCCCTAAATATTGGGGGTCACTGTGTTCATGGGTATACAGTACATAAACTTTAAAGTCCACTAGATGGTCAGACATGGAGCCCTGTTACCGCTAGTGATGGGAACACGGCCGTCCGATGGATGAATCATTGGGAGGAGCGCTCAGAGCTGGGGCAGACATGAAATGATTATGGATTTTGTGTCCACAATGAATGTGTTTCATTACGTTTGACAGCTGTAACAATAAAGCATCAGATCCCCAGATCTGTCTGTTTAGCGTGAGCCAGACTGCTGGGGATCTGAGCATTGCATTTTCTGTTTTGTAGCAACGTGGTTGTGTCTGTGAGCGCTGGCGCGGCGGATGGAGGGGCGCCTGGGTATTGGTTTTTGGTAGTATTGGACCTTATCGAGGTCCGTTCATTCGTTTGCAAGGGATCTGACGTTTTGCGCCTGCGCAAGGTAATTTCTGCGCATGTGAAGACGCAGAGTGCGTGTGCCCATCATGGTGAACAAACTGCGCTGGGTGCACTCGCCCATCCTTGCATGTGTGGCAGACCATTAAGCGTTACATTGGCGTTCCCATGCTAATGGGCCGATGGTGCGGGGGGGCATCACCGGATGTCAGCTGCCGGCCCACTTCCTTTAGAGTGCACACGCACATCTGCGGTTGCTCTGAGCAACCGTAGATGTGCTTTTGCCTTCCACATCATTCAATGGGAGAGGACCATCGAATGATATGGGGGTGTTCCCCCGGAGGCTGCGATTGGATGTTTATGTAAAATGTTTATGAACCGGCGTACCACCATTCGCAAGGCGGGATCTGGTTGACTGGCAAGGATACGAATTCGCATCCAAGCCACTCAACCAGAATAACCCCCATTGTGTTATGGCGCATGGATATTTGGTGCAGATATCTTGGATTTGTTGGCCTTTATCTCGGATACGGTCATTGATGGACTCAACGAAGGTCGACCACTGAAGGTCCACAGCGTCTATGTCGACATTCGGCACAACAAAACGTGAAAAACTTGTGTTGACCTTTTGCCTGTCGACCTAATGCCTGTATTGACCTTCCAACCCTGTGGACCCTTGCCATCTCCACCCAGTTTAGGTGTCGACCTTCAGTGGTCGACACAATGTATGTCGACCATCATTGTGTCGACCCATACCCCTTTATCTCACGTTAAAGATTTGGCCTAGAGAAGCGCTGATTTTGGGCAGAGTGCGCTGGGAATGTTTGGAAGGATCGCCAAGTTCTGAATGAGCGCAGTTCTGCAATTTGTGGCCGAAGCAACTAAAAATCACTTGATTATTATTTTTGTCTTTGATATGTGGTTTTTGGCTGCTCCCAAACGCCAGGGGACAAATGCACCGTTCGTTGAAGTTCTCAAGTAGTCTGCCTAAACTACACGGGCACTGGGTAAACTTGTCATTGATATTATTGGCGTCTGGCTGGCATCTGCCACACTTTGCACAGTGTACCACGACATTTCCACAGACACATTTTTGCTATGGGAAACAGTGGCCACATATATACACCGGATTACTAGGTGCGTGGCCTCTGATGGATTTGCCACATCCCCCCCCCCCCCCCCCCTCTTCATCCCAATAGATGTAATTGAATCCAGAAGTCTTCAGAGTACGTTTCATGCCAAGAAACTCCATTTTCTTTCCAGGCGAGGAGGGGAAATAAATAATTTTTGCTGATGTTTTTTCAAGTTGCTGCAGTCTGGTTCCTGCCAAGAAGAACACTTATTGTTATTAACACGTTATCAATTTAAAGCACGGATTGTTTCGAATAACTCTTTCAGTGCCAGAAAGACTAATTGTAGGCCGGTATTAGTCTTCGGCGACAGTCGGCTAAACTGACTTATATTTATTTTATTACAAGGAGAACTTGAATTCTCCTAAAGTGGGAGTCTCGTAGAGAGTTTTTTTCCCCGGTTTTGTTGCTTTATAGCGTTTTAGTTGCTGTTTATGTGTTATGGTGACATGGCTTCGTCTCCTTGTCGGATGTATTACTGTATTGTGGGCCAAATTCAGATATAGTCGCAGTTATTGCGTTCCGCACACAGATTTCCGATTATCAGGGAACTGCAGCTGCGCAGGGTCTGTTCTGCATGCGCAGACGGGACTTTGGTTCTTGCCCGTATTTCCCCTCTTTCACTGCTTGCTGCCAGTATTGGTCGACAGTCTATATGTTGACGCAAGCAATAGGTCGACTTGAGTTTTTTTCGCCATTTTTTTTCTTACCGGTCCAGTGGACGTGAAGGGGGAAATATAATTGTGTGCCCGAAGCAGCGGCACACCTAAATGGTGTCCATGTCAACCGATGTGAAAAACTCACGTCAACCTTGTCGACCTATTGCTCTTGTCGACGTTTTACATGTTGGCCTGTGGCCTGTGGCCTGTAGACCTAATGATCCACACTCAGGAAGAGCTGTGTTCCTAGAAATGTGGGGGCGTGTTACCCCTCCCAGTACATGTACCAAAAACATGCCCGTCACCCCGCATACTTCATGGCCTTGCAGCCCCCACTTGGTCCTGATGTTGGTTCCTACTTTGCCACGTCCAATGCTGAGATGTCTCCTCCTAGACATTGGGAGCACATCAGGGTCCAAATTTGGCCCCGTGTCCGATGGTGGGGGGTTTGCACATGTGTCGGGTTCTGCGATCTGCGGATGGAACAAAAGTCAGTTTAGACTGAATTATTACCGAAGGGGAGAGACGTTATTGGATGGTTTGTGACCATCGGTTGATTTGTCTCCCATTCGGCCTCTTGCGAGGGGATGTGTTCGGGAACAAATCTCCTTGTACGCTAGCGAAGGGATTCGCGTGTCGGGGGGCGGACATTCGGCCAGTCGGTGGACAGCAATGACCTGTTCGCTAGGCCGCAAACAATTCATCGGTGTGTGTTTATGTGGAGCAGAGACCATACTTGGAGGATGATGATGATGATGATGATAATGAGCACATGTATCGGTTCTGATCCAGGTGCCTCCTGGCTAATGCTCAGGGCGGCTAACTCTGCTCCGCTCCGTTCTCTTGTGGTGTCATTGTTCTGGCCTGTGGACCCCTTCATACACTTCTGTGTTCTAGGTCTAAACCAAGCTGGATTAGTTCTCCTGAGCAACAAGGACTCGACCAGTTACATCTGGTTACAGCTGACCACTTTGAAGTACGCAGATGAGGCTTTGTGGCTTACTTTATAAGCTGTAGTGATTTTTGGAGCAGGGGGATGGGGACGTTAACTCTGTAATTCTGCAGCTTTGGCCATCTGACTTGTTTGGCCACTGTAGGGTCATATGTTACATACGACACATTTCAGGGTGTCCTCGGCTCTACAAGGGCAGATAATGCAACAGGATCTCTCTAGGGTGAAATAGTCACGCCTGTGTTATTGGGAAATGCTAAAGCTGGGTACACACTAGGCAATTATTTGTCAGACCATCTATCCAATCTGGCTGGTTGGAATGACATGAAATGACAATCGACCATTCACTCGCCACTGCTTGTCTCCAGCTTAGAGAGCGTCAAAGCCCCTGTAGCACGACTCCCCCCATCTCCTGCCCCCCGCAGGATGTCATGGGCCCCCTCCTCCTAAGAAGAGGGGTATCCCTTTAGTCCTTGAGGCTGATTCCTCAGATGAGGATCCAGCTGGGGAGGCTGACCTCCCCGAGGAAGGGGAATTTCAGGATGACCCCGTCCAGCCAGTAGAGGAGGAAATTCTGGAGGCGTTGCAGGGCATGGAAGCCCAAATTCGGGCGATCCGGGTGACAATGTGGCTGACCCAGAACCCCCTGCGCTAGTCTCTATCTTTGGCCATTCCACAAAACCAGTCATTACTTTCTGTGAGTCGGCTAAATTAGAACATCCTGTACTGGACATTTGAAAAACACTGGACAAAAAGTTCCAATCTAAGCGTTTTAAGGTTTCTTACCCCTTTTTGCCAGAATAAAGGGTGAAAAGGGAAAACCCACCATTACCAAACTTTCAAAGAAAGCTGCCCTCCCCATTCCGGGATCGGCGCTTAGAAACAGGGCTGAAAAATATGTATTCTACAGTTGGCGTCCTTCCTTCTGGGTCAGCAGGGCCATGGAGAAATGGGCGGAGGATCTGTCCACGGTTCTGGAAGAACACAGGCCTCACAAGGATTTATTCATGTTGGCGGAACATATTTGTGAGTCTGCAATTTACTTGGTGGAGGCCGTGAGGGACTTTGTGGCTTTGTGGGCCTTATCTGTTATGGCGAGACGCTCCTGGTGGCTTAAGTCCTGGCAAGACAAGGCTGATATTAAAAAAGCTGTGGAGGCTCTACCCTTTACGGGTGAGATATTATTTGGTGCTGAACTTGACAAGCTCATTGCACAAGCTACAGGTGGCAAGTCTACCTTTCTTCCCTCCGCAACTCCCCCACTTAGAAAATGCTTCCAAGGACTGTCCTTTCGCTCCTTTCGAGGATCTTCAAAATTCAGAGGGAAATCCTAGAGGCTCCTATGCCCCTTCTAGAGGTCGAGGCAGAGGTTTTGCTGGCTCCACTGCTTCCTCAACCGCCAGTTCCTGCTGTCAAGACACCAAACCTACAGATAAGACAGTGGCATGACAGCCTCCCTCCCTACCTGAGGGATCCCAGAGTAGGAGCTTGCCTACTGGACTTCCGGGAAGCATAGGCGGCGTCCTGCAGGGACAAATGGGTTCAAGCCATTATCTGTAAAGGTTACAGGCTAGACTTTGCATATCCTCCACCTCATCAGTTTTTCACTATGGGCCTTCCCCACTTGGAGGAAGGCCGGGCCACACTCCTTCAGGCAAGAAGACAACTGTTGTCCGCCCAAGTGATTGTGCCGGTGCCTATCGCACTTCATACCAAAGGGTTCTACTCTCCTCTTTTTGTAGTACCCAAACTAGACGGCAGAGTGTGCCCAATCTTTAAATTAAAAAAAAAACCGAACCGGTAGGTCACCTGCCACAAATTCAAAATGGAGTCTCTATGCTCCGTCATTGCCGGTTTGGAACCACCGGAGATTCTCACACCTTTGGACATCAAAGATGCCTATTTACACGTTCCCAATTTACGAACCACACCAACAGTCTCTTCGGTTCGCACTCAAAGATGAGCATTTCCAGTTTTGGGCCCTGCCGTTTGGCCTCTCATTGGCCACTTGGGTCTTGACCAAAATAATGGTAGTCATGGTAGCTACGCTTTATGCGCAGGGAATCAATATTGTCCGCTACTTGGATGATCTGCTAATAAAGGCTCTGTCGCCGCTTCCGGATCCCGAGACCATCGGGAGCTTATGACTGTTCCTGGATAATCTGGGAAAACACCTCGGGGTGAAGGGGCCGATTTCTCCCAGATGGAGGTCTTGGCGACTGAGAGAGTCTGCCTCCCAGTTGTCCACTCTGGCAATAAACAATGCAGAGAAGGCCTGGGCATGACCACAGAAGAATCGGGCACACTACCTGCATGGCCCTGCGGCTGTGGGTTCTACCCTGGCGATTGACATATGCCACTGCTGTAGCTTTATTGGACTGAATGCAAACTGCTTGCCCCCTGAGGAGAAAGTCCACTTGGAGTTAGGCCAGGTGGATAGCCCTGAGTTCCAGGATATTTTTTGTGAATCTCGACTCTTGAAGAAATCAGCGACTCTGGAAGCGACTATCGAGGACAACCACCCCTCAACCCCTGAGGCTATGATGCCAATCTGCTGTCACTATTGTCCAATCCCAAACCCAAAAACTACACCCTTCCAGAAGATTGGAGGTGTGGAGCCACCATTGCAGTGAGAGAATGGTGCACGGGGACAAGATTACCAATCTGCGCATGTGGACAAGTGAACCTGACCCCTGGGTCAAAAGATTGAGTGGTAATGTTTGCTTATGAAGACGGCCGAATAGAAGGGTCTCGGACATGGCCACCATTTTGCCCAGGCGGCGATTGCAGAGGTGTACCAACTTTGGTGTAGACCTACCTGGTCAGGTCCTGGAGAGAAAGGAACTTGTCCTTAGGTGGAAATACTGCTTGTGATGTTGTTTCCAAGATCAGACCCAGAAAAAGAAATTGCTGTGAAGGATTCAGATGAAATATTTTTTAATTTAGAATCCAACCATGCTACCATGCTATACAGTTGGGAAGACTTGCCCAAGCGTGCAATCTGTAGGAGTTTGATACATGAATAGGAATTTGATATGTGACGTTAAGTGCTACATATAGAAAGTGCTTAGTGGATGGTATAATCGGGGGGATCGTCATGTTGGCAGTAATGTAGACCTGTGATCAGGGGGGTTTGAGTATGGAAAGAACACATGTACGTTTATTTGTGTGAACGGTGTAGCGGAAAGGTATGAAAATAGCTTATGTTATGTGAGTGGTTTAGGAACATCATAAGCTGTGGTATACTAAGTCAATGTTGACCAAGTCATCAGAGATCATGTTGAAATTGCTGAAACATTGGTATGATAATATGTGGACAACCCATCTCCAGTGGCCTAGTGGTCGATGCTTAGTCCTGGTGGAAGTGGTGGCAATACGCATCTTGGCTCTCCAGTGGTGATCAGCTAAAACCCAAATAAGCTTATATGGGTTCCGGGAGATGTGGGATAGATAGAGAAGAGGCACCAAGACTTAGGACCAGATGTACCAAGCTTGAAAAGTGTAATAAACCACCAGCCAATTAGCGCCTAACTGCCTTGCAGGCTATGTTTGAAAAATTACATGTAGGAGCTGATTGGTGATTTATCAATCTCCATTTTATAACTTTTCAAGACTTAGTACATCTCGTCCTACTGGTGTATTGCACTTACATAAGCCCATGAATGCCCATGCTTGATGTTACGGTTATTGTATAACAAATTGGCCACAATTTGCATTGCGTGTTGGTCTAAAGGCACCACAGTCCCGACTATTGGCTAGTCAGAGTGGTTGGTGGGGTCAAGTAAATGTCCTGCAACCCTTTCAGACATCCTCTATAGTCACTAGATGATTACAATGACCAGGGTTGGAGCCTAATGTTGGGAGCCAGTTTTATTGAAGTCCTCTTACCTGAGTTTCCTGTCCAGCTCCTGAGTTCCGCACTACCTGTAGACTAGTGCAGTATAGGCTGATCAGAGCAAAAAAGATACTGTACCTGCTTGCTATGGGGACCGATGTATCAAGCTTCAAAAAGTGAGTGCAGAGTGATAAACAACCAGCCAATCAGCTCCTAACTGTCATGTTACAGGCTGGCTTTGAAAAAAATGAGTTAAGAGCTGATTGGCTGGCTGTTTATCACTCTCCACTTAATTACGTCGTGACGCTTGATACATCTGGCCCGGTGTCCGTGCTTGGATCACACTATTATATAAGTCTTGTTGACCTACAAAGAGAACAGATCATGGCTTAGAAATGTACGACAGAATATTATTACCAGCTGGCAGAAACTGTATCAGCCGCAGCTGAAGTCGGCTAATCTTATTTCTAAATTGTTTTAGCAAAAGCACCTATGGAGAGATTGTCCTGGGGTGGCCTTGTCCGATGGGGTCAGTAAATCCCTACTTTCACTTAATCTTTCTTCTGTGATTGTGGCGGTCATAGGTGCAGAGCGTCTGAGTAATAACACACGGGGACGTCTAACACCCCATGGGCAGGTTTATAGTTACTGTGCGTCTGCTAAATGCGGGCATTCCCTGCGACCGCGCCACCCATCTCTCTATACCCAGACTCGCCCTCTCCTTGGCACAGTTCTGTCTTCATGCCATCGCTAAACGTAACCTATGTGAGAACTTCCCATTCACTCCCCGGCTATTCTCATTCACCCACACGGGCAGACAGAACGGAGATGTGTACTACTCCCAATCACCCATAGATGTTCCGTGAATCGGTCGCAGTACTCACATCCGCGAGATCGGGCTGTGAAATGGGCTTCCGCCTCTGTCCCTTACTGTACGAGAAGTCATGGATCCCTTTATAGAACAGTAGGGGGGAAATCTGGGCAACCAATCAGATCCTGTCTACTATTTTCTAGAGCAGGCCTGGCCAACCTGTGGCTCTCCAGATGTTGTCAAACTACAAATCCCATCATGCCTTGCCACAGTTTTGCTATAAGGGAGTGTTAAAACTGTGGCAAGGCATGCTGTGATTTGTAGTTTCACAACATCTGGAGAGCCACAGGTTGGCCTGTCCTGTTCTAGAGGGTGCTAAATAAATTAGTAGTTGCTGACTGGTTGCCCTTAGCAACATCACATGTGAAGTAGAATACACATCTTAGTACATTTCCCCTAAATCTGTTGTGACTCCTGCTTACACATTGTGGGCGAGATGAACTAAGCCAGGCCTGGTCAACCTGTGGCTCTCCAGATGTTGCCAAACTACAAATCCCATCATGCCTTGCCACAGTTTTGCCATAAGGGAGTGTTAAAACTGTGGCAAGGCATGCTGGGATTTGTAGTTTCACCACAGGTTGGCCTGTCCTGACCTAAGCTATGAAAAGTTTGTGGAGAGCGATAAAGTACCAGCTGGCTCTTATCACTCTCCCTTTATTAACTTTTCCAGTTAGCGTATTACATCTGGCCCTATATCTACCTGTCATACGATGACGGAACCCATTAGCCATACTGCTTACGCTAGGTTTACATTCCAACCTGTGGATTCCTTCATAGACCCTGTCTAGGAAGACAGTCAATAGGTTGACATCAAAAGCTCGACATCAAAGAAAAAAGTTGACACATGAAAAGGGTCGACATGAGTTTTTCACGTTTTTATGTCAATGTCGACACTTGACACGCCTCAGGTCAGGTCCCTCGTGCTGCTGCGCTCAACACACTTTACTGTTCCCAATCGGAGTCCACGTCATTGGTAAAACATAAATATCCCCCCCTTAAAAAAAAGGCCATGTT
Source organism: Crinia signifera (assembly GCF_055691185.1). Classification (NCBI taxonomy): domain Eukaryota; kingdom Metazoa; phylum Chordata; class Amphibia; order Anura; family Myobatrachidae; genus Crinia; species Crinia signifera. The sequence continues at coordinate 465,854,910 of NC_139217.1, read as the reverse complement.
GACCTTTTGCTTGTGGCTTGTGTTGACCTTTTTTGGCAATGCCGACCTAGTGTATGTCGATGAGAGGACACATTTGTGAGTCACTGGTCCGCAATCTTTTTGTCAGAAGCGTTTAGATAAAGATAACCACAATACTGTGTACAACTGTAACCCGAATATTACCCCAACATTGTCTACATATCCCCAGGCCTCCGTCCTCTGCCCCCGAGCCGGCTGTTCCGGGCTGGAGAGCTCACCGGCTCGGTTTGATTGCGGTCACAGACTCATTATTACAACCGTACTGCGCTGTCTGGTGGCGGAGAACATTTATAGGGATTTCTGCTCATACATTAATGATTTTATTAGGTAATCCTATAAACTGTGGATGTAAAATCACCCGGCGGTAGTTACTACCCCATTCACATTATCTCTAATCTGCAGGCCCCGACCTTCATTTCGCACAGTAGACTCCTGATGGTAATTGGTGCCAAATGCAGCTGATCTTCTGCTTGTCGCGCTCACTTCACATTCATCATACAAGTCACAATATGCGCGGAGCGAGCGTGGTTTGTGTGTGCGTGTAGGCGGATGGCCAGTGCGGCCTGGGAGTAGACTAAGGAGTGTACTTGGTAAGCCTTAGATAGAGAGATAAAGTTCCAACCAACCCGACCCTAACTGTCATTTTTCAACCGCGGCCTGTAGCAGTTAGATTCCGATTGTCTGTCTGGAACTTTGGGGCAGATGTATTAAGCCTTAACAAGAGATAAATGCAAGGGTGATAAAGAGAGATAAACGTCCAGCCAATCAGCTCCTTCCTGACTTTTTTCAAACACAGCCTGTAACATGGCAGTTAGCAGGTGATTGGCTGGACGGTTATCTCTCCTTATCACCCATGAATTTACGTACATCTTCGTCTACTTTATCTCTCTCCAAAGCTAATAGACCCATAATTCTTTCTCCACCATCAGAATTCCAGTACCGGCATATAATGAGGACAACACTGGTATGGCAGAAACTGGATCTGGGTTATGGTCAGGGTGGCGTCCTATGTGCCACCGGACAGTCCCTGAGTTCCACAGTTCAATGTCTTTTTCTACTGGTGTTTGGCTCTGGAGATCGCATGTCTGGTCTCTCTGCACCTGTTCGCCCTCAGCGAGCCTGAAAAGGCCAAACACTAATTATTAGGGGCATTCGCATACTTCTGGCCGTTCTCACGAGACCGTTTGTATTGTAATAAAAGTAACAGTAGGACGATGTCATTGTGATGATCTGGTAGACGCAGCATAGGAGGAGATGTTGGCAGCCCGTGGATCTGTCATGTATGAGCTGTAACAGAAGATGGAGAGTGCGGGAAGGAATGCTGTGTGCAAGTCAGACAGTCAGCTAGGATAATAATGGGATTGCCTAGCACCATATGGTAGAGCTCATGGGAACATGGGGCTGAAATGTAACGTTCTCTTCTAATAATGTATACTGAGGTTTTACAATCTGCTGTTCGGACTGACTGCTGCTGAGCCAGGTGCCTTGTACAGTTCAGTCCCCAGCCACCAGGGACAGGCTGTTATGTAATGTGTTCTGGGTGACCTTGGTCCGCCCTCTGCTCGTCCTTAATCTTACCTGCATTGTCCCTGCCTGGGGGGTCGTTCTCCGCCTGTGGTGGTTCTAGCACAGGTCTGGTCTGCATATCAGCGCTGAAATACAGACCACACTGTGCTATACTCTCCACAGCAAACAGGGAAGAGGAACTGCACGGGTTTTGAAAGATGCAGGGTGCCAGAATGAACACTACTTAAGACCTCTTTACCCCTTGTTGGCACCGGGTATGCAGTTATTAGGTGTACAGTGTCTAGGTTAGGCATGTCCAAACTACGGCCCGCCAGCTGTTGCGAAACTACAAGTCCCATCATGCCTTGGCATGGAACCGCGCATCAGAGCCAATTTCTTGCCCCGATCCATCGGGATCAGGTGTAATTGACCCAAATCGGACTAGTTTATGGGGATTGTAATGTAGATTTGGATGCTTAATAGCCAAACACCTAAATCTTATCATTACAATCTCTTTGTTGCAATTTTTTTGGATCCCTTATCTTTTACACTCCCTCTGGCCTCCAGGTACAGCGATGTGTATACAACAGCGGCTCTATAAGCTTCCATTTGTTTGTCTTCTTCCTTAAAACAAGTCGGTTATTTCCTCTCTCTCAACAACCTTTGTAACAGCCAGCCCGGGGAGATAATGGCGCAGGAGAAGTGCTGCTAGCTAATGATTTACAGAGCGAGAGCGGCGGAGGCCTACAGCGCGTGACACGAGCGCTAATCGCACAATATGGCCACCCAGCCAACAAAGGGGGACAGAGAGCTGACACTCTAAATAGGAGCCTAGACTGTCACCAGATGACAAGCAGAGGTGACTCATTGCACAGAGACAGCGCTTTCCTTGTGAACCAGATCAATCTGGCCATACATCCTGCTGCTGGCTGATGCAGTGTTTGTCCTTGCTGTGCTTGTGACATTGTGAGATGGCTATTCTGCTCTGTGCAGTGTTAGGTGTACGTAGTGGGATTTAACTCCTTCCAGGCCATACAAAAAAGAGAGAGCCAGTGGGCCCCTTCTGTACACTAAAATATTTTTAATCAATAATACACATACATATAACACAAGTCACAAAGAACACATGACAAATACCTTTGCATGCATGCAAAAAGAGTAAAAAATTGTACTCTAAAAGGTTTACTTCAATGCAATTGCAAAAAAGAGATTTAAAAAGTAAAAATTAAAATAAAATTAAAACAAAAAATCTGCAGCAGATATTTACCAAGTCCTGATTGGATGGTGTGGGTGCCAATTTTTGTAGTCCCATCAAAGGTCCAAATCATTCCAGGGGATTGTTAGAAAGAGATTTGTAGTAGTGAGCAAATTCCAAGCCGGGGCAGGTAGACCACTTGCTGATCACTCTCTGTTAGGTGCCCAGTGATAGTTGATGGCGCCTGTGCTGTAAATTGTGGCACTATCTCCCGCAGGGTGCTTTGTGCAGTTCAATGCTGGGCAGTTGTCACTCCAGCAGACCCGACACTCGTAGATGCGAGTGGACTGTCTCCCTTGGTTTCACCTTCCCACTGTATTGGGCTTGCACCCAGCTGTTATGTGTCGGCATCTACCGCACCGTCTTCAGTGTATGTAGTGGAGTGCGCCAGTGCGCCGCAGTGGCTGAAGGTGCCTGTTCTTGGGGATCAGATCCTCGTGGGGGGAGTGTGACCGGGGACCGGTGATTTGTTGTCGGTCAAATGACACTTATGTGTCCCTCAGGTCCTTGGCTGCAGTGTCCAAAAAGTAACTCCTCACGGAAACGCGTTTTGCTGCGCTCAGGCGGCTTTTTCAATTCAGGAAATTCCCTGAGTCCCTTACTTTCTATGAGACCTGTGGTCCCCGCTGGTGGTTTGCCTTGCACAGTAAATCTCTGTTAATATGGTCTGCATTAGGCTCTTTGAACAGATACTTACAATCACCTTGACAACCACAGACACATGACATAAGATGTACAAGCGCATCTGCAGCATTAAGTTGCTCCTCGCTACCCTATGTTCTGGATTTTGGTGCAACAGTCAATCAGTCGAACACTATTGGTTGACATGCATTAGGTCGACATTGGCAATATGTCGACGCAACCAAAGGACGGTGTAGTGATGTCGGCACGAAAAAGTCAACATGCATTTTTTCTAATTTTTATATTTCCATTTTATTTTGTTTTGTTACTTTTTCATACTTTTACCATCCACGTGGACTACGATTGGGGACGGTAAAGTGTGCCGGGCGAAGCGAGCCACTTCTCCCGATGCGGTGAGGTTACGCGGTATGCTGATTGGCGGTTTATGCGCTCAAATCTGCAAAATTGTCACCAGTTTCTATTTGAAAATATCATGTCGACACTTCAAGTGTCGACCATTTCTGTGTCGACTTTTCCCACTTTTGGGGTCGACCTAATTATTGTTGTTCCTTTCCTTCATATCACGCTACCCTTCCCCTGTCATCATATGACACTTAAGATGTGTAAAGACTATACAAGATTTTCTAATGCTATTGAACGATAATGATATTGCCACGAATGTTATGCTCTAATGTGTATGCAATACATTATTAACTAAGCACGTTCCCAGGCCCCCTCCCCCCCCTGTTGTCTAAACATACTGTCACATGTTGCCTATCTCATCAGTGACCGCATGCTCCTGATGTGGCCACTGAATGATCTTGTGCGATCGTCACTATGCATATTGTTGTTTTCAAGAGAGTAGGCAGCAAGGGAAAAATCATTAACGATCTCATTCGTTAAGGATCTTGTATAGTGTGAACCTTGGTGACTGACGGGAGGTTACTGGAGGTGCGGGGTACCTGCCAATCTCTGATGTGTTTTTAAAGCTGCAATCAGATTGGGTGTATCACAGCTCGCAGGGTTAGTATTCAGCTGACCCCGTGCACACGGCGTTTCCCCCCTCGCTATGTTTTTGGAGCGAGGGGGAAATGGGGTGTGCGGCCGCTAAAACAGCGAGGCTCGTTGCTAAATGCAGCAACTCCCTGCGTTAGCCGCGAGCCTCGCTGTTTGGGGGGGGGGGGGATCCTCATTGTCCTCTTACAGCGAGGATTTCCCCGGCACGTTGAATAGGGCGAGCGGCCGGCACGGGGGTTTAACAGCGAGGATTGCTTGTTTTCGGTGATCCCCGCCGTTTAACCCCCTTGTCGGCTGCATTGAGTACACACCAGTGAGTTTGCACAGGAAATATTTAGGTGTAGATTTATTCTATTTACGAAGCCTCCATTGTACTTCAAAGGGCACCGTATAGTGGTAAATGACGCCCAGCCTGCCTATGACCAAGCCAATAAAATAGCCGTCATTTAGAAACAACATGTTCGCTCCGATAACTCCCCGAATCAACATTTCTTGAAGTTTACATTAATAGTCAGGACTTGGTGTGTGTGTGTTTGTGTGTGTGTGTGTGTGTGTGTGTGTATATATATATATATATGTGTGTGTATATATATATATATATATATGTGTGTATATATATATATATATGTGTGTATATATACACACACACAACTGTATCCTAAAACCCCACCACCTGCCCTGTGCGTCAGCATTGTGCCCGACTGCAGGTCCGCTCTGTGGCAGTGAGAGATTGTTAGAGGAGAATCTGTGTGATCTGTTCCTAAAAAGTATAATGTGTCCAAAAGAACAAAGGACGGGAACATTCTGTTCTCAGCAAAAAAAATAAAAAAATTGCTGCCCTTCCTGTTAGCTTCGATTTGGGTTCTAATCTCTTACACTATCTTGTAATATGGTGGCTGTAGGGTTTATTTTTCTGCGTACCTATGATTTTTATTTATTTTTTTTGTACCTGGGGCCTGATTCGGAGCGGTTAGCTAGGCCCTGCTGAATACCTCCCCTACCCATACTATATATGACTGATTTAGGCATCTGCTCGGCAGAGGAACGGCTCAGCATATGGTGTAACTCTGGCTACGCGCCCACAAGGCGGTACTACTGCGCGGGGCACACCTAGTGATGACCACTGGATAGCGGAAGGGAAGTGGTCAGGCGGCTCCAACTTGTAACCACTCGGTCACTGAATCAATAGTTGTCCGTGTTTGGTGCATTACTGCTGAATTAACTTGCTAGGTGTGGACTGAACTCAGGCCCAGAGTGTTCGGTTCTGGCACATGTCGTGAAGCCAGGACTGACCACCCGCGATCTGTAGTTCCTGAGCGTTGAGTAGTAACAGTATGAAGCCTCTTGCATCCAATCTGGGGGACAGTGCGGAAGTCACTTGTGGGGTAAAGGACGGGCGCAAGAGGATAGGCACCAAAAGATTGAGTTAAGCCCCCTTTGCGGTGATGGTCTTTAAGATGGGTATATACTGGTCCATATAGAAGCCACTCAGTTGAACGGCTAATTTATCTGTGGGTGTGTACCCCGATATGTCTGGGAGCATAGCTGGTGGGCGATGCATCTGCAGATATATTGGCACATTGTGCTGTGTGCACGGGAGATCTGATACTGGCATGAAATATGGGCGGGCATAGGTAAATTCCCGCCCACAGCAAATGGGCCCAACAATGTGTGTGTGTGTGTGCACTTACCAATCATTGGATAGATTAGTCGATCAGGGGGAGGGCCTAGTGTGTGCCCAGCATTAGTTGTCTGTCGGACCCCCCCTTGCTAATCCCCCAAATTATTGGGATTATTCCTCATGAAAATAAGTGTTGAAAACCAGAAACCCTCTTTATAATATTCAGAGGTGTGAAGTGGTTAGGGGTATGCTAGGTCAACACCACTGAATGGTCGACATACTCATGGTCAACAGGGTCTAAAGCAGTGGTTCTCAAACTGTGTGCCTAGGCACACTGCCTCAGGACACTTACAGGGGTGCCTTGGGTTGGTGGACCAGGATCAATTCATATTATTAATGGTCAATGTAACAGGCAAAACCAGTGCTGGTGGCTGCCAAACATAATATATGTGGACAAACAGAAGCATATCCTGTACAATGTACTTAATTTAATATGTTTTTTTTCTAAATTTCTCAATAAGAAGCATTTGGCCTAGGGGTGCCTTGAAAACATTTTGATGCTCTAGGGTACTGTGATTCAAAAAAGTTTGGGAACCAAAGGTTGACACCAGCTTTAGGTCGACCATGGGATAGTCGACAGTCGATTTTTCCCATGTCTGCAAAAAAAGTGAAAAACTTGTAGAGTATGTCCACCATTCAGTGGTGTTGATCTATTGACTGTTGACCTAATGAATGTCGACCTAGATGATAGTCCGGATACCCTGTGTAGTACTGAGCCTCCCTTCTCCTAGCAGAATATCAGACGCGTTCCTCGGTAATAAACAGAGGAGACTTGTCAGAATCCGTCCTTCACAAACAGGTCCTAAGGGCTCGGTGTCGCCCCCCCCCCCCCCCCCTACGATTGCACCAATGACTGAGTGTGTCAGTCTGTGTCATAATTCCAAATGACAGCGTTTACTCTAGACGATAGGAAATATATTGTTTGCCGTTTTATTACCCCCTGAAGCTTCTCTGGCCACATTCGCCATAAATCCTGTGATATATGTATCTATCTATGTACATGTATCTGCATTAATGAAGCCAAGCTACGGGATTTACCAAGGGGATGCAGTTACAATCCCGGCGTTCAGAATCCCGACGCCGGAATCTCGACCACCGAAATGCCGACACATTCTCCCTCCGTGGGTGTCCACGACACCCCTGGAGGGAGAATAAATTAGTGTGCCGAGCATTTCGTCATTTCGGCTGTCGGGATTCCGGCGTCGGGATTCTGAACGCCGGGATCCCGACCGCCGGGATTCAATACTGAATCCTTACCAAGTGCTGCAGTGGTTCTGTGCTGGAAGCCTGGTTCTGGAGAAACCTTCAATGTTCTAGGAATGAAAGGTGCGCACACACTGGGCCAGATGTACTAAGCTTGAAAAGTGGTCAAATGAAGAGTGATAAAACTACCAACCAATCTGCTCCTAGCTGCCATGTCACAGGCTGTGTTTGAAAAATGACAGGTAGGAGCTAATTGGCTGGTGGATTATCACTCTCCATTTTACCACTTTTCAAGGCTTAGTACATCTTGCCCACTGTGAGATATTTTTTAATGAATATCGTTACTGATGTTATCATTCATATTGTATAGTGTGTAGGCACTATATTATCGTTGGGCGACTCCCACGTATCATTAACGAGCCACCCAATCAAATCGGCTTATATCATCGAGGAGTACATGTTCAGTGGGGGCTGGGGGCCATCACTGAACGATATTGATTACGATGTGTGCACTTTATAGCTTGTCCAGGAGCTGATATTGTAGGTTAACGATAATATATAGCGGGTATCCAACGTAAAGGATTATATGGATGTAGCCAAGGGATGGGCAATCTGTTGTACTCCATTAGCTGTGGAACTAAACATCCCAGCAAGCCCTAACAGCTCCCAGTGGTGTCAAAGCTTGTCGAGCTTTTGTGGAACTACAGCTCCCAGCATGCCCTGCCACAGTTTTGGCAATCCATTATATAAACTCTGTGGCAGGGCATGCTGGGACCTGTAGTTGCACAGCAGCTGGGGGGGGGCATGAGTTTGACACCACTGAGCTAAACTGTTTCAGGGCATGCTGGGAGGTGTAGGTCCACCGTCTTCTCCTGATGCAGCCAATCACCAAGGCATTAGCTGCATTATGTATAGCTGCTCTGCTATCAGGGGGTAGAGTTTCAATGGTACAACAATTTAAGGAGCTGGGGGATCCTGTTGCCCTGGCTAAGATGCCGCCTTCTGTTGTCACTGACATAAATCGCCACATTTTATTTGTACGCCCCCTTATTCTCTACAGGCCACACACACAGAATGTATCACTCCGCGCCTCTGGCTCTGACAGGACAAATCACACAGACCTATATTCCTACACCCCCTTATTCTCTACAAGCCACACAGAATGTATCACTCCGCTCCTCTGGCTCTGAAAGGACAAATCACACAGATCTATATCCCTACACCCCCTTATACTCTACAAGCCACACAGAATGTATCACTCCGCTCATCTGGCTCTGACAGGACAAATCACACAGACCTATATCCCTCCGCACCTCCTCTCAGATCACAAGCTCAGAGCACTGACTGTATCTCTCCTCCAGGGGAGTGTTGCATACAGACTGTGTAATGGCAGTGTATGTTGGGTAGACCTGCGGGAGCTTCCGGTTCCACTGCAGTACGAGTGTTTTAGATGTCTATCGGTAGTCTGTCTGGTTTATCTACCTGTAAAACATTACACCCCAAGGGATGTCTAATACACATGGGTCCAGTCACCAGTAAATGTAACTGAGAATAGTTTACCATACTGGTGGAAAATAAGTTTTATATTCAGAGTAACCAAAAATGCATATTCATTTAGGACCAGATGTACTAATCCTTGAAAAGTGATGAAGAGATAAAATGCCAGCCAATGAGCTCCTAACTGCCACATTACAAGCTGTGTTTGAAAAATTATGAGCTGGCGGGCTGGTGGTGTATCACTGTAAGGCTTAGTACATCTGGCGTTTAGAGATGAGATTTGGGGCATATTTATTAAGCAAACATTTCCATTCGTTCACAGAAAATGGCAGTTTCTAGAGGACTGGTACAATTTAAAGTATTGCGGACATTTAATCGGAACATCGCAAAAAAGTCCTTATAACTTTTAGTGGGGACTACAAAAATGCCCCATTTATCTAAGCTGATCAGTGCTTGGCCAGTAGCTGATGCCATTGTAGTTAATAGCCTATATTTACACGCCTATTCTTGGGTTTGTTTCAAACCATGGCGCCATTTATGTGCAGTTTATATGTTCTCTCCATTCTTGCGTGGGATGACAAACCCCAAAAATATAATGGTAGGTTAATTGGCTTCTGTCAAAAATGAACCTTAGTCTATGGGGCAAATCCAATAATGATGGAGCATGTAGGATTCAGATTGCTATCCAGCGCTGGTCCCATACGGCCTGTCGCTGGTCCGATACGGCCTGTCGGCTCTGTCAGCTGGGAAAAATTGGAAATGGTTAGACTCCAATAGGAAAACCATATTTTTAACGTTAAATTTCTAAACAAGTGATATTCTCGTTATCATTAGAAATAATTGTGCTCCAACCAATCCACTGCTAAAGGTGCCCATACACAGGTCTGATTTGGCCTGTTTTTATCCTATTCTAATGGATCGGCCCAATATGTCGGATAAGTACTGGCCAAATCGTAGCTGCTTGACGTGGGATCCTGTGTGAGTTGGATCGGATCTTGAGATCCTATTTGCTGTAAAATAAATCGGAATTGGACCATCAGCGGTACATTGGGGGTGCTGTTTAGATCTTCCTTGATCTCCCCCGGCGGCTCCATCAAGTGCCAAGTCCAATGAAGGACTGCCGGGGAAATTCAAAGGAAAACTGGTCCGACAAGTCGGAACACTGTGTGGGGGCACCTAACTGGCACTTTTCAAACAAACGACAGAAACTGTTTGGCTGGAGCACCTTTTTGTCATCTGTAATGATAACAAAAATATCACTCATTGATAAATGTGCCCCAAAATACTCAGCACTCAGATTTTAAGGGGCAGCAGCGTAAACCTTGATTTAAATTTTCCATTTCTTCGTTTTACTATAAATGGAATTCATCACAGTTTCTGTTGTTTGTGAGCATCCGGTGTACAGAGGAGAGAAATACCATTGCATTAGTATTTCACCCCTGCCAGGTGTCAAGTATCCGGCGTATGTATTATCAATACAAGGATCTCACGAAATTCTCTGTTCCCACCACTCAAAACAAAACCGTAAAGAGCAGTTTCTAGAAAATGTTTGTCTGCTTGTAAACTCCATGCCAGGGTACAGCAGTTGGGCTGGGGGGCACGCCCTCGACTTCCTCACATCTGTGTTCTTGGCAGAATGAGGCCGGGCACTAGTAGTGTGCAGGAATTCAGCGGACTCTCAAACGAATGTCTGACTATAATAATTGGTGTGATTTATAAATCAGGTGGTTTGATGGCACTTACTGGGGAAAGTAACACAGATATAAATCAACTGCTCAAGTGTACCGCTTCCTCTCACCATTGTTTGAGCACACTAACAGTGGATTCCCTCCTCCACATCCACTGGGATGGCAAATTATGCACAAGTCCTTTTTTTAAAATAAATCTGAAAAACTCATTTTCATGTCGACCTATTGTATGTTGACATTTTTGATGTGTCGACTTAATGCATGTCAACCAAATACCATCCGTATGATAGGTCTACAGCATGGGTCTTCAACCTGTGGCCCTCCAGATGTTGTGAAACTACATGTTCCAACATGCATTGCCACATTTATTTCCTAAAGAGCATGCCAAAAAACCTCAGGGCATGCTGGGACATGTAGTTCCACAACATCTGGAGGGCCACAGATTGAAGACCTGTGGTCTACAGTGTCTAGGCTGACATTGCCAAAATGTCAACCCATGCGAACTGTCGACATAACAATGGTGGACACAGGAAAAGTTTGACATGACTTTTTTTATTAAACATTTTTATTCATTTTCTGGCCGAGTTCATACTTTTACATCCACATGCACTCTGAGTGGGAATGACAAAGTGTGCCGAAAGGTATACGTGCTACACTAATTGGGGTCCGTGTCAACAATGACACAAAAAAAAAAGCACGAAAAACTCATGTCATTGGTTTGTCCATGTTGACATTTTGCTTGTATCAACATTTTGTCAATGTTGACCTTTCGCTATCGACCTACTGTCTGGTGACCTTTTCAATCCACACCCATCTGATACGCCCCCTCTGATCTAAGGGGTAGTTTTGCTGTGCCACCATTCGCTTCTAAAAAGATGTTCAGTACAAATAGGGAATAATGTCCTATGTGGTCCAGTCGGGGTAAAGGTCACGGAGTGGTGACCAATGGGATATTTTCGTCTTGACCTTTTATTCCTATGTATGATGGTAGCTGTAGTTTCCTAAAACTATAGTATTAAACAGTTACACTTTGTAGTTTCAAACATTCGTTTACCATGATACATTGTTACATTGTTGCTTTGTACTTTTGTGTGCTGCCGCCTGTTTGACCCACATTCTCTGGTCACATCCCAAAGTCCATGAGAACAGTGTTGGACTGGCTACCAGGGCAATAGGAGAAAATCCTGGTGGGCCGCGCTGCTTGTAGGCATAAGACTGTCTGTCCTAAAATTAATAGTTGTAGTAGTAATGATAGACTTTTAATGTTATTGGACATTTCCTACAGATTAAATACTGTAGTTTGAAGAGTTAAGTTCTCATGTTCTTGTATCCTAAACGTTTGGTCTCATTTGTCTTCTATTTTTCTTTTTTTCAGATTTCATGTTCGCTGTTGCCATTGCTGATTTTGGACTATAAAAGACGATCATTGAAATACTGTTCTTGCTATAGACCATTTTGCAAGTCCAAGTCCCATTTACTGTGAAAAGTTAGCGGACTGTTGGATTTGTCATGGAGCAGCGGGAAAACGTAAGTAGCAACCGGCAGAGGTGTTGTGATGCGGATTTCATGCCGCCCAACCCATCAGGGAAGGCATCCGCCGTCTCTAACTGTGGAGGAGGGGAAACCTTGATGCCAGCACCTGGGACCACCAAGCCTGGACCTGGAAACGGAGAGTCTATGGAACCCGAAGAGGAAGACGAAGTAGGATCGGGCAGAGATGTTGATTCAAACTCCAACGCTGACAGCGAGAAATGGGTGACGGTAGACGGCTTGGAAGAGCAAGAGTTTTCCATCAAGGAGGCTAATTTTACCGAGGGGAGTTTGAAACTGAAGATACAGACCACCAAGAGGGCAAAGAAACCTCCAAAAAACTTGGAGAACTATATTTGTCCCCCAGAGATTAAAATTACTATAAAACAATCGGGAGATCAAAAACTCTCCAAGTCTGGGAAAAATAGCAAGGCCGGAAAGGAAGACAAAAGAGATCATTCAAAAAAGAAGGTAAGAAAACCGGGTCCAAAGTTGACCGAGCTCCTTGTTTTTCTGCTAAACCTGTAAAACTGTAACGGGGGATTATGTGTAGTATTTGGTACAGTAATAATGCCAATTGCCAAGCTCGATAACCAGTGCCAACTGGATTCTTATCATTCTGCCATGCAATAAACAATAATCCTTCCAATATGGCCGTTCCATGACACTTCTTTATGATTGGTCGATGCTGAAAACAGCAGAAAGACATTTTTATTTTATTTTTTTTACTTGATCATCGAACTTGTCCGATCATCCCAACCGTGGTTCTGCAGATTAAATACAATGGACTGGGCATCGTGTCTATACATTGTTCTGTTAAGAGACCATTTGTCAGTTTGTCAGGTTGTGTAGTGTATGGCCAGCATTAGCGATATAAGGAATACAGTGGCCAGGGCCTGAAGACAGAGGAAATTGTCCTATCGCCTAGAGCAAGGGTGGCCAAACCGGTCCTCGAGATCTACCAACGGTCCATGCTTTCCAGGTTACCTAGCTGGTGCACAGCTGTAGTCATTACTAACTGTCACATTTTAAAACCTGCTGCATTCATTCCTACTATAGATCCACAGGTTGCCTGGAAAACATGCACCGTTGGTAGATCTTGTGGACAGGTTTGGCCACCCCTGGCCTACAGAGTCACAACAGCCACTGGTATTCATGAGGATGCAGGCTACGCTTATCACTTGATCCTGTTTTTTTTTTTTTATAAATAAATAAATAAATGTAAAAAAAAAAAAATATATATATATATATATATATATATATGTCATGAGCATGGGCTCTGTGGCTGGCTCCGTTGTATGAAGGTGACTGGTACAGTTAAAATAAGGTTGCTTTAATATCTGGACTCCTATTCATTTGCACCGGTTCTGCGGCAATAATGAGCAGCATAGAGTGACACCACAGGCAGGGAGGGGAACTGCACAGGTTTTGAACGATGCAGGGTGCTAGAATGAACGTTATTTACGTGTATTGTGACTTGTCCTTTGCAGGGAACAAAGGAAATAATGTATATAGTGTTTTGTTTCCACTTTGTGCCTTGGCTTTACTTTAGAGTGAGTAAGTGATTTTTCTACGATCGCCGAAGCGAGGCTTAAGCAAAAACAATGGCGTAGCCTAATTATTATCTGATTAATTCCACAAGTGGACATTGTTTCTTTTAGATTTACGGTGCTCTTGGCAGTTCAAAATACTTCACCATTGTTGGCCCTAATATGATTGATCATTAAATTCAGGACCCGACACATTTTGCTAGTGTTGCACAATACGTTCTAATCGTAGCCAAACTTACCGTTCTCAATCGCTGTTTGCATAGAACAATACTGATGCAACTCCTGTTATCCAGCATCCCAGTATCGGCATGAACGCCACTGATTAAAGCTGTTAGGAGGGGTAGACTTATTCAAGTTTTTTTTTTTTTCAAAATGAAAAACTGTGCAGTTGCTTATAGCAACCAATGTATATCTATACCTAGGTTACTTAAATATCTGTTTGGTAAAGGTTTCGGCACATTCCTGTAATGATGGCTGATTTAAACAAATAAGCATTTTTGGACTGGCAAACAAGTTACATCATACTATAAATGGAATAAAATGAGTAAAAGTGCAATGTCTTATTCATTTTGGGGGTATTTTAAGTGACGCAATGACCAGCATTAACTGGGATCTTGCCTCACCTTCCAAGAGTGCCATTTTCATCTTGGGCACAATCTCAAAAACATGGATATGTGAAATGATCACAGATCCTGTGTGTATTAGCATCAAATTGAGTAAAACTAATTCCAGGTGTAATTGAATTGCCCTGAATAAAAAATAAGATTAACAAAAAAAAAAAAGTAAAATGATAAAAAGCCCATCCCCCACCCCTATGTAATAATTGTCCGCCACCTCCCGATATGTTGGAAACCATTTAAATGCCTGTCTAAAGAACTCCACGGTAACAAATATATGTGTAATAATCTTGGGTATTTGATGACCCCGCAACACTAGTCTGGCAAATAAATAATGAGAAACCAGCGACCGATTGAGATTTTTGAGCCTCGGTGGCCAGTGGTTTCTAAAGATAGGACTTACTGCTGAGAATAATACTGGTGTAGCCCACATAATAATGAATTATATAAGGATTCTTGACTAAGGATGGTCACCAAGCATTGATCATTGATGGCAACAGTTATTGGTTACCGACCTTCCATGGTCAATTTATTGTTGGCCAAATTTGTTGATGTGGGCTACTACCTATGTTAAATAAATGGCAGAAGATGAGGAACATAAAGGGCTGATTAGTCCAGGTTTGTGCATGAATCAACCATGGCTTGTTTATTGGCGAAGGTTTAGAACTGTCAAAAATCGTTGGCCATTACTAGTTTCAGCATCGCTCACTTGGTTTAAACAAGCTTGATACCACCAGTGGGACATGCCTGTAAGGCCGATTTACAACTCAATGCTTAAAATATACCACATTGACTGCACGCAGTAGACATTGTGTGGACATCTTTATGACCTCTGACTCTTCTGAATCTATGTGGAGGGTACACTTTTTGAACAGTTAGGTTAGGTGTTGACCACATCATCCAATCAGATGTCTGAAGAATGTACTAGACAAACTGTTAACTATCATTTAATTGATTGCTGTTGGGAACGCCTCCAGTTAATAAATCTGGGGATCGCTGCTCTAGGATCCGTTTGTTTGGTGCGCCAGCGAAATTATGGGGGGCTGAGTTGTATCGGTGTGGCTCTGAGCAGGACCTGGCTGCTAACTTGCAGCACTCGCTGGCGTTCTGTGAGCCAGTAGAGCTAGAGGACAGGACATAAGGCACTGCTCAAAACCCCCCATCAGTAATACGGTGTTTGCACACTTCTTACATGTTTAGCTGGAACTGCGCTGGAAATGCCAATGAGTTCTATCCATGGAATTTCCTGACGTCAATCCTGTCTCCTTCGCACAGCAGTGTGCTATTAATAAAAATCAAAGTAATTCTGTCATTTTACTTGGAAATGGATGTTTACTGGCTTTTAATTCGATTAAGTCGTGCAGAATTTTTTTTAATTCTTTTTATGGTTACACGATGATATGCAGAGACTTTAAAAACATGCAGAGGTTCTATTGAGGATTGTGTTCTATACCCGCTGTATTGTGAGATCTACATTGTCATGTACGGATCATATGTAGGCTGCCGTCTTTAGTATAGCCGTTGTGTCGTCTGTCCTTCCGTACAGTACATAAGATTACGCGTGAGAGGACAGTGAAGTGATCCTCTCCTTACCCCCCGCCGGAGGTTTTACGCTTGCTGAAACAATTGGTTTGTAAATGGATTTTCCTCCCCCGCTGTTACTTTAAACCACATTTAGTTCCTAATGCTTACGTATGCCTCGGTGGCATGGATTCTGCTGTATCGATGCGGAGAACGCCAGGTGGTAAGCCACAGAAAGTTTGAAAGTCATTTAAATAACAGCATGGCGGTGGACAGAGCTGGCAGTTTCACCGCGAAGAGAGAGACGGGAGATGATCACTCCCAACTGGTGTCTCGAATGCAAAGTATTGTTGGAGAGCCTTGTTTTTCGGCCCACCATTAGCTGTGAGAAAACAATTATTAGCTAGCGCTGAGGCGCTTTAGATATTCGGAACGTTTTAGGCTTATTCCCTCTGTGTTTATTTTACTGTACAAAAACAGGGAATGTATCCTCCTTACTTCCCATACTTGTGGTGGTGGTTTTTATTTATTTATTTATTTTTTTTTATTTATTTTTTACCAACTATATGGTAAATTCACGAAGTTCTATTGAAGATGGGAAGTTGCCCATAGCAACCCAAATTCCATCTTAATACATTTACCCCTAGGTTATCTAATTTCTTTGTGGGCAAATTACAGATGTGTCCACATACATCTATTCTCCATGTGATAAAACAATTGGGTGACCCCCTTTCCTCCCGCCGGCCCTCCCTCCCCGAAACAAATGACCCTGCGAGTGTGTAACTTGCTGAAGCCTTTTGTAGCTGTAGTCTGCACATGTTTAAATACCCGCTTGTGCAGGAACCCCACCATTGGAATGGGGCTGAATTTACCCTGTTACAAATGGTGATGAATAACCCCTATATCTGCCCCAGTGTTCCATCCTCACTGTTGGGGTCTTTCCTGCTTCATCAGAAAATAGTGAGATGCAGGTCACATCTGTAGAAAAAGGTGCTATCCGCCATAGAAACGGATTGTTACATGGGACTAATTGGTACGGGCCCCTTGCCCTGAAACATCTGAACCTCTCCCACACTTGGCCCTATGCTTTCTGATACATCTCTATCGCTCTAATTCCCAATTATAGAGAAAACTTTCTGCTTTTTTATTACTTTGTCCTTTGACGAGTTTGAGATTTTGTTGGATTACGCTTTTTCCTTGTTGCTGTTTTTAGCAGAAAGGATAAAGATTGTACTTTTTCTGAACGTAAACCTTTTGTGATGACCCCTCCGGGAACGACACAATGGTGCGATTGTTCCTTTTTTTAATGTCACTTGGGAGCGGTTGAATCTTCTCTGTGTCGGCGTATAAGACTTCAGAACCTTATCTAGGTGGCCATGTAAGAATTTTTGGATGTGGGAAATGTTTTTATTTTTTTTAAATGAACAAGTGGTTTATTATTCCCCCCCATTCATTAAATTATGGACTCAAAAGCAGAAAGCATCCTGGTGAATATTTTGATTATTATGCTCCTGGGTTTCTAAGGCTATTTTGTGCTGGAACATGGTAAATACTGTAGGACATTAACAGAACCGGGACAGACGAGGTAGCCATCCTGTCATCCGAGCGTTATGTTGCAGCTGTCGGGCTGAGTGCAGAGCGTGAACCAGCGGTCTGGTCAAGGATAACTGGGAAGTCCCATTTAACATCAATTTCCGATCATAAGTTCAGGATGATGCAACCAGGAATTTGTGATAAATACAGCCTCGTAGCCAAATTTCTGCAAAGTCCATGAATTACCCATTAATTTAAAAAAAAAGGGAGTTTTCTAAAGTGTTCAAAGAATTGAACGCTACGGGAGAGTCTGAGCGGGTGTGGTATGTAATTGAAAAGTGTGGTGGTGCAAGAGAAGAGGAACCAGAGATGAGGCACAAATCAGAGGTAGGCTTAAGAAGAAAAGTGTTGATCTGAGATCTTTGTTGTATGAAGGGGTGGTTTTGAAAGCTTTGAAGGTAAACCATACAAACTGGATACTGGGTGACATGAAAAGACGCCATAGGGGTTGGTGGTGAGAGGAGAAGACTAGTCTTGGTACAGCATTTGAGACTGGTCAAAAAGGATAGGGTTGCGGTAGTCAAGGTGGGGGAGAAAATGTCTAAGTTTTGGTAGCATCTTGGTGTATGAAAGTGTTTCTAACAACATTGTGTACTTGCAAGCTATACGCAGTGGCAGTGTCTGTTTTGTGGGCTGGACCAATATTTAGAAGGTAGACATCTGCAACTTTAGTTGGGATTGATGGCAATGCACCTTGTGTTTCATATCCTCACCATTTCTTTACGAAATGACAAACCTAATTCTCATGGGACGGTCAACAAAATCCAAATCTCCGATATGAATATAATGGGTCTTCAAACTGTGGCCCTCCAGATGTTGTGAAACTACATGTCCCAGCATGCATTGCCACATTTTTGCCTATAAGAGCATGCCATAACTGTCAGGGCATGCTGGGACATGTAGTTTCACAACATCTGGAGGGCCACAGTTTGAAGACCAGAGGGTCAGTGTGCGTTTGTCAACTGAAAGTTTCCTGATCCGCCTTAAAATATACAAGTATTATTTTATCTTATGGACAGAAAATGCCAACACAGATGTCATTTTCACATTGGGGGTTAGGCTCCCCTTAAATAGATAGTTTTGACATTCTGACCATGTTAACATGTCATCATGGTGAATGTCATTTTCTGATACCAAACCCACCAAAAACATGCTAAAAAAGTATAGCTTCACCCCCCCATACCGAACAAGTTCTATTGAAGGCTACGTGTTCCATGTTTGGGGGACGTAGCAACCTCCAAGTCTGTTATCTCGTCCGCAGTCCATGCTATTCCCAGATGCATTGGTGAAGTATGTGCTAATTATAAGGGTGGACAAATGTTTCCAATGATGATTGCAAAGCTGAGGGCATTCCATGTTTACTAAACACCTAGTAGGACGCTGGTTCCACCATGCCGGTTAGTATCTTTCTCTTCCCTCCGTCTGTCGGACGCTGCTTGGAGGCATCAGGCCACCATCTGCTCCTCCTGGCTGCTGCAAAGAACCGGCAGACCTACCAATAGCTCTTTGTGGAAGCCCGAAATAAAATAAGGCCCTGTTGTGTTTGCAGAGTGTGAGAGTGTCTGGTATTGTGTTCCTCTCCCCCCGAGGGGAGGTTGTCCCTTTCTTCTCTTGCCTTTGATTCATTTCCCTGCCACTCTGAGAACAAGTCAGAGGTTGCAGCTGCCATTGTCAGCTGTGCGCGGGGAGTCCCTATTTTGCAGGCCGCATGTGTTAATCCAAGGATGAAGATGGAGCAGGCCTCTTTCCCATTCTGAAAAGAAGCTGGTTTAGGCCTTTTGTAAGGGAGACGACAGCGTTTGCATGCTGGGTGTCTGTGTATAATAATGTATCTTCATTTTACTTTTTTTTTTTTTAAGGTATTTTAATAGATCCTACTGTTCTACTTAAATACCTGCTTCCATTTATAGAATAAAAATAGAGGTTGCCTTGTGTGTTTGCACATCGACTTATTACAATGCTTCGGGCCTTCTGGCAGTCTTTGGATTTGCATGTAATCATTTGTAGTCTTGCCGCAAAAACTGGGGTTAAGCAGATGAATTTCTGCATTCTGGAGTGTTGAATGGTCGGCTGTACAAGCTGGAAATTAGCATACAACTGTTCAGTCCGGACTAT
The DNA here is from genome assembly GCF_055691185.1 of Crinia signifera. Taxonomy (NCBI): domain Eukaryota; kingdom Metazoa; phylum Chordata; class Amphibia; order Anura; family Myobatrachidae; genus Crinia; species Crinia signifera. The sequence continues at coordinate 465,835,498 of NC_139217.1, read as the reverse complement.
TTGTTGCTTTCGGCAAGAACGATCGTGCGTTTGAAAGACTTTAAATCAGATTTTTCAGCCTTTTCAGTCCAACTTCATCTGCTTAACGGAAACTGAATGGCGTATTTTACGCCCAGGCATCTGCCTGGGGGATTGTGTTTTTTTTTTTTTTTAGGCAGCTGATCCGCGATGTACAATAGTGGATATTGAATTAAGTGTCACTGCATAAAAAATTTGTAAATGAAATCGAAACTCAATAGAAGCTTTTGTAACTGTATATGGCAGCGCTAGAAATATTATCACATACAAGCGCACATGTCCCTCCAACTGTGACTGATCACATTTGTGTCTGTCAAATGGGCTTCTGACAGCACTGAACTTCATCTGCCAACTGCTTCGGAACTCAAGGTCAGCGTGACCTTGTTGAAGATCAGATTGTTGTTTTTTATTTAATTGGTTGCCCCGGCTCTTTTACATCCTCTTTGCGGTGAAATATCTTCAACTCTGCCACATGGCGGTGATACTTTCCTCTTCTCGGATAAAGCGTTTTATTGTAATCTAGCAATTATAGTAGTTGTTTCTAAGAGCGAATGGCACGTCTGCATTGATGCCCAAGAACGAGAGACTGAGTGTTTCACTAAAATATTCTTTGACCGGTTTCATTAAGAGAAAATAAATAATTTTTGAAAAGATGTAGGGTAATGGGCCAACCCATGGGGCAATTCCTGCCCCATTTCTAAGCCATCTGTCTAGATCACTTAGAAGTGAAGCACGGGTTACTCTGCGATGACTGGTCCCGCTTGTTGCTTTATCCTGACCAGATTTATACTGCATGCACTGCTCCCATTGCCCCGTGTGTACAGGGCATACAAGAGGGTTACACACCAGATGCAATCAGTGGTATGCCCTGCGTAAAGTGGGTACATCAGCCTAGATGCCAACAGATGTTGCATTGGTAAAAGTTCTGCAATAATACTCTCTCCAGGCACTATCGACCAGCAGGAGCGCACATCGTTCGTCATTTGGAACTGAACATAAACAATAGGCGATATTATGAATGATATCGCTCTTGAGCCATGTGGTTTAGGTGCTGTATAAGCTAAGACCTTTGGGCAGCATATGGGGATAACTTGCTCTTCAAATGGACCAGGAAGTCATGGGTAGATGTGTGCACTTCATAGCTACATTTTCTATATACAGATGGAGCTGGCCTCATTCAATGCTGGCGCCCGCCAGATCCCCTCATCTGGCCGGCTTCAGGAAGACGGGCAGGGAGGGGGACCAACGGTGGGGGAGGCGGCGGCGACCCGGGGCAAGTGAGCCTGCCGCTGGCGGTACTTTCGCCAGCCCCTGCAAAGACTAGGCCGGCTCCATCTGTATCTTCTGTTCGCTTTCAGACCTTTTTACGCCTCTAATAGCACAGATACACGTATTGACTTTGAGAAGGCTCTGGAAGAAATGTGCATAATTTTTGGAGCTAGAGATGATCACCATTGGGGCTGGATGTCATGTTGCCACCATAAGCAGACCACAACAAAGGTCCACAGTAGAACTTCCCTTTTTGAAATGAGAGAGATCTTCTAGATGAGCATTTCCAATGTAGGATCATCCCGTGGTGATTAGTAGGGACTGAAAACACCGTAAACTTTGCTAAAAAAGGTCTTCTGCCAATTTTGGGTCTCTAAATCTTTGCCTCCGGCATCCTTCATTAATCAACCTGTTGGATGTTTTAAACGCTGATCTGATTGATTAGTCGATTGGAACTTGCAAGAGCGGATTAAGACTACAATCCTTAGCTGGTTTGCAGGTTCATGCTGGAAGTAGTAGTTCCTAGCAGTTAAGGAGCCATATGTTTCCTCTATGCCTTGTATGCTGTGGGTCCCCCACCCTTCATATCACCCAGAATGTGGACTCCATGGTCAGCAGTGTGTAGTAGTATCGAGTTGCGTCCCGCGCACGGTTCCTCACCATCTCCAAATGTCACCAGGACAGTGAATGTTGTCTGAATTTTGCATTTATTAGACACATTGTATATATACCGCTTTGCATTTTGTTTTTACAGAGCTTTGTGGTTTTCTTTGCAAAGAAAAGGCTAATCGGATATGTAAAGTACATTGTGGTCAGCTCGCTTCCTCTTAACTCTTTTTGTGCCAAGGATCCCGCCACAGACTAGGCTGTGCTGAAATGAAGCTAAGTTTGTTGAAGTTGCTTGTTGAACGCTGCCATATTCCAATGATTGTTTGAGATGCTGGACACTTTCCACACCTCTACACTCCTATCAGTGTTTGTAGCAGGCTAAGCGTAGGTGCAGATTTCTGGTGACTGCAGGTGTAACGGAGAAGTGCCTTTTATCTGCTCTACTGTATTGCCAAAACCCCGGGTATACAAATATGTGGGATCTCTGTACAGTGCATATGGGTCAGGATACGGTCATAAGGTCCATGTGCATTGGGTCGACGACTGAAGGTTGTCACCTGTGATAGGTTGACAGGGTTGGAAGGTCGACAGTCAAAAGGTAGACGTGAGTTTTTTTAAAAATTTTGACCGTCATGTGCGGACGGGTGGTAATTCATGCCCTACCATCCACTCGGTGCATGGAGGGAGAATAGAATAGTACCACGCCCGAGGCATGGCGAGCACAGCGGTACTCTTTGACCGTGTCCATGTGACATTTGGGACAAAAAAAAAAAACTTGAAAAAACTCATGTCGACTTAATGATTGTGGCCAACTCAACGCATGTCTACCTACAGTTGGTCAACCCAATGACCCATTCCCTCTGGGTCTTAGAAGAATGTACAACATGGGGGGGCGCAATATTCAAACCAAATAAATGCAAAAAACTCATGTCGACTTTTTCATGTGTCAACCAATTGACTTCAACCGAGACACGGTCTTATGCTATGTTCCATACCCCTCATTACTTACAACTTTATTGAAGACCATCCAACCATCCTTCTGTCAATGTTATAATGGGCATTGGTCTGTTGTGCCACCTGTTGGGTCTCGCAGTTGGTTTTGGTTATAGCGCATGCTGCCGGTGGCAAGAAGTACCGACCAGACCTTTGACATAAGTGTTTTCATGCCGAGGCTTCCTTGACCAGTGGGGCAAAGTTGAGGCTGCGGACAACCTCAATGAACCCTCCAGCATGGTTTTGCTTGAGAGGCCGGTGTACAATTGGTCTTACTCATGCGGCAAATGAGAATAAACACCAGTACTGTACAAGTATTTGTACAATTTGTTTAGTAAAGTGCAAAGTAAATTTGATGTAGCTGGAAACTCGCCAATGGTTCGATAATAGGCCTTGTGTACCCTGCCTGATGTGTGAGGGAAACCTTTCTCCTCTACCGGTTTCTCCGATGTCCACGCAGTCTGGCTGGGGCGGCGACCGTGTTGACATTAGATCGGCATTGTTACTGGGAGCTTTTCAGCACTGAGAATGTGAGGGATTAGACCAACAGTCCTCATTCTCTAGAAACCAGTGTGTAGGTGACAGGTCCTCTGTAATTATAACATCCACTTCCCCCAGCCAAAAACCATAAGCAAATGCTTGTACAATACAGTAATATAGCGTGTATTTATCTAGTGTTTACCGCTATTGTAGTCACGCTTAACGAGAGAACAATTTGGCAATGCACGGAAGCTTCCACAAAAAGCTGGTTTACTAATTTTTACACCAAATAAGCCAATTTTAAGAAAAGCGGTGGAAGATTTTTTTTTCCTTGCATGTCCACAGGCGTCGCTGACGTCACATGACATTAACACAAAAAAACGCTGTAAAAAAACGTGGGTACTTGTGTAGTTTCACGGCGTCATGCGTCTGTGTCCAGCTGCGGGGCTGAAAACTCCATGCCAACGTGTATAGCTCGTACCCCCACTATCCACGTTGGCATGGAGTTGATTTTAGATAGCATGGGAGCATAGCAAGCCACGGAGCCCTCAGCGTGGGCGAACGCAGCGAGCCACGGAGCCAGCTGCGTTAGCGAGCGCAGCGAGCCACGGAGCCCGCAGCGTGGGTGAGCGCAGCATGCCCCGCAAGGGGACACAGATGCCATGCTGGCGCCGTGAAAGTACACAAGTACCAAAACTAGTGTTGATTTTTCATGCATCTACCTATTCAGTGTCAACTTTTTTGCTTGTGTTGACTTTTTGTCATTGTGGATCTTCTGTATGTTGACCTTTTTGGTGTCATAGAGGAATGTCTCATTGGTGCAAATGTGCCCTGAAATGCAGTTGGGAGGCCTAAATGAGGACAGCAGTGGCCCAGAGGATTGGCCACAGGGGCCAAGCATTGAGTTCCTTTTTTGCTACCTGGGTATGTGCTGGCTTCTATTTTTAATGTGACCTCTTTGTTATCGCCCTGCCCTTTAGACACCTTTTTAAGCTGAGTCTGCAGGTCTATTACATAAACCACCTATTACCGCGATTATCTTGTGAAAGACGTCGACACGACAAACAGGTCATTAAAGGAAAATCTCAAACATGGGCTGGAACAGAGGACGGTTTCCCAGGTGCCGCCCGGCCTGTTTACGAGGACAGCAGTGGCGGGAGCCCTGTCTCAGGGGCAGGATGATTTATTAGATTCACACACTGCAGTATACGGGGTTTAAGCGCTTCGCACTGTGAGTGTTGGTGTCTGCAGACTCTCACCTGTCTGTGCCCTGTGAGAACCGGTTGGGTTACTTTATGGTTATTAAATGTGGCTCCTCCTAAAGATGGGAACCCTGGACAATTTGGAAATCCCAGCAGCTAAATATGTGGTTAGCGTGAGACGGCGACATTGTGCGTCAATACACTCGCAGGATACTTCTCTGTCCTGTTACCAAGCAGCAGTTGTCATGGAAACCTAGCGTACTGTTATAAAAAGCAAAAAATGCACACAAATGTGCAAAACCATGCTGCGCTGCAGGTGGGGAAGATGTAACGGGTGCAGAGAGAGGTGGGGTGTGTTCAAACTGAAATCGAAATTGCGGTGTAAAATTAAAGCGGTCTAACACCTGTAAAGCTGCATGCAAAAGCAGCCATTATTTATGCTGCACAGACACAATACAAATGCATTTGTTCCTCTTGCTTTGCAACGTGGTTTGTTCCAGATACACAAATGACTGCTTTGCTGATCTGGGCCTGTCGGGGAGTTTTGCTCGTCACGGACTGCAGACATGGCTGACTTACGTGGTTTGCAGCTGAGCTATCCGGTCCTTGGAACGTTCAGATGGATCTCGGTCTGCTCCTCACCTTTATAGGGGGGCATTCAAGTGTTTAATGTTAAGCTGTTTTGTCGTTTTGAAAGGCCAGTAATAAAGGTGGTTGTTGAAAAAAGAAAGGGCCTGATTCAGACACCTGCTGGCTTGCCCATAAAACGCTGGGGCGTTCCCCTGCCCACCCCCTTCCCTCCCGTCCCATACTGTCAGGGTTGGTGGATGTATCTGACCAGAAAATTCACACCAGGTGCCTTTATCCTTGACACAAGTTAAAACACACACATAAAAAAAAAACCCCTCAGCTTTATTTCCTCCCAGCAGCCGCACGCGTCTCAGGAATCGTTCCCGTGTGGTAAATGTTTTCCGAGCTTCTGATATTTCTGTCACCTGCTGAATTCAGCTGTTACATGATGTACGCGCCGTCAGTCAGCGCCTGTCAGCTTGAGGTGATGTGCGGAAACATTCCATTCGCTGCGTCTGAGCGAAGGCTGCTCTCAGCAAAATGTCAGCTGGGGATTCCCTGTGTTTCCCCAATATGGAGATTGAGTTCTGCTACCTGACATCCTCCTTTTGAAGTCATTCTTCAGCCTGGCGGTTTGAATGACGGGTGGACGAGATGAGGGGAGAGAATGTCCCGTGGGAGTGGGACCTCCGTGTCTGTGACCGTATGTCAAACATGGGGGTCAGTGCTCCGGAACCACTTTGCAAGGGAAGCTGTCAGTCACGGTCTGTCATGGCCGCCGTCCTGTCTGCTACCCAATGACATGAGTGTGATTGACAGAGCAGCTTCCCCGAAACCCTTATAGATGTGCTGTCTGGTGGACTTGTTAGCATTTAAGTACAAGCCCTTACCTATAGTACCAGGTCTGTCGGTCTGTTGAGAAACCCATCTCAAAGAGTACATATAGGGGCTTATGTATCAACGCTTGGATAGAGATATAGGGACAGATGCACTAAGCTTCACAAAGTGATAAACAGCCAGCCAATCAGCTCCTACCTGCCATGTCACAGCCTGGGTTTGAAAAATAACAGGTAAGAGCTGATTGGCTGGTTGTTTTTCACTCTCCACTTTATCACTTTATGAAGCTTGATCCATCTGCCCCAAAATACCAACCAATCAGCTCCTAAATGTGTTTTCAAGGCCAGATGTACTAAGCTTGAAAAGTGAGGATTGGTAAACAACCAGCTCCTAACTGCCATGTTACAGGTGGTGGCAGAAAAATGACATTTATGGGCTGATTGGCTAGTAGCTTATCACTATCCATTTGATAACTTTTCAACACTTGGTACATCTCACCCACAGCCTGTGACATAGTAGTTAGCAGCTGATTGGTACTGTATCTATCTTCCCAAGACTCTGCACAAAGAAACCCATTTATCAATGGGTATTAGCTATTTAAAACTCCTGATGTATGATAAGTGATCCTCCAGCCAGTCCGTTCCTAACTGTCACGTGTTCAGATAAAGTTGAGATAAAGTGGGAGGAGATAAGGCACCAGCTAATCTGCTGTGTTTGAAATATGACAACAGCCATTGATTGGCTGGTGCATTATCTCCTCCCACTTTACCTCCAGTTTATCTCTTCGCCAGGCTTAATACATCTGCACCTGTGTTTGAAATTCGGCAGTTAGGAGCTGATTGGCTGGAACACCATTTATTGTGCATGAGTTTTAAATAGCTAAAATTCTATATCAGTGAGTCCTATAGACCCCTGCAAATATAGATATTGCAAATGAAGCCGTTTCCTACAGTTGTTTATATGGGGTTACTCTGTAGGCCGTATTCATTCCTGATGGAGGGCGGGGGTCACAATTGGTGTCCAAGGCTGAATATTTCTCCGTCGTAGATAAATCACTGCATCTACAGTATGCTTGAGTTTTTTTATTTTTTTATATAAATGGACTTCACAAAGACACATTCATGTTATTTATTTATCCAGACCTGGGTGTCAATGAGTACGCTTCACTACTAAAAAATTCCATTAGCTAACAGACTTCCTTTTTATATAGGTATTGGAGGATCTTTTTAAAATGTTACAAATGCATTCTATTTGATTTTCCACCCCAGCGATAGTGACTGCACAGTCCTCTCTGTGTCTGTGCCTCTGTGTCAACAAGGAAAGAGAAGGGGCTGCTGGGAGTTTCAGGAATCCTTCAATGGAAAGTACAAGAGTGTGTCCAAAGACAACGTGCGGTTTTCATGCCCTTTAGGAGAAACCTATTAAATGCTCATTCCTTCTGGTGTGATCTGACAGCCGGGAAACAAGGGACACTTTCGAAGCACGTAGATCACAGTGTGTGTAACGTGGCAGGACCGCGCTGCAACAGTGTATCCTAATGTTATAGCTCTCGGTTTAAGAGTCGAAAGCAACATATGTCCTACCATGGGGTTCATTCAATTATCCCTTACACCAGGGGTGATAAAAGAGTGGTAGGCTCAGGCTTCATCGCATGAGGCTATTCAATTCCAGGCCTTTTTTTTCGGGGGGGGGGGGGGGGGGGGGGGGATACCGCACGGAGGGGCTGATGTATTAACCTTGATAAGGTGGAAGGGGAAATCATCCCAGCTGTGTTTGAAAAATGACAGTTAGGAGGTGATTGGCTGGTACAATAGCCACCTTCACCAGATTTGATACATCTGCCCCAGAATCGGAGAGAGTTCCCGCATTCAGGTGTCAACAGGGTCACAATTCCCATTAACTCTTAGTTATCAAGGATTTTGCATGCCCTTAGAAAATCCAGATAAGTGCTGGTGGCAAGCTCACTTTGGGGATAATTGAATAGCCCCCTGGTGAACAAATGGCCTATGGTAATTGCATTCCCCCCCTATATCACCTGCCGATGAGATCTAATGAGGCTGTAACGCCTGGCTACAAATTTTTACAGCGCATACAAAGCTTCACTGGTGTCTGTCCTAAAATCTCTGCTTTAAAATAGATCTGTCATGCGTCGGCAGGTGCCCCCAGGTGATGGAGGCATCACTTTGTACCAGACCCCTCCTGCTGCATATGGTATGTAAGCAGCAGCGACTGTTACTACAACCGCACCTGAATTAGGCCACTGCGCGGTGTCAGGATCCCTGAGAATAATGTTTTCCGGACCATGATCCAGTATTTATATATTACTGTGTATTTAGTGAATGCAGCAGGTCCCTTCTGACCTGACCATGGGCTTCTACATAAATATCCAGTTTAAAGTTTTAAGGTTCAAGTGCTTCCAACGTTGTATCAACTTCAATTTTCCGCTGTACATTATATTATGTTTATAGCATAAATTATATACCTTGCTATTGTAAAGTGCTGTGTAAGTGACTGCGGCTTCGGACATTGGTTTAATCAACCAATCTGCGTATTTATCCAACAGTGTAACATTCGGCCGTTCCTATATGATGGAAGTGGGCATGCGGAGTGTGTGGCAGTGCTGCTAAACCTAAGCTGGTTTTCTCCTTTAGTTAAGCAGATGGAAGAAGTGTACTTTCATTAAAGGATTGGTGTGTGACATAATTACTATTGACGGGCAGCGGAGGCCATGCAGATGGATGCAGTGTTTATTCTACGGAGATTAGCGTACATGTATCCGAGGCGGAGGTTGGTGTTAATAGCAATGAGAATATGACCTATTCACTACGAGGAGGAACCAGTGACAACACAAATGGTATCAACCAGTGACATTACAAACTTTAAAGCATACCAAGCACTAGGAACCAGTGACATCACAAATGGTAGTCTATAAAGCACTAGGAACTATTGACATCACAAATGATAAGAAAAAGGGGGGTACACTGCGCTAAAGAGGTGTAATAAACAATGTGTGCCAATGGAATGTAAAAATTATGGTATTTATTTAAAAAACATATATAGGAACATAGGAACGGAGGACATTCATTCTAAGAGGAGATTAACACTCCACATCCACTCCTACCGCGGGAGACTCTGGACACTTGGTTACCTTTCCTATATATGTTTTTTAAATAAATACCATCATTTTTACATTCCATTGGCACACATTGTTTATTACACCCTTATTCTTTAGCGCAGTGTACCCCCCTTTTTCTTTATATTCTATAGGAGGTTTACTACCCCCTACCCACACTGCAGCTTGGCGAAGCACCCCGTATCTCTTGCGCCCCCTACACGAGGCGGTAACTCTACCCCCTCTCCCCCCAACATCACAAATGATAGTCTATAAAGCAATAGTGTCACTACCAAGAATGCAACTGATTCACTACTAGGAAGCAGTGACATCACAAATTATACAACCTACTGACCACTAGGAATCGGTGACATCACTAAGTATACAGCCAATGAACCACTAGGAACTAATGCCATGACTAATTATACAGCATTTCTACTGCTAGGAACTAGTGGCATCACAAATTATACAGTCCATTGACCACTAGGAACCGGTGACATCACTAATTATACAACCTACTGACCACTAGGAATTAGTAACCACCACTAGGACCTAACCACCTCAATAATTATTTAGCTTAACCGCTCTGAAGCCTGAAGTATATAAGGACTGCAGTTTGGGTACTGGGTAGTCCCGATCATGCCTGGCACGTTTACTCCCATGGCCAATCATGGGTTACATATGATGAGAGAACCTAGCTGCCCCAGCCAACATTCGTTAGATCCTGATTAGTAGCTGGCATGGGCCGGCCCTTATTTTTGGGGTTCCTGCCTTAGCATTGGGGCGTTTTGAATCCAGTTAATATAGTTTAAGTGAACAGCGTTCGTCAGCCTTCTATTGGGCAATCTGACTGTGGCCGGCCAACCGGCTCTATTTGCTGTATGAGAATAGGTTAAGTAAACACGACGAGTGTTGAGGTTAATTGTCACTGCTGCTGTTCCCCCTGCTTCATCCATAAGCTCTGGCCAGAGAGCAGATGGGACAGCCGGCAACGTCACCACCTTCCATCTCATTGTGTCCAGTCTTCCTCCTCAGTCTTTCTCTTTGGCTGAGCAAATAGGCCAGATGGCTGTGAGGGGAGCAGACTACAAGTGAGGCACAGCATATGGGCAGCCTGTTTAATTTTGTTCCCCGCTGAGAAGTGGATTA